>NC_080101.1:26448653-26792850 GCF_950005125.1 Chionomys nivalis | reverse complement strand
ACCACTGCCAGCACATATGACAAGGTGCAGGTATATGTCAAACTATATTTTTTCAAATATTCACATGGCTCCTCACAGTTCAGAATAGCATATAATCAAGTTTCTTTCCCACATCATGTACCATGAAGTTGCCAGTGATGTTTTGTGTGTAGAAAGGAAGTGTGTATATAAAGTCCTCCTCCAGCCTTTACCACTATGGTCAGTTGAGTGTGTATCTGTGTATGCCTGCTAGGATTGTACTGTATCCTTAGCAAGTATTACAGTAAAATCTATGTTCGAAGATACATTTGTATCACATTTTTGTTCCTTTTTCTTAAATTAACCTTGGCTCTAGGCTTACTTTGTGTTAGAGCCATAAAGGAAGGGAGGTTCTCACAAGCCGCTGGAGGATCCCTAAGCTGTGGTGGCATGGCCGTCTGCTGCCCACTCAGCTTTTAACTATTTTAACAAAATAACACAGGCTGGAGATGTGGCTCAGGAGCCTTTGGTTCCATCCTAGCTCATGCACATACAAGAAGATCAGGTGGCATTTTGCCTTCATAAAGCCTTAAGGACCTAACTAGAACATATGTGTTAGTTAATGCTGAGGAAATTCCAGGAGTGGTTGGGGTGTAGTAAATAGCAGGTTGTGACAGGAAGCTTTAGGAATGGTGAATCTCAGCATAGGAATAAGTATCAGGTCTGAGCCGTTACCTGCAGCTGATGAGCTCCAAAAAGAGCGAAACCATTAGGTCCTGCAGTACTGGCTTACAGTGGTGAGACTTGCTAGGGTTGCACTTGTGTGTCCTTCTGCTCTGTCATTTAGTATTGTCCCAAGAGGGGAGTAACTCCTATTTAGTCCCCTTGTTGCTGGTTCATTTTCTTTCCAATCCCTACCTTAGCTGAGTAAGCATATCCCTAAGGGCCTGGTCATGTCAGACTAACCTGTGATCTCATGGCATCTTATATGTCTTCCACTGGTGGCTCAGCCCCTCATAGTTTTTCGTCACTTGTTTTGCGGTACTGGGAGTTGAACCTAGTCTATCACGCTCTACCACTGAGCCGCTTCCCTAACCCAGGCCCCATAGCTTTAATTACCCCTATTTAATGATGGTTCCAGAATCTTCTCTGCCAACTTTCTTTTTGAGACGAGATCTCACTGTGTAGCCCTGGCTGGCCTGGAACTTGCTATGTAGACCATGCTGGCCTCAGACTAACAGAGATCCATTAAAGACATGCACCACCCCCACCTGACCAACCAAATTAATTATTGATTTTCTGGTATTCACTACCCTCCTCCTCTCTCCTTACTCCCATAAGATAGCACATGTACACACGTGCACACATGTACACACATACTCCAGAACAGACACTTGTTATCTTTCTTACACTTCCCGTTAAGTTACTGAGTACAGTCTTCCCAGATATAACCAACTAAAAGCCAACAGACTTGTCTACCCTTTCCTCTTTCTCAACATCTCCCATGATTCACTGGCTATTAAACCCTGAATATTTGTCTACTGCCAGTTGTGGTGTTGTATGTCTTTAATCCAGGACTTGGGAGGCAATGGCAGACAAAGCTCTATGAGTGTGAGGCTCCCTGATCTATGTAGTGAGTTCCAAGACAGCCAGGGATATGTAGAGAGACCCTATCTCAAAAAACAAAATAAATAAGTAATAAAAGTATTACTTCCCTTTGGAGGCCATTAAAGAAAAGATTTGTCTCCTAAGAATATCTTAGTGAGTACTGAACTCTGGCTTCCTGGAGCAGAGCTCTCCAGTCGTCTTTGTGTCTGTCTCTCATTCATTTACTTAACACCCACTGGGCTGAGGATGCACACTGAGCTAATGCATCAGTGTGTGTAAGGAACTTCCTCAGTGATGGAGCCTCTGTCTGCCAAGAGCTTGAGGTCTCGCATGTGAGAGGAGAAACCCACATAGGCTTAGAACAGAGTCGACAGAAACACTGCTAGAAATATGCTGGAGACACCCTGGGACCTGGAGGGGGAGCCCAGCCCCAGCCTAAGGAGAAAGGCTTCACAGCAGGTCAAACTACCTACCATGCATCCGAAGCTGTTGCCACCAGCACTGGATAACAGTGCTTTCTTAGGTAGGGTTTTATTATTGAGATGGTCACCCTGTCAGTCCTAGTATTCTGGCTCGTTCTTTGGGTTTCTGAGGTGGTGGTACACCCTCTCTTCAGTACCACTGTAGTTTTTATCTGTTCTTAAGTAAAATGGTGAGTCCAGTGGAGGTACCATGGTATGGTCACAGAAAGGGCTCCACACTGCTCTTGCCACCAGATGGCGGTCAGACATTTAAAAGACTTAATGGATTAGCTAAAACACCAGAATGAATGATTTAAAAAATGAAGCTGGGAGATGGTGGCGCACGCCTTTAATCCCAGGACTCGGGAGGCAGAGGCAGGCGGATCTCTGTGAGTTTGAGGCCAGCCTGGTCTACAAGAGCTAGTTCCAGGACAGGAACCAAAACTACACAGAAAAACCCTGTCTTGAACCCCACCCCCCACCCAAAAAAAATGAGCTGACACTATAACTCCTAGATGTGTCTTAAGTCCTATTAATAATTAGCAACAGTTCAAGCAGCTAAAAGAGTTACTGATAATCAGGCATGGTGATACCCTGTAATCCCTGCACCTGAAAACTCGAGGGAGACGGAATGAGAGTTTGAGGATAGCCTGACTTAAAAAAGGATAAAGAATTGTTTACAACAAATGCAGGAATCTTTTATCTAAGTCAAATATTGTAAGTTTGTAAAATCAAAATGGACATAGCAGAAGTTTGATGAGTTCATTCATCTACATCTCTAAAGTGATACATCTATAATTTTTAAATGGTTTATTTATTTGTTTTATGTGCATTGGTGTTTTGCCTGCATGAATATCTGTGTGAGGGTGCCTAATTCTCTGAACTGGAGTTACAGACAGTTGTGAGGGGCCATGTGGGTGCTGGGAATTGAAACTAGGCCCTCGGGAATAACAGCCAATGCTCTTAACCACCGAGCCATCTCTATAGCCCCAGTCAAAACATATTTTTAAACCACAGAATGAGTAAAGATGTAGAAGTAGTATTTATTGGGTCTGGAGAGATGGCTCAGAGGTTAAGAGCACTGACTGCTCTTCCAGAGGTCCTGAGTTCAATTCCCAGCAACCATATGGTGGCTCTCAAACATCTGTAATGAGCTCTGGCGCCCTCTTCTGGCCTGCAGGCATACATGCAGACAGAACACTATACATAATAAATAAATATAAAAAAAAGAAATAGTATTTATTAGCATCAATGGTGCGTCTGTGTAAATTATCAAGTTTTCATTCAACATATTCAGGAAACTCTATGTATGAAAGGTCTATCATTGAACATGAAGAGAAATGATAGCTGCCTGGGGAACATCTCTATACTCTGCAGGTGACATCAAGGAAGACAGTTTGGTCCTTTTTTCTTCAGCAGTTTGCGAACTCTCTGCAAAGGGCCCGTTTATTGTCCACTTTAGGCTAGCAGAAGATATGGTCTTTGTCTACTCTACTCTGCCGTCATAGCATGGATAGCATAGCATAGCCATGTAAAATACATAAGCAGATGGGTGTGACTGCGCCTCAGTAAGGCTTTATAAACAAGTGGCAGGCAAAACTTAGCATGCATGCCATTGTTTGCCAAGCGGGGAAACTGGACTCTGCAGCTGTCTTTCCTTTCTGTTTTCAGTCTGTGGCTGCAGTCAAATAGAGACATTGAATTAAATGACCTCTGATATTTGAGGCTTTATTTCTTTTAGCCCTTCTTTTGGGCTAAGTGATCACAAGACTGACCTTGAAGTGATATGTTTTTCTTACTTATAAGGTCAAATTTTAAAAATCTAGCTTGAGCCAGGTGGTAGTGGCACATGCCTTTAATTCCAGCACTCGGGAGGCAGAAGCGGGTGGGTCTCTGAGTTCAAGGCCAACCTATGCGAGTGAGTTCCCGGACAGAGCTGCTACACAGAGAAACCCTGTCTTAAAACACCAAAAATAAAAATAAAAACCTAGCTTGAACAAATTAGTAAGCCTCAAGGCAGAGTTCCTGAGAGCTGGGTGATTGACATTGACATCTGGCCTGTACTTAGCAACATTTGTGGCCTCTACTCACTAGATTCTAATTAATGCCCACCCCACTTTCAATAACAGAATTCTAGTCCAGTCATCATCAAACTCACCCCGATGAGAGCTATTTCTCTACAGACTATTTTCTCCTGTTGATTTTGATTACTCTGTACATGTCCACTAAGCTGGTGAGCCCCAGGGGGTTGTCTGAGATGGGTCACGGTAACCCGGGAGCATGGTGAAGAGAGATGTGAGCAGGCTTACTGCAGAACACGAGAGCGTCTTTACGTTTCTGCTCTCTGCATTAGTCTACAGCTCTAGCAGAAATAACTCATGCTGGAGGAGTTCATTATCCCACATAGGCCTGGGCTTTGTGGATTTTTTAGCCTGCTTACTTTTTCTTTAAAGGAAGAGCTCCACTGTGGCTTATCCCTACAATAGGATAGTTGGAGGCAGAGAAAGTGCATGCATTGCAGCCTCACCAGCAATGTAGGTAGACCTTTTGTCTTTTGGCCCTTTGAACATAGTCTTACACTGTAGCCCAGACTGACCTGAAACTCATTCTGTAGTCCAGGCTGACTTCACACTAGTGACAAACCTCCCATAAGCCTCTCCACTACTGGGTCACAGGCGGTAGTCACCAGGCCTAGAAAATCCTTGAGGTTATATCCAATATTGGTAACACTGGTCTTTTTTACTTTTTTTACTTGTTTATCGTGTTCACACACACACACACACACACACACTTTTTTTTTCCTTTTCCTTTTCTTTTCTTTTTTTTTTTTTTTCTTTTCCCTCAAGACAGGATTTCTCTGTGTAACAGCTCTGACTGCCTGGACCTTGCTTTGTAGAAGACCAGCCTGGCCTCGAACTCACAGAGATCCACCTCCCTCTGCCTCCCAAATGCTGGAATTAAAGGCCTACACATCACACCTGGCCTCTCTCATGGTCTTTTGAGACAAGTTCTCAAAGCTCACTGTGTAGCTCAGGCTGGCATTGGACTCGAGATCCTCCTGCCTCAGTCTTCCAAGTGCTGAGATTATAAGCAGATGCCTCCGTGCTTAGCTAAGGCCCAGTCACTTAGCTGGATTTGACAGTAAGGGTACATCTGATTTCCCTTCATTATTTTTTGGGTAATCATTTATGTTAGTCTTTCTCTTCCAGTTATGAATGATACTAACTCATAGCTAACAAGCCCTGAATATCCAAGGACTTTTCTTTTGTTTCTCTTATTTTTTAAGCAATGACTTAATACAGGGTGGGTCTTTCTGAACAACAATCTAAGCTTTCTAGAAACATTAATTCTGACCCCAGGCTCTGCTTTTGAAAACTTCTGTGGTCTAGTGCAGTAGCTTCCCTCTGCCAAGCGGGTGCTTTCCCTCTGGAGAAAGCTAGGGAGTTTCCCGGACTCTGGTTCCAAGAACACTAAATGAAAACTATCTTTGAAACTTTGTGTAAAATGTAGATTCTGTCATCGGGTGGGCCTGGAAGTTTGGGTGGTTCCACGGCACAGTCAGATTTGAGAACAATTAGAGGTCATGTCTGAGGTCACACCAACTCTAAAATGTAGTGGTTACAGGAAATAATGTATGTCTCTGAGCGTCCTTTATTAGGTTACTTTCTAGAAATTATTTCATATTATACAATAAAAATTGAAATTAATACACTGTAATTCCCTCCACACATACACCTTCACACATTAATGCATCTCACTTAAGCTTTGTTTGCTTGTCAAATGTTAGTCTATAGCTCAGATTGTTCCCTACCACATGTTAGGTGACGGTTCCTCTCTTAACCAGAAAGTCATTTTGTAGCATCTGTGTTTCAGCCTTGGACTTAGAAAAGAATGATATCCTGATTTCCATAGAATTCTGAAGTGGAATAAAATTAGAAATTCTGTTTGTTAATTTGTTTGTTTTTCTTTAATTTACAGAATGCTCTTTTCAGTTGCATTAGCAGAAATGAAAGTAAGTATATGTCCGTGATTGTACACGCAGTCCAGAGAGCAAGGTTCAGGGTGCCCCCATCTCCCAAGGCTGTGTGATGATAGGTCTGTGCTTTTATTTATTTTCCAAATATAAAATGCAGTTACTTGCCTTCAAACAACCTTGTTCTGACTTTGAGACAGATTGTATCCCTTGAGAAATTAAGGATGACAGTGTAGGAGTATTCTTGCAAATATTCAAACTGTGTAGAAAATTGTGAGATTTCCACAATCCCAGAGACCTTAGACAACAATGAGGATCATAAGAGAGACATACATAGATCCCATCTACATTGGAAGTAGAAAAAAGACAAGATCTCCTGAGTAAATGGGAGCATGGGGACTTTGGGGGAGGGGAGAGGCAGGGAGGGGAACAGAGAAAAATGTAGAGCCCAATAAAAATCAATTAAAAAATGAGTACCACACATGCGTGCACGTACACACACACACCCCTCTCTAATACACTTGGTCCAGCTTTTTAAAAAAAAAACCTTTATTATACTGAAAAAAAGAAAATTTGAGATTTCAGTTTCAAAGTATATATTTGTTAATTTTATTAACTTACCTTGCTATCTCTTAGTTTTTGCTGATCCTATTTTATAAATGTGAGGCACTGTGATTTTGTTTTCTTTGTTTGGTTTTGCCCTGTCTGCAAATCTCCACAAGTGCAGTGAGAAAGAGGCTGTCCCATGCTCTCAGCATGGGCACTCTGGACGTTCTGGGAAGCAGCTTTGGTTATGTGACATCTCTAAGGGCTTTGGCATACATTAGCCCTGACATGCACTAAATGCCAGTGTGTGCTCCCAGATTGTCCTTACAGCCAGAGACACTTAAACGTGCATCTTCCCTGCTCCAGGCCTCTGCTACTACTCCCAGGGATCTAGTTGACTAGATATTCTCAGTCATGAACGGTGACTGTCACAGATTGGTCACAGATCAGTCGTGGATCAGTGAGCCCGTGACAGTGCTGCTCCTAGTGTTTATCGAGTGTTGATCATCTCCGGCACGGCTCTCCTTCTCGCATTCAGAAAGGTGTACTGCTGATCACTGGGGGCTGAGTTCACACTAACAAAGTTGCTTGTATCTCAGCGTCATCTCTCTTTCCGTAGTGGGCTCAGTGTGCTGCAGTTACGCAGGTCATCACACAAACTGCCGAGAATTCTGTCAAGCCATTTTCCGAACAGACTCTTCTCCTGGTCCATCTCAGATCAAAGCCGTGGAAAATTATTGTGCCTCTGTTAGTCCACAGTTGATTCACTGCGTGAACAATTACACCCAGTCTTATCCCATGAGAAACCCAACAGATAGTAAGTAAAAGGGATGGATTCTTCTCATCTCAGTCTTTGATAAAATGATCCACTCAAAACTTGATGCATTGATGTAGGGTTCTGTGCTCTAGTTCACTTGGGAAACACCGAGATGCCTTTGGTGTTTGGGTTTAACAGACTGGATGTACAACTGAGTAATTTTCACAGCTATAAGGTACCAAGAAAGAAGGGAATGTAGAGATCATGAGGAAAAGGAAATTCTGCTTTGAAGACAGGAAAGGTCTTTGGTATGGATATTTTGATGGGAAGCCAGATCATCACCATTAGACTATCAGATAATACCTTTTGCCTGGAAATTCCATCTTGTCATTTATGCACAAAAACTTACACAAATTTGCAACTAAATAAATAGGCCGTACATATGCATAGTGTATATAAGAAAAAATTAGAAGTGACCCCAATATGCATCAGTAGGCTATTCATTATATTTCGATGCAATAGTATTTCTCTATACTTCACAACTAACAAAGAGGAGGTTGTTTATACAGAAAGTCTACGGTGTGTTAAGAAAACAAAGCAAGGACCAGGCGGTGGTGGCGCACGCCTTTAAACCCAGAACTCCAGAGGCGGAGGCAGGTAGATCTCAGTGAGTTTGAGGCCAGCCTGGTCTACAAGAGCGAGTTCCAGGACAGGCTCCAAAGCTACAGAGAAACCCTGTCTCATCAAAACAAAACAACAACAAACAAAAAAACACAAAGCAAGTTTCAGAACTGAAAGTATAGTTTTGGTTGTACTCAATTGTTCCACACTGTATATTTCTGTGATGCTGGAACTTTTACCAATGAAAATTTCTTACTTTAATAATAAAAAAAAATTAAAAATAAGAGAATGATATTTTTGAAAAATCAAGGCCTCTTAATGAACCTGTTCTATGATGTCTTCAAAACACCTACTTTGTATATCCTTGAATCCATTCTGCTCATCTAGAGGTGATCAGATTTTAAAGAACTGACGAAAGATCAATTTATAAGCCAGATGCTAGTGTCTTGCTTTATACTGGAATATTGTAAGACTCTTTTATAATCTTGAAAGCAGTGTGCCTTGTTTGGTCCTAATTGAAATCAGAGTCCGAGGCTTCTGACATTCTGTGATGTGGCAGAGCGGTGAAAATCAGAGATGTGGCCCTCATGTGTTTCCAAGCAGAACTGTGTTTTCTAACATTTGGGCTGCACTGAAGTGTTGCTGGTGGTGAGGAGATAGAAGCTTTAAAAAAAAAAAAAAGGCAGAAAGAGAATAACCTCCAACATCTGTCCTAACACAGGAGTCTAGAAAAGAAGGCTTCAAACCAAGTGTGTCTTCAAACGCAGATACCTGAGAAAACTACTTGAGAGAACTCTTCTGAAGTCGATAGCCTGATTGAAAGTCTTCTTTCAGTTCTAGTTCTTTGTAGAAAATTAAAGGCTGGGTGAGCGGGGCCATAGTTCACAGTAAATCATGGCTCATTAGCATGTTTGAGGCCCTGGTTCAATCCCTATCATCAAAAAAGAAAAGAAAATTAAAGGCAGAAATAAACTAAGATATTGTCAGAGTTCATATTATTTAAATTACAATGTATGAAAAATTACAGTGTATATTAATTAGCCTCTACAGACTTACAGAAGTCTGTGGTGTCCTGGGGTATGATTAAGTGGAATGTTTTTAACACTGTGGGAATTAGTCATCAGTCTTACATAAAAGAGCACAGTCCACTAGACACGAGCAGGAAATGAGCCCGGTTTGATTTGTGGTATCTTTTCCAAGAACATAAAGTGGTTTAGATGAGGCCTTCTTAGGTGTGGGATGACTTTCATTTTGTAAGGATAGTTTTAGAAAGCTCCTGACCTGGGACTGTGGTGAATTCTGGGAAGAGAAACATCGCACGGCTTGCACTGCAGGATGATGGAGAGCTGAGGAGGCCCTGTGTGCTGCAGAAATGTGCGGGGAGGGCTGTTGTTTCCCACTTTCCCCCCGCTCTCTTCTGAGCAGTGTGTGTTGTACACCAGCTAATAAAGCGCTTATGTCCTGAATGCAGGTTTGTATTGCTGTGACAGAGCCGAAGACCATGCGTGCCAAAATGCCTGCAAGAGAATTCTCATGTCTAAGAAAACAGAAACCGAGATTGTTGATGGTCTCATCGAGGGGTGTAAGACCCAGCCCTTGCCTCAAGATCCTCTCTGGCAGTGTTTTCTTGAAAGCTCCCAGTCGGTTCACCCTGGAGTCACAGTCCACCCTCCCCCCTCAACTGGCCTTGATGGGGCTAAGTTGCATTGCTGCTCTAAAGCAAACACTTCAACATGCAGGTTAGTATCTCATTTCCCTTTATTAACATCAGGAGAAAACAGGATTCTAATTGGTGATTTCTAGCAAATGTGTTATTCTTGTGTTGTCAGGCTTAGCATTTGAGAGATATAAAATCTGACCTGGGAACTATAGGTCTGATAGAGGGCATAGCAGATACAAGTCCCTAGGTTCAATCTCAGTACAACAGATAAACAGAAGATGTAAAATCTTTAATTCTTTTTAAATTAAAAAAAACATATAGTTACTTTATGTGTGAATGTTTTATCTGCACATCTGTAATTGGGTGCATGAGTGGTGTCCCCAGAGGCCAGAGAGGGCACCAGATCCCCAGGAGCTGGAGTTACAGACAACTGCAAGTTACCATATAGGTGCTGGGAACTGAACCGGGGTACCCTGCAGGAACAGTGAGCCTCTTCACCACTAAGCCATCTCACCAGCCCAAAACCTTTCATTGTTTTATTCAGCAAATATTTACTGAAGACCATTTAAATCATACAGTATTTTAGGGCCAGCAAGGTCACTTGTCAAGTAAAGACACCTGCCACTAAACCAGATTAATTAATGAAATGATCTGAGTTTTATTCTTGGGGTTCACACGATGGAAGGAAAAACCAGACTCTCAAGTTGTTCTCTTATTGCCTTACATGCGTGAATGCACATGCACACATACAAATAAATAAATGTCATTTAATTAAAAAATCTAATGTGTATTTGTGCTTTCCTCACATGTATGCATGTGTATCACATATGTGTCTGGTGTTCACAAAGGTCAGAAGAGGTCATAGGAGCCTGTGGAACTAAAGTTCAGCCCTTGAGTATGTTTTTTATAAAACAAATACTGTTTTAAACATTGAGTGTAAAAAACATTATATTTGGGGGTATGAAAGATTAGCCATTGAAGGGACAATAGATATTTAAAGGTGACACAGTATTAGTAAGCTTGCAGTATGTTGGGCCTGGAGAGATGGCTCAGTGATTAAGAGCACTTGCTTACTACTCTTCCTGAAGAAAGCATGAGTTTGGTTCTCAGCACCCACATTGGGTGCCTCACAACTACTTGTAACTCCAGCTGCAGGGGTCCGATGCACTTTACTCACATGTGCAGACATGTACTTACACATATAAATAACTACTTAGAAAAATACATTTTGAGCTGATTTCTAAGAGATAGTCTCTTTATTAAATTACAAAATTTTGGGGTGGGGAGTGTAACTCATTTGGTAGAGTACTCGCCTTGTGTGTACAAACTCCCAAATACCATCTGAACTAGTCACAGTGATTTGACTCTATGATCCCAGCATTTAGCAGGTAGAGACAGGAGGATTAAGATCAACCTCAGATACATACTAAGTTCAAGGCCAGCCTAAGCCATGTGAGACCCTCTGTTAAAAGGCAGGTACTTTGAAGTTAAAATCTTTTGTCAAATTAGAAAACCTTAGTGGGGTTGGCATCTATGTTACGGGAAATTATGTCTGTGTTGGGAAGGAGGGTCTGTGACAAAATATCTACCATAACACATGAGGAGAGATTTATTTTGGTCTACTGTTTCAAAGGATTCAGTCCACAGTCCCCTGGCTTTACTAGCTTGCCCTGAGGAGAAACAACATCACAGTGAGGATATGATGGATCAGAGTTGCTCTTCCAATGACCTACCTCCTTCAGTTAAAGTTTCTACTAACTCTCAGAATAGGGTTGTCAGTCAGGGACCAGTCCTTCATCACAAAACCTGTGAGGAATTATCTCACATCCAAATCATAGCAGCATCAACTAGTATTACACCTAGGCATAAAAAAATAATGTATATGTGAACAGAGGAAACTGTAGAGATTTAAAAAGTGAGTGGTGATACCTAAGATTGTGATGAGTTGGCTTGTCTTAAGTTACTTTCTATTGCTGTGCTAAGACACTGTTGCCAAGGACCTTACAGAAGAAAGAGTTTCAGAGGGTTAGAACCCATAACTGTCATGGTGGGGATCATGACAACAGGCAGGTAGGCATGGTGCTGGAGCTGGAGCTGGGAGCTCTCATGTGAAACACTGTTACAAACACAGTTAGAGAGAATGGCATAAGTTTTTGGAAACCTCAAAGCCCCTCTCCCCAGTGACACACCCCTGTTAGTGGAGCTGCTTGTTTGTTCCTGGCTACCCAGACCACGAAATAATCACTCAGAAACTGTATTATTTACAATACTGTTTGGCCAATAGCTTAAGCGTATTTCTAGCTAACTCTGATATCCTAAACTAACCCATCTCTATTAATCTGTGTATTGTCACGTGGCTTACTGGGTAAAGTTCTGTCCAGCATCTGTCTCCAGTGGGGTTACATGGTTTCTCCAGACTCCGCCTTCTTTCTCCCAGCATTTAAGTTAGTTTTATCCACCTAGCTCCATTCTGTCCTGTCTATAGGCCAAGGAAGTTTCTTTATTCATTAACCAATAAAAGCAACACATATACAGAAGGACTTCCCACACCACACCCCCTCTAACAAGGCCACACCTTCTAATCCTTCCCAATAGTTCCACCATCTGAGGACCAAATGTTCAAATATATGAGCCCATGGGGGCCATTCTCATTCAAACTACTACAAGGATGTGACAGAACTTTGTGTTATTAGAGGTGTTTTGTACAGAAAGGGGCCAAACATTACTAAGATATTCTGAAGGGGAAAAAAAGATACCATACATAAAACAACTTTTTAAAAATTGGGTGGATCATTACAAAAAGAAATTATGTCTAGGATAATCCATCAAATTTTACCAAGGATACAAAAAGTCTAAACAAAGACAATTAAAAGGCTTAATTGAAGTAAAGCTGGCCCTGTGATTACAGAAATAGATTCTGTATAGAAGTTAATAAAGGTATTAATGAGAGGAACACAGTTGTTTTTGAATGCCCACAAAAATAAGTTTATTTCTGCATTGAGTTGCTAGAGCTTGGAGTGGTTTTTATTGCTGTTTATCCTTTGTCTGTCTGTTTTTTGTTTTGGTTTTTTAAGACAGGGTTTCTCTGTGCAGCCTTGGCTGTTCTAAAATTTACTCTGTAGACCAGGCTGGCCTCAAACTCAGAGATCTGCCTGCCTCTACCTCACAAGTGCTGGAATTAAAGGTGTGTGCCACCATGTCCAGCTTGTTTTTGGTTTTGAAGAGTTTTATTATTTTTTTTTAACATTTATTTAGGAGGGATCTGCTATGGTTCATGTGGAGGTCAAAGGACAACTTGAGAGTCAGTTCTCTCCTTCCACCATGTGAATCCCAGGCTGTCAGGCTTGGCAGCAGGCCCTTCCGCCTGCTGAGCCATCTTAACAACTCAGGGATAGGGGTTATGGATTGCCGAATACTTTCCATTTCGTCAGACTTGATCTTTCTGAAACCTTGTGAGATAATTGGGGAAATTTGTGTAATTTCTATTTTAAGTGTTAGAAACTAACTCTGAAATGTTGAATAATCTGCTCATGGCCAATATAGGAAGTTAAAGGGGAGAGAAAGTACTGGCTTCCTTCTCCTCCAAATGTGCAAGCTGGGTCTGGTCTGTGATGCTGCACCTCCAGTGCCTTGAACAAGCACGCAGATAAAACAGGGAGAGTAAACACAGATCCCTTCTTTGGGACTGGAGAGATGGGTCAGCGGTTAAGAGCACTAACTGCTCTTCCAGAGGACCCAGGTTCAATTCCCAGCACCCACATGACAGTTCACAACTCTCTGTATCTCCAGTTCCAGCAGATCTGATGTACTTTTCCTGCCAACATTAGTATCAAGCATACACATGGTGTACAGACACATGCAGGAAAGCATTCATACACATTAAAAAATAAAACAGACACAAAACTTCTTCATAGGGGTATTTATGAGAGTCAGATAGCTGTGGGGACAGTGGAAATACAAGACCATTTTAATGACCTACCAGTATTGCTTTATTGTAGAAACACTTATACTGCTTTGCAGTTGTCAAATCCTGAAGATCAGAATGTCAGGTATTAACTTTAGTAGTGTGTAGAAGATTTGAGTATCTTAAGGAATATAAATGGTTTAAACAAACTTTAATTGTAAACTCCACCCCCATAGTTTTTGGTTCTACGGATTGAACCTAAGGTCTTAAATACCCTGGACACATAGTCTCACACTGAGTTACATCCCTAACCATTAAAATGCTTCTTTAGAGGAGAATTCTGCCTCCTCTGGTTAGCATAACTAGGGGAGACTATACCTTTGTGGAGGTAAAACCGTGTGCTTTACTGTAAGTATATACTGAAAAAAGGAGGATAAGAAAGACATGAGAGAAAATAATTGTACCAGACCTAAGAAATACCTTAAGAGACTGTAAAATTTAGTATTTAGCTTTCTATCAGTCATGGCAAAGCGGGTTGGATGGTTTGTGGGGGTTTTTTGAAATTTATTTATTTATTGAAGTTTATTTATTGGTGGGGTGTGGTAGGGTGAGCACACATGCCATAAAATCTGTATAGAGGTCAGAGGTCAACTTTGCAGTTTATTCTCTCCTTCCACCTTTATGTGGGTATTGTGTCTTATGTGGTAAGCTCCTTTACCCACTCCACCATCTCTAAGTACCATTCTGTCCCATGGATGATTTTTTAAATATACACATTGGGTTGCATTTTTGCTTGGATGGCTGTTTTACTTGCATGCATGTCTGTGCACCACATGCAAGCTTAAGGGCCCTCAGAGGCCAGAAAAGTGTGTTGGGTCCCCTGGAATTGGAGCACAGGCAGTTATGAGCTGCCATGTGGGTACTGGGAATCAAATCTGGGTCTCCTGGAAGAGCTCTTAATTGATGAGCCACCGTGGCTCCAGCCACCATGCATGGATGATTTTTTAAAGGCCATTTTTCGTGGAGAAGATTGCCTTTTCTGTCTCCAGTTCCAGGAGCTAGTTAGTTGTCTGTCCTTTTCTCTTTATGTCCCTAAAGATGAAGATAATAGAAATGGAGTTTTGCATAGCTCAAATAAGCATTGGGCTTCTCTCTAACGTTCTGCATTTATTCTTTTCTTCCAGGGAACTGTGCATGAAACTTTATAGCATGAGCTGGGGGAACACGCAGAGTTGGCAAGAGTTTGACCGCGTCTGTGAATACAATCCGGTGGAGGTGTCCATGCTGACATGTCTCGCTGATGTCCGGGAACCTTGTCAGTTGGGCTGTCGGAACCTCACTTACTGTACGAACTTTAACAACAGGTAGAAAAAGTGTTATATATGAAGATAGAGATGCACTATCATTCATTTACTTGTTTTCAGTAAATACCACTTTCAGTTGTGCCCTTCTGGGGTAAAAGAAAGCTGTATTTCTTTTCTTTCTTTTTTTTTTTTTTTTTTTGGTTTTTCAAGACGGGGTTTTTCTGTAGCTTTGGAGCCTGTCCTGGAACTAGCTCTTCTAGACCAGGCTGGCCTCAAACTCACAGAGATCCACCTGCCTCTGCCTCCCGAGTGCTGGGATTAAAGGAGTGCGCCACCACCATCTGGCGAAAGCTGTATTTCTTTATGAATTCATCTTGAAATGCTCTGTCCCTTCAATGTGGCCCCTAGAAAGGAAATATGATTGCAAAGTCTCTTCTAACCTAAAGATGCCCCAAGCTTCTGGGACTCAGAGACTGTTTTGGGCCTTCTGTCCCTTTTCCTCTCTGCACTGGTGGAAACTGCAGAACAGATCATTTCTGTGCTCTGGACGCTCTTTTCTGTTCTCTTCAGCCACTGAGATTGTTCTAGGCTCGGATCTTGGCCCCCTTTCCTCCTCTTACTATCCTTGATATCTCAGGATACTCTGATTTGAATTGTTCTGTAAGTAATATCTTTAAATTAAGCAAGTGACTCACTGAGCGGATGGTGATTGCACCAGCCTGATCTACATAGTGAAGTCAAGGACACATAGAGCTACATAGTGAGCTTCTGTCTTGAAAAAAAACAACAACAAAAAAGGACGATGATTCCAGTTAATAAGTACGCCACATATGTGGAATTGCTAAGGGAATAGATCTGATATGTTTACCACAAAAACAGGACAAAGTATTTGTGTTAGTATGTATTAGTTTGATATAGCCACTCCACAATATATACATATTTCAAAACATCATATTAAATGCCGTAGAGTTAGCAGTTAAAAGTGCTTTTAAAAAAAAGAATATATATGAAGAAGTTAGTCCTAAGAAATATGAATTAGAACGTCTGTGGAACTTCCTCAGACCCATTAGAATGGCTAGACTAAAAGACTGGCAAGTGTGCAGAGTGTGTGGGTTCTCACTCTTTCCTGCTGGGCTAAATCTGTGGCCTGTCAGCTCTGTTCTGAAATGTTTATTCACCCGGGAGACATGAAGGCTTATGTCCAGGAAAGTCTCTGTGCCAGCATTATCAGTGATCTCCCATTCTGGGAGAGGACTCCAAAACGTCCTCTGGGGGATGAAAAGAATGACAATAGTCCCAAAAGTGGAGTGGCTCACAGGACAGCAAACTCCTGAGACCATCCAGCAGAGGGAGCCCAATATTCTCTGTGCTTTCAGATACATGAAGTCTAAGAATAAGAAAAAGTAGGCTGTGGGGATAAGGACCAGAAAACCAGGGGCATCAGGGAACATCAGCGTGGTAAAAATGCTCTCTATTGTATACAGTTCTTACTTTTGGGGGGTGGTGTTTGTTTCTGAGACAGGAACTCAGTGTGTAACCCTGGTTATTCTGGAACTCCGTTGGCTTCAAACTCACAGAGATCACCTGTCTCTGCTCCTGAGTGTTGAGATTAGAGATACATACCGTCCACCACACCCAACTTGTGTAGGGTTTTTAGTTGCATAGCTGGGTACAGTCTTCAAACTTTGTTGAACTAGATTCTCAACCTATACATTATAATGCATATGAGTAAACTCCAGCAAGTTTTTGTTGTTTTTTTTATTTGTTTGAAACAAGGTCTTATGTAGCCCAAGCTAGCCTCAGACTAGCTATACATCTGAGTCTGGACTTGAACTCCTCATCCTCTTGCTTCTCCCTCCAAATATAAGAATTACAGGAATAAACCATCATGGCTGGCTTTAAAGTAGTATTTTATATGAATATAATTAATTTTTTTTCCTCATCAAAAGGTACTACCAGACACTAAAGAGAAAAAACCAAAACCTAGCAGAAAGTATTTATACGACACATGTCTGACAAAGGACATGTCTGTAATGCATGAAGACCCCTTTAATCAGTTTCAACCTTTTTTTCAGATTTTTTTTAATGTGTATGAGTGTTTTGCCTGCCTGTATCTGAGTACCACATACATGCAGTGCCCGCAGGTAGGCCAGAAGAGGGCATCAGCTCCTGGCACTAAAGTTACAGATGGTTTTGAGCCACTCCATGGATGCTGGGAACTGAGCCTGGGTTCTCTGCAAGAGCAGCCAGTTCTCACATCACTGAGCCATCTCTCCAGCTCTCCGCTTTATTTTAAACATAATTTCTTTATTGATTCTTTGGGAATTTCCCAATTTAAAACCAAACCAACCAAACAAACAAACAAAAATACCTGTTTTGCTCCTCCATCTTTCCTGCCTCTCCATTGGTCTTAGTGGCATTGGGAGCCACTGTGTGTCATTCACTAGACCCTTTAGTCCTATCTGCTTTACTTGCAAATTTCTGAGTCACTGGTCTAGTTCAAGGCCTCTAGTATCTGGTACACCGCCATCACTGGAGCCTCTCTGAAACTCCTCTTGGCTATCCCACAGCCCCAGTCATGGGGATCCTGTTGGTGCCTTCACATGCTCCAGTAGGTCATAGATGAGGTAGGTGTTAGAGTGCAGCCCTCAACTTTTTAAAAGGGCCAGAAAAAAGCATTTCACACAAAGTAACATTTATTGGGGCTGGAGAGATGGCTCAAAGGTTAAGAGCACTGGCTGTTCTTCCAGAGGTTCTGAGTTCAATCCCCAGCAACCACATGGTGGTTCACAACCATCTATAGTGGGATCTGGTACCCTCTTCTGGCAGAACACTGTATACTTAATAAATAAATAAAATCTAAAAAAATTAACATTTATTAATAGATCATAGCTAACAATAAAAAGGAATAAAATCCTTGTATATACAACAACATGGGGATAAATCTCAAAAAGATTATGTTTTGATGACTATTCCAGGCCCCTCAAATAGAGTATGTGTTCGCTTATATGAAATTCTAAAACAGGCTGAAGTAATTGTGATGTTCTATGTATGAGGAGTGTAAACCGTTGGCTGATTTGGCAGGGCACACAGGGAACTGTCTGCTGTGGTACAAATGTTCCAGTACAAGTTCACATGCCTTTCTAGGAGCATTTGGCAAGTCATATTGCATTTATAATATGTGCATTTTGTTTTTTTTATTATACCTCAGTTTTAAAGACATAGACTCATTTATTTTGTGAAATAAAATGAGATGGTCTGGGAATGTTAGTCCTTTCTAAAGCACCTTGAAGTTTTAAACCGCTTCATAAGAACCCATGTTAAATTAAAATACGCGGTCAGTGACTTAATGCCACGTTGAGCTTCAAATGCTTGTGGCCAGAAGCCTATGATGAGTTTCATGTGCTCTCTCTTTAAGAAAATTAATTTTTCTTAATGTGTGAATGTATGAAGATTTTATTCATTGCTTCCATCTAGGAAATAATTTGTCTCAGTTCCTTCTGAATTCCTTTCTCAGGCCAACAGAACTTTTCAGGAGCTGCAATGCTCAGTCTGACCAGGGAGCCATGAATGACATGAAGCTGTGGGAGAAAGGCAGCATAAAGATGCCCTTCATCAGCATCCCTGTTCTTGACATCAAAAAGTGCCTGCCAGAAATGTGGAAAGCCATCGCATGTTCACTGCAGATTAAGCCTTGCCATAGTAAATCCCGAGGAAGCATTATCTGCAAGTAAGTGGGTCTATCTCTGGTGATGTGTGGGCTCCGACCTCCCTGATCTCTGGCAGAGCCTCTTTAGAACTTTCTCCTCTGTGCCTCTGCCCCTCCCCCAGGACAATGCTTTCACACTCTGCTCTGCTTGAAATATGCTTCTCCTACCTTCTTCCCTGAGGCCCGCCCTTCTTAGCTCCTGTCAAATACCAGACATTCCTATGGAGCCTTCCCACATTCCATTGGCTGATACTAACTTATCCTTAGTGCAAATTCCCATAGAACTCTATGTGTACTTTATTATGGAATTGAGCTTAAGTTTCTAAATACCTTCAGTGCACAGTTATGCTTTATGTTTTACATCTTTACTACATTTATTTATTTGGTATGTGTTCATTTGTATACCTGTCACAGAGTGTATGGACATCAGAGGACAATTCAAGGGTCCCAGGGATTGAATTCAGCCTTCACAGCAGGCACCTTTATGGCAAGCCATCTTGCTGGCCCCGTATTTATACTTTTTAAAGCACTTTTACATTAGAGAGAGTGAGGGAGAATCTGAAAGAATAAGATACCTGGGTGAGAGTGTGGTAGCTTCCAGGGATCAAGCTCGAGTTGTTCTTCAGGCTTGGTGCACAGCCCCTCCTCCCACTCCGCTGTCTCAGGCTCTCTATGGTTTTAATTGTGTTCTTGTCTGTTTGTCATAGGAATTTACTTTCTGGGCCATTGTCTTTTTTCCTCTTTGCTCTTTCTCCTTTGTAACATGATTAATAAAAACCTAGAGACAGAAATTGGGGGTTCAGCCTGAACCACTGGCTCTTACCTATGCCTCAGTCTGAAATGGTGATCCTGCCTCCAGGAATCTCAGAATGAGACTGTGTCTATGAGCTGTCTCCTCCCATTTTATATTCCTCTCTAGGGCTGGGATTAAAGGCATGCACCATCTGGTTTCTATGACAAACTAGTATGGCTGCTGGGATTAAAGGTGCGTGTTACCATATCCTGGTCGGTAAGGCTGGCCAGTGGGGCTGTTTTACTTTTCTGATCCTCAGGCAAGCTTTATTTATTAAAGTACAAATGAAATGCCACTCCAGTCCTTTGCAGCTCCTACTATGTATTTATTATTATCCTGGCACACAGTAGCTATCCTGTAAGTGCTCGATGAGCGAGAGAGTTAGTGAGTAGCATTAGGTCCTGTTCCTGGTAAATGGTCTGGAAATCCCAGCACAGCCGAGATGACAGGTGCCCGGTGGTGAAAGCAGCGCACTAACTGCACGGTGACCTCAGCTGCTCTGCGAGTGTCTGTTTTCTAGACAGGTCAGGTTAACGGGGTCCACATCACTTGTTTTTTCTTATTTGGTTTGGTTTTATTTTGGAGTCTTACTGTAGTCCAGGCTGGCCTTGGACTCACGGCAATCCCTTGCCTCGGCCCCCTGCGCTCTGGGAGCACAGACGTGAGCTATCATGCCTGGCTCCTGAGCACTTTTCTGACGTGACTTGAGAATGAGCGGAGTAAGGGAGAGGCTGAGGTGTAACTCCGAGAAGTCAAAGGCCCCAGGCAGAAGTATGTACTCTTAGAAAACCTTCCACCAGGGGACCAGACCCTTACTCAAGACCAAAGGAAAATAGTAAAGGGTTATTTATTTAATGTGTGTGAATATTTTGCCTACATATATGTATATGCACCACATGCATGTCGGGTGCTCACAGAACTGTATACCACTGGAAACATACATCAGAAGAAGACATGGGATCCCCTAGAACTAGGGTTGCAGATGGTTTTGAACCATCGTGTAGGCACCAGGAACTGAACCCCTGTCCTCTGTAAGAGCGACAAGTACTCTTAACTGTGGAGCCATCTTTCTAGCCCCTAGACTAAGAAGAGTTTTAAAGCCGGTTGTTAAAGCCAAGCACCTTGATGTTGGTGACTAGAAGGTGTTCAAGTGAGAAGGGAGCAGAAGCACCTGACAGGGCCCGAGACTAGGGCCGTCTTTGAAGCACGCTAGTCTAGCTCGGTTTCCTCTTAAAGGTGGGAAAAGATATACCATGCTTGGAGCAGTAACTAATTTTTGAACAAGGCCTTTGATCTCAGATTACAGGAAGTTAGCTTTGAACTTGCTCTGCAGTTGGAAGTTCACCAGCCTCACTCCTAACCAGCTGGGAGAGCTTGCTAAAGGAAAACTCCTCCGGAGAACTTTCAGAAACAGTCTTGACCAGAAGGCAGGAAGCAGTGCTGTGAACCCACAATGCACATGCGTTTTTCTTTTAAGATCAGATTGTGTAGAAATTCTCAAGAAATGTGGAGACCAGAACAAATTCCCTGAAGACCACACTGCTGAAAGTATCTGTGAGTTTCTGTCCCCTGCAGATGACCTGGAGAACTGCATCCCTCTGGATACATACCTCAGTAAGTAGTGTGGGCGTCTGCTCTTACAGCTCAGGGGCTTCTCTCACCCCTGCCCTTGCCCTTTGCCTTGGATGAGACCCTGTGTGTGGTGCTGCCAGCCCCGTTAGGTACTTCTCTTGTTGCTGTGGCAGAAATACTCATCCATCATCCAAAACATTTTAAAGGAAGAGGGTGTATCTTGCTCGCAGTCTGAGGATACAGGGGCAGCATGGTGGCAGGGGTATGAGGCAGGAGATCTGATTGGGAAGCAGAGAGGTGGTGCTTAGCTCACTTCTCTTCTTTAGTCCAGGGCCCCAGTTTATGGCATGGGGCTGTCCGTTAGGGCGGGTCTAATCTCTCTCACTCTCAGGAGTCCAGAGGTTTGTCTCCTAGGTGATTAGCACTGTCATCTTAAAATTTGTAAGCAGAAGTTGTATTTTATCTTTTGGAGGAAGTATGAACTTTTTACCAGTCAGGAGTTCTAAAGAGCATGATGTCACCAGAACATGAAACTTCCCCTAGGAAGCTGTCAGCTTTTGTCATCAGGAGCTGAGCCCGCTGAGTTCCTAAGGGAAGCGGAGCTTGCCTCACTACTTAAGCTTCTTCCTGCCAGATGCTTCTGCCAGGGAGCCGGGTCCCTCATGGAGGGATTCCAGGAGCTCCTAGACAGCAGTGGGAGCAGCGGGATAATTAGTGTTCGGGCTGCCACCAGGGGGCGGCAGTGCCGTTGGCTGGCCAACAAGAGCCTGCTTGCTGCCGTTCCCCCTTATGATTAAGCCCAGCTGCCCGTAACAGAACAGATGGAAGCGCAGAAAGCCCAGAGCGAGAAGTCCAGGATGTTTCTGGTGGCGTCAACAACAGGAATCAGGCCTTTCGCCCTTCTCCGCTCTGCTCAGATTTACTTCATGGACTTTACCGTCACACCATGGCTACTGGCGTTTTACCCAGCTTACTGTAGTTGATAAATGGGAGGAAAGATGAGAAGCAACTTCTTAACCTCAGGGGACACCTGTATTGTATGAAAAACTCAGATGGGTGATCTTTTTTAGCTTTGGACCCATAACCACCCTGAATAAAATTAAGAATCTATTAACAAAAGAGAAGAGAGGGTGGCGAATTTTTAGCCGGCAGTATCTGTTAGGTTCTCTCAAGATAAAAAGACCATGTCCCCTAACTTTTGTGACCAGTACTGAAAAAAGAGCATGCTAGGTGGGAACCCCTTGTGGCCTGGGAAGTTCCCCGGAAACCTGTACAGAGTGGTGGGGCTGGTGAGCCACGCCCCGCAGTTCTGCTGAGTCTGAGTGGGGCTGAGCATCAAGGAAGCAAAGCCCTAGCGGCTTAGAGCAGTGGGGTCTGCAGAGGAGGCTGATTCAGCAGGAGGGAGTGAAGGGTGCTGTAGTGTTTCTCTTCCTTCACAGGGTTTCAGAAGGTAAATAGAATTATGTTCTGGGGTTCGTATGATATAATTATCATTAGTGTCCTTCACATGCAATAGTATCCCTCTTACACATAAATACATGCTTGATTGCCATATCCCAAATATGTCTCATCTCTGAACAACTTACCACTTAAGTTACATGAGTTACCTTATTCTCTTCCAGATATTAGCCCATGTTAGTGTCTCTATTACCTAGTACCCAGGATCTTCTAAGTATATTGTAGGTGTCCCGCTAATAAATAAGTGATTGGCTGTGTTGTGATAAACTGATGAATGATGAGGAAATCCAGGGTTTAGTTAGGGCTTGTCAAAATCAGGCCTTGCTCTGTGCCTGTGAGCCCTCCATTTATTCAGCCACAAAGAAGCCAGATAACATGGAGACTTGGTATTTATTCTTTTAGATTGGTCCACTGATCTGTTTGGGGTTTTTCAGGGCCAAGTGCTTTAGGTAACATCATAGAAGAAGTGACTCATCCCTGTAACCCAAATCCTTGCCCAGCCAATGAGCTCTGTGAAGTGAACCGAAAAGGGTGTCCGTCTGGAGATCCCTGCCTTCCATATTCTTGTGTTCAAGGTAAGGGATGGAGGTTACAGGAGTGGGGTGGGCATGAGACATGCTGCTGGTGTTTCCCTATTAGAGTTGTCATTACACCCAGGTTACAGGGACTTTTTCTGTATTTTCCTGTAATGTTTAAGCATTTCCCATGAAAAAATGTATTTATTCAAACAAAGACACATAGAAGTTGTCGTTTCAATTGTAAGCTGATGCTGTCAATGCAAGTTATAGGGTCTCGACTACAGAGGAAAAGAGAAGCTTGAGCCAGTACTTTGTACCTTCTCATCCATGCCAGAAGTTTTTGAAAAACAGACTATCCATTGTTCCCGGTGTTCTTTTCTTCTCTGCAGCACATGGAAGAATGCTGTACTCACTGTGACACTGACCTCTCTGTAAAGGCTCACGTGTCCATGACTAGAGCTCTGCAGGAGAGTCGTTTGCCTAATGTGCAAAGCCTTGGAAACTCATTCCCCAGCGCCACAAAAACAGAACAGTTTTGGTGTGCGTGTGCATTCCTATAATCCCAGTGCTTGGGAGGTAGATGCTAAAGTTTCCAGAATTCAAGGTTACCCCCAGCTGCAGAAGGGATTTGAGGTCTGCCTGAGCAACATGAGAGCCTATTTCAATAAAAACAAAAAGATTAATGTTATGTTGAAATGCATACAAACAGCTGGCTGTGATGGTGCAGCCTTTTAATCCCAGCACTCGGGAGGCAGAGGCAGGTAGATCTGTGAGTTCGAGGACATCCTGGTCTACAGAGTGAGTTCCAGGACAGCCAGGGCTACATAATGAGACCTTGTCTCAAAAACCAAAAAACAGCAAAAAAAAAAAAAAAAAAAATCATAAGAAATGCAGACAAGTTTTGCTTCATATTACATATTGCACACTACAGGGATGTGCTTGACCACTGAGTCAAAAATTTAGCCCCTGAAAAATGTAGTTCATAGAATTTTGATAGTCTTTACCTCTGTCACTTGTTCCGAATTTAGTTGTAGTAACGTTGTGATTCTTTCTTATCTATTTCTGTGTTGAAGATGTTTATCATGTTAGAATCAACATTTTTAAATCTTAGAAGTTAAAAGGAGCAAAAAATGAACTAAGTGTGGTGTCTAAATGACATCTGCTTGAATAACACGATAGTGTGCCAGTTACCAACACTGATGAGTCTAGCTGCAAGGAGAGGGTGGGCGTTCTAAACCTCAGAGTGTCCACGGACACTGTGTTAGAGCTTAGCCAGTGTCTTCTTTACCTAGAAGATGGACATAGTGACAATGGTAGTGTCTCTATTCTGTATTCTATAACATGCTAGAGTTCCAGATTGTTTGTTAAGCTCGGAAAGTCCATTTTATGATAAATTAAAAATGCATTATCTAGAAAATGGGTTTTCCTTAAGCCCATCCAAATACTCAATTATTCTTTGAATTTATAGTTGTGTGTTTGTGTTCCATCACTAAAAATTGTCCTGGTCAAAAGTGCTCTAAGAAATAGTCAGTTCATACACTTCATTTAAAACATTTTATCATTTCTCAAATATGTTTGACCCAAAGAAGTAAAAAGCCATGTTTTTGTTGTTTGCTTATTTGTTCATTTTTTGATAAGATCTCACTACATAGTAGCCCAAGCCATTCTCCTGCCTCAGCCTTCCAAGTTCAGGTGTGTACTACTATGCTTGGCCAAAGCTATGTAGCTTCCTAATGTTTTTTGTATTAAACTGTAGTTAACTTCGGAGTACAAGTCCTTAATCACCCATAGAACATAGAATTTTATTTGAGAGGATATATATTTTTTTTGTCAGTGAGCAAAAGCAGTTCCTTAATTTGGTAAAAGCTCTATAAACATAATCTTTCAAAATTATTCATTTTTATGTGTTGGAGTGTTTTATCTGCATCTATGTATGTGGACCGTGAGAACTCAGTGCCCAAAGAAGCCAGAAGAGGGTGTTGGGTCCACTGGAGTTATAATGGTTGTGAGCCACCATGTGTGTGCTGGGAATTGAGCCTGGGTCCCCTGACAGAGCCGCTAGTGCTCTTAACTGCTGAGCCATCTCTCTAGCTCTGTAACCTGATCTTACAGTCTTTAGGAGATACCCACACCTAGAAGACTTCAAGTGTGTGTGATGTGAAGCATTGTCATAGAACAACACTGTCAGCTCAGTTTGGGTTTTGTCTATATTTTTATACAGGTTGCAAATTGGGAGAAGCTTCTGACTTCATTGTCCGTCAGGGGACCCTGATCCAGGTGCCGTCCTCTGCAGGGGAAGTTGGTTGTTACAAGATCTGTTCCTGTGGACAAAGTGGCCTCTTGGAAAACTGTATGGAGATGCACTGTATCGATCTCCAGAAGTCTTGTATTGTTGGAGGAAAAAGAAAAAGTGAGTCTTAAGCATACTCGTATTTGGTCTTACTACAGTCTGAGACTGGTTATCTTTACTTTGCACAAAGAATATTAGATGAGTTCTTGCTAAAGAGTACAATCTATGCATCATATATTCCAGGACAGGACTTTTCAAACTGTACAGAACACTCTGTGGGGGGTAGAGGGGTAGGAGGGTATTTTATTTGAAACAGGATCTTATTATCTAACAAGGCTAGCCTGGAGCTCACCACATAGCCTAGATTGGCTTTGAACCTACAATAATCCTCTGGCCTCTGTCTCCTGAGTGATGTGATTCCAGGCACCACCACAACCAACAAGGACTAGGACTTCTAAGTAGTCTTCCCAAGAAGAGCCTGCTGGTTAATCTCAGTGAACTCTGACTGTGTGCCAAGCATAATGCCATGACTTTTTCGTTTTGTTTTGTTTTTCGAGACAGGGTTTCTCTGTGTAGCTGTGGCTGTCCTGGAACTAGCTCTTGTAGACCAGGCTGGTCTAGAACTCACAGAGATCTACCTGTCTCTGCCTCCCGAGTGCGGGATTAAAGGCATGCGCCACCATCGCCCAGCATTTTTTTTTAAAAAAATTCCTAAGCAGGTTGCATAATGCCAAGTCTTGACCCACAGTATCTCTTAATTAGCTGAGTTCCTCTTTATGTAGTTATTGCTAGCATTGCTACCCTACTTCACAGCTGATGCTCATACAGCTGCCCTGCTAGGCACTGGGGCTCATGCCTACAATCCCAGCACTTGAGAGACTGAGAGGATTGCTCTGAGTCAGGCCACCCTAGGTGGCAGAGTGAACTCCAGGCCAGCCTGATATATATAGGGAAACCTGGATTGGGAGGAGACAATCTGCGGACAATAAAGATAGTTTCTAAGAATATACTGCTGCCTTTTAGACATGAGATCTCTGTGAGTTTGAGGCCAGCCTGGTCTACATAGCAAGCTCCAGGACAGCCAGGGCTACACAATGAGACCTTGTCTCAAAATAAATATCTTAGATTTAAGTCCCTAGTTTATGTATTCATAAGAAGAAGTCTTCTTTAAGAATTGATCTAAAACTTTTTGAGGTACTTGGAGGATGGTTCATTTGGCAAAGCACTTTGAGACAGCTTAAACTTGATTTCCCCATAACCCATGTAAAAGTGCTGGGCGTGGTGGCAGACATGTGTAACCCCAGTGCTGGGAGGCAGGAACCAACTCTGAAAATTTGTGCTCTGACATGCACATTCATACTGTGACACACGCGTGCATTCATACATGTAATAGATTTAGGATTTTTTAAACTTTGAAACAAATTTATGTTATTTTTTAGTGTGTGTGTCTCTGTGTGTCTCTGTGTATTTCTGTGTATGTGTGCCCGTGCCACAGCCTATCTGTGGACATCAGAGAACAACCTGGGGGAATTGATTCTCTCCTCCACCATAGGTCCTGGGGATTGTCTTCAGGCTTGTCAGCAAGCTTCTCTATCCACAGAGCCATCTCACATTCCTGTAGTCTATTTCTTGGTACATAATATGATTGATGTTTTCTTTCTTTTAGGTCATGGAACATCCTTCAATATTGACTGCAACGTCTGTTCTTGTTTTGCTGGCAATTTAGTGTGTTTCGGCCGTCCGTGCCTCAGTGAGCACAGTTCAGATGATGACCGTAGCACCTTCACAGGTAGCCTCGGGCATCCAGAGCCCATCCTCCAGGGGCCATCATTCCTTGCACTCATCTTTCTTCTAGGCATTGCAAGAATTGCCCTAACTGCAAATGTACATAGTAATATCAGTATCAAATCTGAGTACAATATACCATCCTCTTTGACTCTCTGCTTCCCCCACCGCTGTTTGTAAAGGAGCCCATATGCAGCCCTATTGAGGCAGTCTAAGGTGTCCGTGTACTTTCTAAGTTTGTTTCTCATCGGGTTCTCTCCAGCCTTCCTCATACATTGTTTGCTTAGGCTCCCACAAACAATACCGGGCACTGCTTTCTCGACTTTACAGTACTTGAGAATATGGTGTTGTGCTGACACCAGCGCCGACAGATGCAAACCTGGCGCTCTGATGGACCTTTTCTCCTCTGAAGCTGCCGCAGCAGTGGTAGCAGCACTGTTCTCTAGTCTCCTGGTGTCTGCCTTTCCAAGAACTGACATACCTTTGGTTCCCAGGAAAAATGGCATTGGTATTAGGTAGCTCTGCTTGTCCCCGTTTTCACCAGTGTAATGGCAGCTCGATTCCTTCTCTGAGGTTGATAGAACACTGTGGGGAAGAAAGACAAGAAGAGGATTTACTAGCCTTGTGCCAGCCCATCAGAAATAAAAAAAGCCCTGCAGAGTGGTGAGGGCAACAACAGAAGTAGACATTCAGGGTGCCCCACCCCACGTGAGTCCCATGAGCGCCTTGCTCCCGCAGCTGTTGCCTCTCAGCTGCTCCTTGTCTGCTGTTCATTCTGTCTAGAGAAGCCACAGTAGGATGTGGGGATTAAGGAGTGGACTAAAGTCTTGGAAGTCATTTACTATTTATTATAAATAACATCTAAAAGTGTTTATGGAAGGACCCATGTTTCCCGTGGTCCCTGCCATTCTGCAGTAACTCAAACAATGCCAGTTTAACTGGCAGACTCTAAGGGATTCTACTAGCCCAAAACTGTACCAGAGATTTTTGTGACTTAGTGTCCCAGTCTAAACATGACTTGGAGAGAGGCAGTCATAAAATTTTGTATTATTTTGGTATTATCTTTTAACATTCAGGAAATTCCCAAGCTAGACTTCAGTTACTTGGTTTCCAAGTATGATCAGGAAAGTGGCAGATCAGGAAAATGAACCTTATCATTTCTGCCTATAGCCTCTCTGCCTGGGTCAGTGTCGGAGACACCCATCTCTCTGCCTGGGTCAGTGTCGGAGACACCCATCTCTCTGCCTGGGTCAGTGTCGGAGACACCCATCTCTCTGCCTGGGTCAGTGTTGGAGACACCCATCTCTCTGCCTGGGTCAGTGTTGGAGACACCCAACCATTAAGTAGCAGTGAAAAGGACAAAAGAAATGCCATCTTGCAGAGAAATAGCTATCTGTAATAAATATAGAACTTAACTCTCTTTAAAGTCTTTATCAGAACCAGATATGGTGGCACACACCTTAGACCCCAGCACTGGAGAGACTGAGACAGGTGGATCTCTGAGTTTGAGGCCAACCTGGTCTACATGGTGAGACCCTGTCCAAAAAAAAACTATTTCAGGGTTCAAGGATTGTGGGAGAGATTTGTCTTGTTTTGCTTTTGTTTTTTCCTGAGTTTATGTACAATTCCATTTTAACATGATTTGTTAGTGGTTTGCCTTCATCAAGACATATAGAAAGGGGTGTGTGTGCTCATTTGAGTCTGTTCCCTCCCTTCAGGTCTGCCCTGTAACTGTGACGATCAGTTTGTCCCAGTGTGTGCACAGAATGGACGCACTTACCCCAGTGCCTGCATCGCCCGCTGTGTGGGTCTCCAAGACCATCAGTTTGAGTTTGGACCTTGTGTCTCTAAGGATCCCTGTAATTCTAACCCCTGCCCAAAAAGCCAAAGGTAAGTTAAATGCTACTGCTTTTCTTCAGCCAAAGACTAGTGCTTCTCAAGTCTCTGCTGTTCGTGTCCCACACGATGAGAATGCAAAAGGGGATGAAGCAGTCTGGCTCACGTGTGTAGTCCCAGCACTTGGGGCATTGAAGCTGGAGAGATCTATGTATCATGTGTATACAGTGCCCTCAGATGCCAGAGGAGGGCTTCAGGTCTGGAACTGGAATTACAGGCTCTTGTGGGTTGCCTTGTGGGTGCTGGGAATTGAACAAGGTTCCTCTGACCACTGAGCCAGCTCTTCAGCCTCTGAGCCAGTTTTCAATGCACAGATTGGGCTCAGATGTAACTGAGTGGAAGATCCCTTTCCTAGCATGAGTAAGACTCTGGGTTCAATTCCCAGCACCAAAAACGAAAAGGAAGGAAGGAAGGAAGGAAGGAAGGAAGGAAGGAAGGAAGGAAGGAAGGAAGGAAGGAAGGAAGGAAGGAAGGAAGGAAGGAAGGAGAAAAAGGAAAAAACACATTCCCCATTCCCTTTGGATCACTGTCTGCAAAGGTTCTTACCTGTGTGAAATATCTCTGGAAGAAAAAGGAAGGCATAGCTGAGAATGGCTGCCTCTAGGAAAGGGAGCCCGGTGTGGAACCTGGGGTGTGGAGAGGAAGCTTATTTGCCCAATGCAAATCACACCTTTTCTTTTTGTCCACGGGTTTGTGCTCTCTGTTCAAAGCAATAATTTTGGTTTGGGTTTTTTTTAAAGAAAAGTTTATATTCCCTCAGATATCTACTGAAACACCACACATTTTTCTAAACATTAGGACACAGCATGAATCAAGACAGACTTGATCATTTTACTTAAATTTGCCCTCCAGATTCTCTGATTTTTCCTGTGATCCTCTTATTTCTGTAAGAAAATTCTTGGTGTGTGTATAGTATATATGTATGATATGTGTATATATGTGTACTTGTGAGTGTGGACATGCATTCCACAGGAGACTTTCAGGAGTTGATTTTTTATTCTGTCTTGTTTGAGATGAGGTCTCTCTCATTGCTTCCGCGACTATATTGTGTACTTCAGGTGCTCTGGGAAAGCCTCCTGTTTCTGCCACCCATGAGTCTGTAGGAGGGCTGGGATCGCAGGTGTGTGTTTATGTGTGTGTGTGTGTGTGTGCGCTGCTACACCTCCCATGTGTCTGTAGGAGGGCTGGGACCGCAGGTGTGTGTTTGTGTGTGTGTGTGTGTGTGTGTGTGTGCTGCCACACCTCCCATGTGTCTGTAGGAGGGCTGGGACCGCAGGTGTGTGTTTGTGTGTGTGTGTGTGTGTGTGTGTGCTGCCACACCTCCCATGTGTCTGTAGGAGGGCTGGGACCGCAGGTGTGTGTTTGTGTGTGTATGTGTGTGTGTGTGCTGCCACACCTCCCATGTGTCTGTAGGAGGGCTGGGACTGCAGGTGTGTGTGTGTGTGTGTGTGTGTGTGTGTGTGTGTTGCCACACCTCCATGTGTCTGTCTGTAGGAGGGCTGGGACTGCAGGTTTGGCTGCCACAGCTGTCTTTCGTGTGGGCTCTGGGGCCAAGCTCAGGCCATCCATCAGGCTTGTGCAGCATGTGTTTCTGCCCCTGAGCACCCGCATCAGCCCCAGCCCTCTTGTTTCCATATACTCAACTTGATCAGTTTTGTTCTCTCTGGATTACCAAGTATTCTCCAATACCCTTGGCTCTCATACCTTCCTTGTCAGGTGCCATTCTAGAAAGGACTTGCTTCTGTGGCATCCTCTCAGTGCAGAAGCACCCAGCATCAACCCTCCTATCCAGGAGGCACAGAAGCCTGAATTTTTAGTATGAAAAGTGAAGCCTTTCTTAAGATAGACTCCTGCTAATCAAGCTAAAAATTAGGTACCTAGACAAGTGTGGTGTCATACTCCTCTAAACCCACATTCAGAAGGCAGGCAGATCTTTATGAGTTCAAGGTCAGCCTGGTAAGTATAGGAAGTTTCAGGAGACCTTGCCTAAAGAACTGAAGCATCTGGAAGTGATGTGTTGTTATTGACTATGACCTCAGTGCTGGACCCCACCCATTGTTGGACTCATATCAGGACTTGTGCTCCACGTATGATTCCCCAGCTTTTACCCTCTATTTTACCACCCCACCCTCACCCTGCGTACCCCTCCCCACTCCACATCCTGGCTGTGGCTGTTCATCAGCCTCGCCTGCTTGTTTCCTCCTTACCCACCAGGCTCCAGTTAGAACACCCTCTCTGTGTGTCCCCATTTGTTCCCTCTGAGCAGTGTGTCTGCCATGTTCTAGTCTAACTGCTCTTCTCATACACTCCATTGACCTGTCTCTCTCCTTGGCTTCCTGTGCCACCCACATCCACCACAGTCCTCCATGCTTCTGTTCACCGGCTGGTTTTCATCGTTTTTCAGATGTGTGCCAAAACCGCAAGTTTGCCTGACAACCTTTGATACATTTGGCTGTAGCCAGTATGAGTGTGTGCACAGACAGCTCACCTGTGAGCAGGTCCGAGATCCTGTGTGTGACACGGAGCACGTGGAGCACAGCAATCTCTGCACGCTGTACCAAAGAGGAAAGAGCCTCTCTTACAGAGGCCCCTGCCAGGTATGTCAGTCGCTGCCAAACCACGTATGCCATGACCTTTCCAGACCACAGAGTGAGTCCTCTGCTGAGAAGGGAGCAGTGTGGCTCTGTGGAGGAGGACAGAAGCAAGTGGACCCTGGCTTCAAGTCACTCCTAGGGAAAGACTAAGGCTTCGCACCCGGTTTGGTCATTGTCATTCATTTGTTCACAGTTTTGTGGGCTGCCATAGAAAACAAATAAGGAAGAAAAGTGATCTCCCCACTTGTGCCCCCACTTCCTACTTCCCATCTTCTACCTCCCGCTGTGTTGAAGTGAGATGCAAATCTCTAAGACTTGTTTCACACAGGCCTACCTCAGTCTTTTAGGCTTGTGAAATCTAGCTTCCAGGACAGCCTCCTTGGAGCCCCTCACCACCTTCCTGGTTCTTGCTGACCCCTCTGCTGGGAGACTCCCGTCTTTGGTCCAGCATCACTTGCCTGCAAGCCACTAATACTAGACATGCTCTCCATCCACAGTAGAGAAAGCCCCTTCGGCTTGTCTGGCTACTGTTTCCTCTGGAGCTGGTGTCCTGCTTACAGACACCATCTGCTCTGACTGCCCCCTTCTCTTCATCCTTGCTCAGTCTTCTCAGCTCTGGGGTGTTTCTGAGGTCTAACTGCCTAATAGGTACTGCTCTGCTCATCGCTCTACCGTCCCTCCCTTCCTACATCCAGTATGAAGAGCCATCTTTTTTTTTAAAATTGATTTTATTGGGCTCTACATTTTTCTCTGCTCCCCTCCCTTTCTCTCCCCTCCCCTTCAGCCGTCTCCCATGGTCCCCATGCTCCCAGTTGATTCAGGAGAGAAGAGCAATCTTTTTATTCAGTCCTCCATGACTACTAAGAGAATCTGAGGGAAGGAGTGGCAAGGGGATATTTTGACTTGTTTCTGTTTCAGAATGAGCACCCAAGTTTCAAAGGCTTTCCATCCTGAGACAGCCCATTATGAATTCCACCTCCAGGGCTTTAGAGGCTCCCCACAACTTAGACCTGTGTCTTTTCACTTCCTAACCACAGTGAGGACACTCTGTGTTCACAGGAGTTTCCCGGCTAAGAGTTACTTGTCTTTCCTCAGCCCTTCTGCAGAGCCACTGAGCCTGTCTGTGGGCACAACGGTGAGACCTACAGCAGTGTGTGTGCCGCCTACTCGGACCGTGTGGCAGTGGACTACTATGGGCCGTGCCAGGCTGTCGGGGTCCTCTCTGAACACAGTGCTGTGGCCGAGTGTGCTGCAGTGAAGTGCCCTTCACTCTCAGCTATAGGCTGCAACCCCATCATTCCACCTGGTAAGCTGGAAGTATTCGGGGGCAGGGGTGGGGCCAGAAAGATTTGCTGACCCACCCCTAGAACATGAGCCCTGAGAAGAGAGTTCAGCAGCCTGTAAACTTTGAAAAGTCATAATCCCAGCACTCAGGGCTGAGACAGGAAGATATAGGCACCTGCGGTACAGTACAAGACCCTGTCCAGAAAAACAAAATGTTCAAGAGACCCACGTGCCAGTTATTCAGAACTAACTCCAAAGCTATGGACTGCCTTAGTGTTTGCTCTGCTGACATCAGAACAGCATAGGGGAGAACTGCCTCCGAGGGACTTGGGTTCAAATCCTAGCACCGATACAGTGGCTCACAGCCATCTGTACTAGAGTTCTAGGGAATCCTATGTCTTCTTATGACCTCTCTGGCACCAAGTGCACACATGGCACACATACATACATGCAGGCAAAACATTCACATAAATCAAATGAATGGATCTATTTTTAAAATTAAAAAGAAAACAACAGCTTTTTTCTATCAAAATCTTACATCAGGCATCAATATATAAGCAGGAAAAGTAGCATTTAAATAAAAAAATTAGGAATACTGGGTTAAATGCTGGGTTTACTTATTTTAAAATACCTGAACAATTAACAAGTAGTTGAATGGATAGTTGAAGTGTTTTGATGAACACAAACATTTGTAATTGAGAGAAGCAAAGAGAGTTGACTTAATTGTGCAGCCAGAAGGCTCTGTTCACACAGACAGCTGTGAGCATAGTGTTGTAGACAGTGGACAGTGAATTATGCTCATCAGTGAGCCTTCATTCCAGACCCGCACACACAGGCTACCCTGGGTCTTCCAAGTCTCCCTCTGTAGCTCACCAAGGATTCGCTAAGCCTCCACTATGTTCAGGACATTCTTTTAAGCACCAGGGACCCAGCAGTTAACAAACAAAGCCTCTTCCCTCGTGGAGATCACATTCCATGGAAGGAACATAAGGCTCCCTGCAGATCCAAACTGCCAAGCCAGAACTGCCTGATGGAGTGAAGAGATGGTGAACTCTGTTAAATGTGGTATGAGACTTGACTGTCTCGTCCCTCACTATGGTAGTTTGGAAAATCTCATGTGAGCAAGCACTCGGAACTTCTGAAGCTCCCTTGTGCAGACAGAACATCGAAGGCCCAGCACAAGTTTCTGAGCAGGACCAGAGCATGAGATGAGAAGCGGGCGGGTCTGGTGTGCCGTTGTCCTGAGCATTGCCCTCCGGGGGGGGGGCGGGGGGTATCAGGATGGAGGGATGGCTCTAGGATCCTGGGCTGGTCGTCGAGCACAGCTGCAGATAAACCATCAGGAAGGACAGATGAAGGCCACTTCACCAGTCATTTTAGATTCTCCTTGCTTTAATTCTGAACTCACAAAAATGATTTCTTTTCTGTTACAGGTGCTTGTTGCCCATTGTGTGCTGGGATGTTACGGGTTTTATTTGACAAAGTAAAACTGGACACCATTGCTAAGGTAAATTGCTCCATATGCCAGGTACTGTTGAAAGCACATTGCTAAACTCAGGAATCCTGGAGAGGAGATGTCCTGTCCCTGTGCAGAGATAAAGAACCTGAGGTCATACAGATCATAACAGAACAAGGGTAACTGACCTCTGCTCCTCCCTGCCACGTGCTTTCTTAGGAAAAGTCTCTGCCAGCTCAAAGAGCATGGTCACGGCCAGGAGGCCAGCAGTAGTAGAAATCCAGATGGTCTCTGCACCCATCATCATCCCAGCACCCATTCCTCCTAGGAGCTACCTTCCCTGTCTGTCTTTCCCTTTTGGGAGCCAAGACTTTAGTGATGTAATAAGCAGAAACTTGCCGCTACCTAGAGGACCCTTCCTGTCTGTTGTCACCTGTTTCCACGGGACTTTGCTTCCCTCCAGTTCAGAGCAGGTGCTTTTTGAGAAGTGCTCACGGGACTGGAGAGACAGCTCAGTTGGGTGCTTTCCTCTGTCACTTCTGCCTGTGTTTAGAGACAGGATCTCTCTCATCAGCCAGAATGCCTGGCAAGCAGGCCCCGGGGTCTTCCTGTCTCTGCCTCCTCAGCACTGAGATTGTAAGTGTGTCCCACCACATGCAGAATTCTTACATTCAGACCCAGGTCCTCGGCAAGCTCCTAGCCAATGACAGACCTTGTCTTGAAGAACAAGAAGATGGGTCCATGGTGCAGCGCCTGTGCAGAGCACTTCTGCCCCTTCTGAAGACTCAGACTCAGTTCCCAGCACCCACGTCAGGCAGCTCACAGCCACCTGTTGCTCTGGCCTCCGTGGTACCTGCACACATGCACATGTACCCATATAAGATATACCTACAAATAATTATTTTTTAAAAAAAATTTTTTTAACTTTTCGAGACAGCTTTCTCTGTGGCTTTTTGGTTCCTGTCCTGGAACTAGCTCTTCTAGACCAGGCTGGCCTCAAACTCACAGAGATCTGCCTGCCTCTGCCTCCCGAGTGCTGGGATTAAAGGCGTGCGCCACCACCACCCGGCTTATTTTTTAAAATTTTTTTGAGTTACTTAGGACCCTATTTCAAACACAGAAAGAGCCTAAATAAATAAACAGCATTTCTGAGCTGTTTATGCTGGTACACGATTACCATAAAGCTAGCAAGGCTGAGGCAAGAGGTTTATGAGTTTAAAGCTAGCCTGGTCTATACAGCAAGACCCTGCTCAAGCCAGAGTACTTCTGGTGGGGGTTAATTTTGGCTGCACACCTCTGTAGACAGCCCAAACCCCATTCACTGGACACTGGGTGGCAGGATTCTGACCAGCAGAGCCGAACTTGGTGCCGAGCGCCGGTCAAAGAGCCTCTCCAGCTTCAGCTGAAGCAGACGGAGTAGCCTAGGCAGCAAGAGGCTTCCTCTTCAGGTCCTGGAAATGTCTCCTAGGTGACCAACAAGAAGCCAGTAACAGTTCTGGAGATTCTTCAGAAGATCCGCATGCACGTGTCTGTCCCACAGTGTGATGTGTTTGGATACCTGAGCATCGAATCCGAAATTGTGATCCTGATTATTCCTGTCGACCACTCTCCAAAAGCTTTGCAGGTGGGGCTCGCACACATTCTGCAGCCATTTGTCAATCTAGAGTTGGTGAACTTACAGTGAGGGTGGGGGACCCAAAGCAGGGCTGGGAGAGGACCGAGAGTGAGGAAACGGGAGCACTTTGGAAAGAGCAAGGCAGCCTCTATGGCCGAGTCTGTTCTGGGGCCTGAGGCTGGGCACACTAAGTCCACCCCACCCTTGTGCAAATGAGGCAGCCAAGGCCTGGGGAGTAGGACACTGGCATGGGCCAAGCCAAAGCCTCTAGTCTCTCTGGAGGAAGATCCGTCAGAGGCAGTCTCCAGGGCCCTAAGTCCTTCTTCCTCTCAGATCAGGGTGCCCTGGAACCTCACTCTGTAGGTCCAAGTTTCGGTAAAAGTAGTGAGGATTCATGGGAAGGGTGAATGGGAGCAGTTCCAGCTGCCTCATCCCAACCCTGTCTCCATGCCTACGGAAAGCATCCCTACGGCTGTGTCTAACTGGTCACTGTCTCTAGAGGTAGGCAGTGGGTGCTATGGCACTGTGCAAAACCAAAAATTGTTGACTGACTAGGGTAGTGGACATGCAGTTTCTGATTTCCATTAATGCCCTACATGTGTGTAATAAGTTAAGGCCTGGACTTAACCTTACTATACAGTAAAGGCAGAAGGAAAAGAAACTGTCTCTGTGGTCATTCTCCTTTTGACATGTGTTTGGAATTTGCTTGACTGGACCTTTTCTGAGGTTTTCTAGTGAAAGGATCTTTCTCTTGCAGATTGAGGCCTGCAATAAGGAAGCAGAGAAAATCGAGTCCCTCATCAACTCCGACAGCCCCACTCTGGCGTCCCATGTCCCCCTCTCTGCCCTTATCATTTCCCAGGTGCAGGTCTCCAGAAGCCTTCCATCCTCTGCTGCTGGGGGCAGGTCTCCCTGCCCCTCCCTGCTCCTCTTTAGCCTGGGCCTCACTGTGTACTTGCTCTGAACTCGTCCCTGACTGCCTTCCTTGACTCGGCCGTCCCACCTTGTGAAAGACGTCAGGACTGCTAGCTGGTGGCCGAGCAAGAGCACGCGTCACCTCTTAGCCCTACACAGTATTTTTTTTAATCTGCCAATGTTAGGGGTTTTGCCTTGATTCTGAAATGATAAACTAGGCTCCCCCAGTATAAAGGAAATCCCTTGCTGGTGGGCCACTGGGTTACAGTTTACATTTTGCTCAGTAGATGAGTCCGCTTCTCCAAAGGAAAGTTACCGTCACTGGTCAGTGAGATGGTCACTTTATAGAAGGAGGCCCCTTTTCGTGTCCTGTAAGGGTTGAGGCTGTGCTGTGCTTGTCTCTGTGTCTGGAAGCTGAGGGCTCAGTGGAAAGCCACTTCTGGGACGGTACGGAAGGGGAGAGAGCTTCTTTGACATGATCACAGGCTGATTCCACGGAAAGTTAAGGCAGGACTCTAATGTGCTTAGCAAAGGCAACCAAGTAGCACTCACGTACCTGCTTGCAGTTTGTGCCTGTGAACGGGGGCAGCCCCACTCATCCAAGTATATTGTGTCGTGCAGTTTTATATTAGCCACTCGTCAGTACTCACCAAGTTCAGAGACTTTAAACCAACTGCTGCTGCTATATAATTGCCAAAAAGTAAGATAATTAGTAGTTCATGTAAATAGTACATGATTTCTTAATTTTATTATGAAGAAGGTGAATAGCCATATTTGTAAAATGACAATCATATGTGTTAGCCCTATACTTTCCGTTCATGAAGACACATTTGCTTTTTGTGGTGTGCACATTATGGATAAATGTCTGTCTTTCTTTTTATATAGAATTATAAAGAATGTGGTTTATATATTTAAAATGTCAGACTAAGTATTAAAATGTTTGCATGTTGTCTAAGGAATTGGATACTTTGAATGTTTCACAGTTTGAAATAAGCTATTAATGTAATACTTCTTGTTTGTATGCACCTGAACTTAGATTTTTACATGAAGTATTTTTCAATGTTACATGTACCCTCTGAAATATAGCAATATGCTTATTATACCAAAATGTTGTTGAAAAGTAGGCACTTAAAGCCTTCAGAGGATCTCAGTGCTGATGTTAATGTAGCCTCTGTTGCAATTACCTATTTCTGTCTAAATGTCTTCAACATACTAGACTATATTGTATATATATTCTATATATAGTATATTGTAATATACTATATATAGTATTCAGCAATATGCTAGAAAGCTTCTCTATTTTAATAAAAGTAATTTTATATGATCATGTGTATTTCCAGGTAATGTGGACATTCAGATTGAAACTGTTTCTCACCCTCAAGTGAGTTGTGTGTACAGTGGGAAGTTCTGGAGTGACATCATCCCAAGCCAAGTCCTCTGGGGGAGTGGAACAATTGTATTGAACACCCAGCACATTCAGAGGGCAGGCAGTGGTAGAATCAGGAGCAAACTCTAGCTTCAACTGTTCCAGGACAGAAACAGATAGGCAGGTCTGTTCCATTGGCCTCATGTTCCAGCTCCAGGGTGAAGTGTGGAAGTGTGGGGACAGAGGGACTCATGATGAGCTAACCTCAGCTACTTAGGCCCCTGTCATGTTTGTCACTCATCCACTACATTGGCTGTAGTTCTCCTCACGCCGTATATACCCCAGCTCCCATCCCTGTGTCCTCACTGACGGGAGAAGAGACAGAACCATGAGCTTCCCTCAAGTCTCTACCCACCAGTCCCAGTCATTTCTGCCTGCAGTTTAGTGGCCAAAGCAAGTCACGTGACTGCTCCTGAGCAGAAATTATGGGTGGGGATGTAAAGTATTTCTGTGGTGCCGTATGTTTCATGGGGAGGGCTGATGAGTACCTTGATTAATGCAGTTTACCACCGAGGTCTTCCCTCATGAGTAGAGAACAAGAACCAGGTCTGACTGGGGTTTGTATTAGGAAAGCAGGAATACTATGGCCTGGGAAAGAAGTCAGTGGTTGGGTTGGGGTGAGGGAATGTATGAATGAGAGATCTGAAGTTGGTCCTGTTCTGGGGTTGTAATCACAAGAACCCCCAAATGGTGATAGAAACAGGTTAGCTTGGGGGTTAATGTCCTCCAAGGCCCTGATGCTAAAGTGGACATCCTAACTGCCTTGTGCTAAATCTTAGTGGCTTCCCAGCACCCAAGCAAGTGCAGCTCTTGCTGAAAGTCCCCCTCCCCTGCCCCAGCAGTGATCTTGACATCTACAGGCAAAGGACTAAGCTGAGGTAGAGATTCCTGGGCCCTGGAGTTTACTTGCAGGAGGAAGACAGGGCGGCTGAGAGAAAGACCTGTCTTCCATCTGTAACATGAGTGATGTAGCCATGTCCCTAGACCTTCAGTGTTCTAAGCATGAAGAAAGGCAATGGGCCACAGTGTCTCCTTTTATCACCTATGGCTTTATGGATAAGAACTACTTATTAGAAGAAATTTCTCCACATCCATCCATTGTTTCTGTGGCCAAGATGAGGTCAGACTCCCACGCTAGACTAGTTACTTAGTCCAGGGGCTGCACGACTGCCAAAGCCAAGCCAAACAAGGCAGTGGGGGTAAGTTAAATGGCAAAGGGCTCTTGCTTTGACCACAAACCGCACTTCAACACCCAGCCTCTGCAGCTTCTACTTACTAGAGTCTTGATATGAGAACACTTTTATTTTCTTCTTCCCAAGAAGGGAGCGGCCATTCTGGCTTTGCTGGGTGCACTTCCATTTCCAGACAAGACATAGACTCCACACATCGCCTCTTATTCCACAGCCTCACTTCAGTCCTCAGGGCTCTCTCCTGTTTCAGAAAATCCAGTCCCAGTTACAAGTGCCTGGGAGGTGAAGGAAGGAAGGTCAGAAGAACCTGCTCGCATTTTTTTTATAAATGTAATTTTTACACTTTTATATGTGTATGTTTGGGTGTGAATATGCCATGCCTCACATGTGGAGAGGACAGCTTGTGTGAGTTAGTTCTCTGTCTACCAGTTGGGATCCAAGGAATGTATATGTAAAGATATTTCTTGTTATTATACCATCTTTATTCCTTAGTTTTTGTTTGGTCATGATGAATTATTCCATTTCTATACAGCTAGATATAATTTGTGATATTTACTTAAAATTTTGATGTTTATATTTTTAAGTGATATTTATTAAATTAATGAGGTAGATTTTACATTCTTTAGAAGATTAACTATAATCAACCCACCATATCTACAGGTTCCACATCCATGGATTCAATGGATCATAGATTAAAAAATTATATTCTTTGGCTGGTAAGATGGCTAAGTAGGTAAAGGCACTTGCCACTCAAACCTGACTACCTAAGGTCAATTCCTGAAAACCACATAAAAGTGAAAGGACAGCAAACACTGCAGAGCTGTGCTCTGGCCTCTGCACATTGTGGCATGCTTACGCGCGCACGCGCGCACACACACACACACACACACACACACGTGGTGATAGCTTGTTTGTACAAATAAAGCTTGCCTGAAGATCAGAGGGCTGAGCTAGCCACTAGCTCACCAAAGAGGACCAACCTGAGGGGGACAGAGCCAGGCTGGTGTGGGATTGCCCTCTGTATGCTGTAAATATGTTTTATTACCATTGGTTAATAAAGAAGCTGCTTCAGCCTATGGCAGGGCAGAATATAGCCAGGTGGGAAATCCAAACAGAGGTTTATAGAGATAATAGACAGAGTCAAGGAGATGCCATGTATCTGCTGAAGAAAGACCCATAACCTTTCTGGGAAGCCACAGCCTCATGGCAATACACAGATTAATAGAAATGGATTAATTCAAGATGTAAGAGCTAGCTAGAAATATGCCTGAGTCATTGGCCAAACAGTGTTGTAAATAATACACTTTCTGTGTGATTATTTGGGTCTCAGTGGCAGGGAAATGAAAGAGCAATCTCCTTCTACACCAGTCACCAGCACTGTGTGGTAACTGGAGACAAACAGCAGATGGCTTTGCCCTGTGATATAGGCTCATGCAGTCAAAGAATGCTGCATGCTCACGGAAAGCCAGGTCTAGACTGAAAAAACTCTGAGCAGGTACAATATGCTTGAAAATGTGGCTTAGATGTGTTGGAGGAGGCTGCTAGTTAGTTCTCAGTCACTTAGCCCCAAAATAATCACACAGAAACTGTATTAATTAAATCATTACTTGGCCCATTAGCCCTAGCTTCTTATTGGCTAATTCTTACCTATTAATTTAACCCAGTTCTATTAATTGTCACGTGGCTGTGGCTTACTGGCTATAGTTCCGGTGTCTGTCTCTGACAGGACTACATGGCTTCTCTCTGACTCTGCCCTTCTTTCTCCCAACATTCACTTAGGTTTTTCTTGCTTAGTTCTTTCTGCCCTGCTCTGCTATAGGCTCAAAGCAGTCTGTTATTAACCAATGGTATTCACAACATACAGAGGGGAATCCCACATCATAGGTGCTAAAGAAAGAAAATAAAATGGGTATAGACTATCATAGAAAAAATAAACCAGTGGTGGTGGCACATGCCTTTAAGCCTAGCATTTGGGAGGCAGAGGCAGGTGGATGTCAGTAAGTATGAGGCCACCCTGCTCTACCAAGTATGTTCCAGGGCAGGCAGGACTGTTATACAGAGAAACCCTGACTGCCGCTATGATTTGAAGGTGAAATATCCTCCATAGACTGTGTGTTGGAATTCCTGGTCTCCTGCTGGTGGCACTGTTTGGAAAGGACCCGGAACCTTGCTGGAGGAAGTCCGGCCCCCATTTCCTGCCATCTCTCTGTATCCTCGCTCTGGCTGCTGTGTGATCTGTATCCTCACTGCTGCCATACCTTCATAACAGGAATGGTTTGAGGAGTTTGCATCCCCTCAAACAACAGAGAATAAATACCTCTTCCTGGAGTTGCTTCTTATCAAGGATTTGGTAACAAAGGAGGTAGCTAGTACACTTTGAAAATATATCAAAATCAAGTTTTACACTAGTAAAGATTAATTTTACGAACCGTAAAAGTAACTTTACTTTTACTGTGTACATTAATAGTCTTCTGAATTTATTGAAAGAAAAAAGTTAAAAGATAAAAATCAGATGATCTGGGCTGGGGACAGTTCAGCTCAGAGGTAGCTTGCCTAGCCTGTGCAAGGCCCTAGGTTCATCACCAGGACTACAGTAAACAAACACGCATTGAGAGAAAGCTAGGACAGCTGCACTGATATCAAGCCTGCATTTCCCATGAAGAAGTATGAGGAAAGAGAGATCTTTTTCAATGATAGAAGAACTAATTTACTGGGCCAGGTTTATAGCTCAGTGGTAGAATGCTTGCCTGGCATACATGAGTCCCTGAGTTTGATCTCTGGGGTGAGCGGTAAGGTCAACTTATTAAGATGATAAAAGCCATAAATGTTTATTTTCAAATAAAATGGTTCAAAGTACATGAAGCAAACTGGTATAGTCTCTGTCTCCGACTTAAGGTTTGAGGTGTGAGGTCTCAGCTGTTCCTGCCTCCACACCTTGGCTCCGCCCTCTGAACTCTAACCCTCTGGAGCTGTAAACCCAATTAAAGGTTTTCTTTTCTAGGTCACCTTGGTCATGGTGTAATATCACAGCAATAGAACAGTAACTAACTCAGATGCTGACCCTGAGAGGAGTTTGTTTAGGGTTGGGGTCTGAGTTACACACACCTCTGCCTCTAACCAAACCTAAACCCATGTGAAGATCCTACGATGGGCTGGGGGCTGAGGAATGTCATAGACCCTTCCTTCTTCCTAATGTGACCCATTGACTCAGTCTCCTCTTTCTCTGTTGTCTTGTTTTGTCATCCAAAGAGTGTGTGTTGGAATATCTTCCCATTGGTCTGGGTGCTTGGGTGCTGTTTCCCCTGCAGGAGCATCCTGTGGCAGGACAGAGGACCATGGAGAGGCCAACACACAAGGCTAAGTTGATGCAGGCCGAGAGCATGCAAGGCTAAGTTGATGCAGGCCGAGAGCATGCAAGGCTAAGTTGATGCAGGCCGAGAGCATGCAAGGCTAAGTTGATGCAGGCCGAGAGCATGCAAGGCTAAGTTGATGCAGGCCGAGAGCATGCAAGGCTAAGTTGATGCAGGCCGAGAGCATGCAAGGCTAAGTTGATGCAGGCCGAGAGCATGCTGTTTGTAGAGCATCCTGGGCATTTCACAATCAGAGTAGCAGTCATCCCTCTTCCCAGCACTTCGGTTTGTTTTCTTCCAGAGAGGGAGGGACAGCCTCGCAATAAGCACGAGCTTGTAGGGAGGTCACTGCTGGGAAGGTTCCTTATTTGCTTTCCACAAAGAAGAGGTAGAGGAGGAAGAGAAAGGAGGAGGGAGAAATAATAGAGAACAGCAGGGAGAGAACAAGGCCAGCTCCACATGCTCTGTCACAATCCAAAAGTAAGACAAACCTTGAATGTAAGAGTCAGAACTGACAAGCATCAGAAGAAAATGGGAAATCTCATGTTTGCTTAGTGATGTTGAGGGTAAACTCAGGGATTCCCTATGCTGAGTATACTCTACCCCTGAGTTACACCCAGGTCAGGAGTTCTCAAATGAGACAAACCCAACAAGAAATTGATAAACCGATTGGGAGTTGGAGTCAGGAGACTCAGGGGTTCAAGGCCATCCTCAGCTATATGGCTAATTTGAGGCCAGCCTGGGCTAGGTGACAAAGCACAAATTGGGCTAATCTCTCTTCTTGGTGTCTGGCCTTGGCTGTGGCTTGTCTCTTGTCCCTGACTTCTGGCCTAGCAGCACCTCCCTCTCTAGCCACCGAGTTGTCCTTAGTAGAAATCAGCTTTAACAATGCCTAAATCCACTTGGCACACTGCTGGCATGCTGCTGGCCGAACCAGTTTACAGAGTCCGCAGCACACCACCCATAGAGTCTCCAGATGTCACCAAGGCAGGAATCTAGCCTTGCCAGGTCTCTGGCCCTCTCCTTCTGAACAAGGCAGTCGTGAGACCAATGGCCCCTGACAGTTGTCCTCTGCACACGGTGAATGGCTCCTCTGGGCTCAGCTGTTTCCTTGTGGCCTTGCAGTTCTGGTTCCTCTGAAACAGCTTTCTAGAGATCCTACATGTGATAAGTATCCCCGCTGGGCTCCTTTGATTATTTCAATGGGAATTTGTCAGCAAAATGGAACAGAGAATTGAACAGTGGGGTCGGAGTCCCTACCCAGAACTACAAGTCCCCTAAGTCAGATGGGCACCAGTGTCCACTGTGCTCCTGTTTGGAAGTGCGAAGAGGCAGGAAGTATATCGGGATGGACAGAGCTGAGGGACAGTGAGGGCAGTGTGTGGCTCTGGGCTGACCTACTGGACACATCTAAACTCGATACGAGTCTGGTGAGGTGTGGTGGCGCAGTCCTGACCTGTGACCAGCACCTGAGTGAGTGCGGTGGCATGAGGCTACTTTGGGCTACTCACTGAGACTGTTGAACAAACCAGCAGTAGCCTAAACCAGTGCACTTTAATTCCTAGGGTGTGTAATTGCTAGGGATACAGCCGGTAGTCACAGCCTCAGGAGGTGGAAGCAGGAAGATCCGAGCTCCAAAGTCAGACTCAGCTATACCGGGAACTCCAGACCAGCCAAGGCCACAGGAGAGCCTGCCACAAAAATTAAAATACAGAAGCATAGAGAAGAGAAAATACTGGAGAGATAGATGTCTTATCAGGTAATAGCGTTCGCTGCCAAGCCGGACTCTCAGGGCTCGTATGGTGGAAGGAAAGTACCTGTTCTCAGCAGCTGTTCTCTGACTTCCACACACCACACTCAAACACCCAACACGATCAAAATCTAAAGATGAAGTCGCACTATGTAGACCAGGTTGGTCTTAAACTCACAGAGATCTGCATGCTCCTGTCTCCCAAGCGCTGAGAATAAAGGCCTGTGCTACCATGCCTGCCCCAAATAAATGTATTTTAAAGTATATGTAGCACACACACAAAGAGAGAGAGAGAGAGAGAACTAACTGTCTTGTAATTTGTTAATCAGTTCAACTCAGTTCCCATTTATTAAAAGTCTTTAAATTTTTTTATGGTAAGAAAAAGGTTTGTCTTGAATTAACCAGCTGGACTCAGTTTAGATGATGCCAATGGCGGGATGGAGGAGGGGCGTGCCACCATCCCCAAGGAGAAGATGGCTTTCAAGAGTTGGTCCTCTTTCCACTGTGTTCGTTCAAGGAATCCAGCTCAGAATTAGAGTTTGGTTGCTTACCCTGAGTCAACTCACCAGTCCTTTACAGAAAAGCCTGAACACAAGTCTTCCACAGGGGCTTCCAAATCTTCTGTCCCACAAGTGAGAAAGAGTTCCCTTGGCACAGGGAGTATATTAGGTTGTGCCTTGTCTGGGTGCACTTCTCAGGGCTGAAGACCTTGAGCCAGTCTCTCCCGTGTTTGGTGTGTACTGTCCTAAGATTGGGGAAGGGAAGGGCTGATGAGAGCTGAAGAAATAGACAGACCCCAGAGTACAGGCTAGGAGGGCCAGGTACGTGGCCGTCCCTGTTGAGGGATGAGTGAGCAAAACCAGGAACGTTTGGGGAATCTGGTTTGACAGGAACTTGGGATAAAGTTAGAGAAGTGGGAATCCATGTCTGGAGTCAGACTCAGGGGTGGGAAGTTTGGCTTGGTCTCAGAGGCAGTGAGGGTCAAGAGCACAGGTCCGAACTGAGCTGTGGGCACCTCCTGGGGCGGCTGGAGCTGGAGGGCTAGGACGTGTTCAATTACAACCTGGGGTCGCATAGCGGAAGGGTCCTAGAAAGATGTGGTTGAAACACAGGGTTGCAAAGGAGGGGAATAAGCACACTCGGGGGAGGGAGTGTTGTCTGTCGCTCAAGACCGAGACTGGGAGAGTACCGACCCCTGGTGGCACCGGCGGGAACGGTATCTCGCCAGGCTACAGTGAGCACCGCAGTCTTAACGACGCCTCTGTAGCTCGGGAGTCATGGGGAACCACAAGGAAGGCTGAAGCTCCCCTAGGTCTCACGCGCGCTTTCAGATCGGGGAGAGAGGCACCGCATCCACATCTGGACCGCCCTAGTCAGCGACGGAATCCCACCAGGCCATGTGAATTCTAGGGGTGGTCCCCCGTGCCTCCGCCTGCAGCTGCCGTTGCCTTATAAGGCGGGGCCGGGCGGCGCCGGGGGAGTGGCTGCAGCCGCCCCTGCCCCTGCTGGCCCTGGCCAGCTGCTGGGACCCACCACCCCGCGCAGCGCAGCCGCCGCGGAGCAGAGGAGCGCACACAGTCGGCCATGGGCAAGTCAGGTGAGTTGCCCGTTCAGCCCGCCGTAGTGCTGGGATGACTCCGGGACACTCGCCGTCACCCTATCCCGCCTGGGGCCCTGTCCCCTGGGAATCCCCTGTGGTCCCCGCAGCTCTCGTTGCAATGCATGACCCTTGAGTGGGGATAGAGAGCACGCGGAGCAAAGCGCCCAAAGGCGCAGCTGCGGCTGTTTCTGGTTCAACCTGGGAACAGAGGTAGCGGAAAGACCACCGGGGGGAGAGAGAAAGAAAGAGAGAGAGAGAGAGAGAGAGAGAGAGAGAGAGAGAGAGAGAGAGAGAGAGAAGAGAAGAGAAGAGAAGAGAAGAGAAGAGAAGAGAAGAGAAGAGAAGAGAAGAAAAGAAAAGAAAAGAAAAGAAAAGAAAAGAAAAGAAAAGAAAAAAAGAAGAGAGAAAGAAGAGAGAAAGCGATAGAGGGTCCCTCTGGCTTCGAGCCAGGGATTGCGTCAGGGAGGGTTTCCAAGCGCTGATGGGGATAGCTCTCTGAGTCTGCCGAGGCGTGGCTTTGCTTTGTTTCCAAGTGAGGACAAAGTTACAGTTGGAAAAAGTCACCAAACTGTGACAGCACCCGTGGCTGTGAAGCGGCTAGTCCGGTCCCAGTCCCACTAAGGCGGCTCTGGGAGTTCTTTTCGCTCTCTTTAGGAGCATCTCCTTAGTGCCCTCTGTGCCAGGCTGGGTGCTGTGCAGACCCGCTCCCCCTCTGATCTCTGCCCTGCCGCTGCTCATCCTCATCACTGGGACTGTGAGGTTGAAATGTCTGAAAACCAGCTTTCCCGTCGCTCCCTGCTTCCCGCCCCCTTTGCTGCACAGCTGTGCTGGCTGGCTCACACTCAGGTTACTTCCCCTGGGTGTCCTGGCCCAGTCTTTACCACTCCAATTATCCAGCCGGAAACTCTCTCCGTTCTTCTGAGCTCAACTCTTGTGAAGGGGATCCCATCTCTAATGTCACCCTCCTCCTTCAGAGGGACAGCTCACACCCTGCATCATCTGTCCTTGCTCCTGCAAAGACAAGGGACAGGCGTTGGGTAATAGATTTACTTCTCCCAGACTTATCCCTTCTGGACATTTATTGGGACATCATTTCTTCCTCACAGGAGACTCTAGAGCTCTGGTTCTCAGCTTGTGAGTCGAAACCCTTTAGGGTGGACAGAGGTCGCCTAAGACCATTGGAAAACACAGATGCTTAAATTATGATTCATAAGAGGAGTGAAACTACAGTTATGAGGCAGCAACGAAAATAATTTTAAAGTTGGGAGTCACCACAACATGAGGCACTGTATTAAAGGGTTGCAGCACTAGGAAGGTTGAGAACCATTGCCCTAAAGGAACAATGAAGTCAATGGGCTGCCAGCCTCAGATGAGGAAGGCTGGGTCCCTTCTTGGGTTTGTCCTCCAGGACCAAGACTCAAGAGATGCACAGGAAATGGCCTTCCGTGACCTGGTCATAACCTGCTTTTCCTCCTGCTTGAGTGACAGACTTGGTTTGCAATGCTGGCCCTACTAACCATTTGCTACGTGATGCAAAGTAAGGTCTTCCTCTGTGCATCAGTTTACCCATCTGTACAAAGAGGGTGGCCCATATGACCCCCCAAGATCCTTTGCAGTGGAAAGGATGATGTCACATAATTAAAAGAACGAGATGAAAAATGGGGCAAATGATGTCAGATGTGAGAAGGCCTTTTGACACCTCTACTTGAAAAAATTAACTCCTTCCTCTCTAGACTTATGAGGCAGTCCAGGGATTCTCTAAAGCTGTGTTTCATTTTATTGATATTTATTGTTATTATTATTGCTGTAAGGCAGGGTCCCACTGTGTACCTCTGTCTAATATGAAACTCACTATGTTGACCAGACTGATCTCAAATTCACAGAGATCCACCAGCATCTATCTGTACCTCTCTGGTGCTGGGATTCAAAGCTGACCACCCGCCCCACCCCCACCCCAGCCCCTAAGATACATTTTGATTGATTGTTTCCAGCCCCTGCTCTAAGACACAATTTTCTAGAACTGCACCTGTGCCGTCATCCTTCTACCTGCTCTCCCCCATCTGTCTCTGTGTCCCCTCCCTCCTAACACCTGTCCTTTCTTCCAAGCTGTGGACCCGGTGCACAAAGAGCCAGCCAATCTTCAGGAATGTTCATTTGAATTGTGACATGAATCAGCGGGGGGGGGGGGACTTCTGTAAGAGCTGGGAAATGATCTTGATTCAGACAATGAAGGAAGGTGGGGGAGGCACAGGAGAGAGGTGTCCTCTATGAGGACCATCAAAGGAGTGTGAAGAAAGTGGCCCATTCTAGAAGGTCCTGGGAGGTTCTGGGTCATCTTAGGGATACGGGGTGCCACTGAGCAGGGTGGGAGAGGCTAGAGGCACGGAGTGGAGCGATTGCCTCCCCACAGACAGCGGTGGTGCAAGCACCTCAGGCTTGGCTTCTGAAACTGTCCACTTGCAAAAGAAGTAGTTTTACTCAATAAACTGTTATACAACTCCAGGTATACAGGCATGTAAAACAAGTATACAAATCAAATATTTGCTGACTATAAATCATATAGAAATTTATTTTATTATGTGTATATGTTCAGTGTGTGAATGTGTTTACATGGGGTGTGTGTTTGTGTGTATGTGTGGGGGGTGTGTGTGTATGTGGGGTGTGAGTGTGTGTGTGAGGGCTACAGGCAGACAGTGGGTGTCATCTTCAGCCACTCTCCTCCTTATCTTTCGAAGCAGGGTCTCTCACTGAACCTGGAACTGACTGACTTAGCTGGACTAGCTGGCCAGCGGGCCCCAGGATCCTCCTCTCTCTCCTTTCTAGTTCTGGACTGCAGGCATGACCGCCCTTACCCAGTCATTGCTTTGTGTTGTTGTTGTTGTTTCTAAGCAGGGGTGCTGGGGACCCCAACTTCGGTCCTCACACTTGCTTGGCAAGTGTTTTATCAGAAGCCATTTCCCCTGCTTTAAAAAAAAAAGAAACTTATCTTCAAACAGTTCTTTAGGACACATTTGAGACAGGGTCTCACTAGGTAATCTTGGTTGTGTAGACCAGGCTGGACTCAACAAACTCACAGAGATCCTCCCACCTCTGCCTCCTGAAGTGCTGGGATTAAAGGTGTGTATTATCACACCTGTAGTAAGGAGGCTGCTTGTTCATTCCTGGCTGCTCAGCCCCAAAATAATCACACAGAAACTATATCATACAAAACACTGCTTGGCCCATTAGCTCTAGCTTCTTATTCACTAACTCTTACATCTTAATTTAACCCATTTCTAGTAATCTGTGAACCACCACATGGCTGTGGCTTACTGGCTAAAGTCCGTCCAGCTCCAGCAGGACTACATGACCTCTCTCTACTCCGCCTTCCTTCTCTCAGCACTCAGTTTAGTTTTCCCTGCCTATCTCTGTTCCACAGCATACAGGGGGAAATCCCACATCACATGCCCAGTTTATTGTTGGAACTTCTGTCCTAACTCAAGACAAAATTCATTCAATGATTTTTTTAGTTTATTTTTTGGTATGAGGGCTTGAACCCAGGGCCTTGTACATGCCAAGCAAGCACCACTGAGCTACATCCCTAGCTCTTTGGAGACTTCTTATGACCCTCAAGTGAATAACTCAATAGCAATTTTTAAAACCAAGCATTCTAGGTCCAACAAAATGGGTCACTGGGTAAAGGCACTTGCTGCCAAGCCTGAAGACTCGAAGACCTCTGTAACCTACACAATAGGGTGAGTCAACTCCCCCAAGTTGTACTCTGACCTCCACATACAGACCTGAAAAAATGTAAATAGAAATAAATAGATTTCAAACTCAAGCATTCTAACAGGACATAATTCTAAACTACACTAACTTGACTGAGAAATGACAGTAGGAAAATACTATGCTTTCTGTAATTACCATTATATTTCTATAAGAGCAGAACGCTTTGTGTGTGCATTAAAGACACTGAAATCCATAACAAATGAGCAGAGTTACCTCAAGAAGTGCCTGGGGAAGTGCCTGGTGTGACGGTATAGATGCAGTGCATAGTGTTCATCTGGTGACTTGGGAACCAAGGCTGCGGAGAGACTGACCACACAACCTGTCGGGAACTATCAGAAGCACCTCAAGTTCATTCTTGTGCTTGAGTTTGAATCAAGTTTTGGTAGTTGTACATTCAGAAATCTTTTATTGTTGCCAAAATTTTCACCACCCCTACATTCAGTTGTGTGCTGACCATGGGGTGTAGGGGCGTTGCCAGGGAAGCTGTGGTCTAGGGCAAGGATGGAAGCCAGAGAGGAGGAAGGATGGACTTGCCCGTGGCAATCTTGGACAGACTTGATGACAACTTTCAAGGAATAGAAAGGAAGGGGAGACACACGAGTGTGCCCGAAAACGGTGCTGATGCAGATTGCAGGTCTGGAAGCAGGTTGCGGCAGGTAGAGTCAGGTGTCCCCCACTCGCTAGCTCTCTAGCCCAGGCCCACGTCCTTCGTAGCCACACATGCCCACATCTTCTAAGGTCCCCAGAGAGAAAGTAACTCCTCTGGATGACTCAGACCCAGTGAGCCTGCTGCATAAACCCAACCCTGAAGATCCAGGCCACCAGCCGAGGCTTCAGGAAGGTGCCTCTCAGCGATACCCATTTATGTAAATTTACGTGGCTCCCAAAAGACCATCTAAGGAATCAATCCCTGCCTCATTGGGCTGCAGTTTGGCCTCATGGAACAGAATTCAGATACACCCCAGAGCTTCACGGTGAGTGTGAGAAATCCCCAAAAACCATCATACAACTGCCAAGGCTCAGTCCTAGAGAGCTTGGGCCGGTGCTGGAAGCTCTCAATCCTGCCCACAGCCCTGGTCTCCCTGCTGGGCCTCTGTATACCAGGTGTGCTCGGACCTAAGATTGCAATAGCCCTCTGCCTTGAATAATAGTGATTGCCAATCATTTGGCCTCCTGTTGTATGCTAGGCAGTGAAGTTAGGTATTTTATGTTATTGGCCTTTTCAACAGCCATGGCGCTCGTCATATAATGTCTGGACCAGTATGTGAACAAATTAGGATTAGAATTTAGCTCTGGCTGGTGTGTATGTGCGCGCGTGCGTGTCTGCACACGCAGAGCCTAGTTCTTTGCCTTCTGAATTGTGTGCGTCCACAGCACACTGACCACATGCCTTCACCCCAGTTCCCATCCCTGGACTCTGGTTAGACCCACACTAATACTCCAATCCTTTCTAAGACTCTTGGTGTCTCAGACACTGGGCCCCCTAACACCAGAGGATATCAGAGCAGAAGGCCAGGAATTTTCTTCTGGGTGAGCCCCTGGGACCACTACAGGAAGAGGCCACGTGGGCCAGGGCAACCCCAGCAACCCAGTTCATCTGTTCATTTCCTTGCCGGCCTCATTTGAAGGGTTTCCCTGCTTAAAGGACATCTTGAAACCCGCAGCTGTCTTCCGTACTCAGAGGGGAGCCTGGGGCCCAGGGGACAGAAACTTGTCACTAGGGAAGGACTGGCACTTGAGCTGCCTGAGCAAGCACTCTCCTGTCTGGCAGCTTCAGTCATTCAAGGACCACGTGTATACTTGGGCGTCTTTCAAACAGGCCGGCCTGGAGGAGGTCATCACTCCAAGAAATGGATTCCTGGCCCACAGACAGCTGAGCAACACCTGGTAGCCTATTCCTGCCATCAGGAAAAAGGGGTGTTGGGTGTAAAATTGCAAGTGTGAAGGATTAGGGGTGGGAGAGGGGCAAGGGAGTGTTGCCATTAGGTCTGACTTTAACCAGGGCCTCCTGGGTCTGAGTGACCTGAGACCATTTGTACACTGCCCCAGACGCCGATTTCTTGTCTGAAACAGCAGGGATCTAGTCCTCATGCTGTCTCTGAATCTTATTCCTTTGCTCATTCACTCACTCAGCAAATTTCCATGCTTGGAAGAACTTTCAAAATTGTTTCCCAGCTGAGCAGTGGTGGTGCACACCTATAATCCCAGCACTTGAGAGGCAGAAGCAGACAAATCTCTGTGAGTTCGAGGACAACCTGGTCTACAGAGTGAGTTCTAGGACAGCCAGGACTGCACAGAGAAATCCTGTCTTGAAAAAGAAAAAAGAAAAAATTGTAAAATTGTTTTCTCTCCAATTATCTGCTTCCTAGTCTTCCTAAAGATGCAAACCCAGTTTTGCCCCAAAGGCTGGAGCGACTTGCTTTCCAGCCTCTTGTCAAGAGTATGGAGGGGCCTGTTCCCACCCTTTGTGGGGAGACTGGAGATGGCAGTGGTCAGGGAGGGGAAGCTGAGGAATGAGCCTGTCTGCCCAAAGCAGAGGTGTGGGGGGCTAAGGCCAGCTCTCAGAATCCTCCCACTCTCCTCAGTCCCCTAAAAGGAAGCAGAGTAGCCCCACCTAGAATGCGCAGCCTTGCATTCCCCCAGACAGCTGCCTGGCTGTTGCCCCTGCTCTAGCCTCTGCAGTCTCCTGCAGCCCTCTCTCCCAGGAGGCTCTTGAGAAATGCAAAAGTTTGGAGGAAACTGCCCCTGTGAGCTCCTTTCCCCTACTGCTCCCTTCAGCTGTCCCCTGAAGCTTGAGGGGCACATCCCACTGCTCCATGGTGACCATGGGTTACGGGGCAGAGCTTCAGAGCAGGGCCTTCCTTCAAGTCTTGATCCCTCCTGATGGTACCCCTTGAGCAGGAAGGGAATCTGGGCAGACTGCTGTCCCTGCAAAGAGCATTTTTTTCTAGTTTAGTCATAAATGTGTCAGGACACCCCAAGAGGCGGCGAGAGGTTAACGAGGTCTTCAAGGCCTGGTGGGAGATGAGCAAGAGAAAGCAAGAGCCCAGGGCAGATAGGTCTGCCTGTCCCTCCTTCTGGCTCTTCTGCAAAATAAAGTGTGGATCCTGCCCTTCCCCCACCCTGGGACAGCTGAGGGCCCACCCTGCCTGGCTGTGGGTGGCTGGTTTTACTCTGACTTTATCTGTGTTGGGGTTTTTCTATAGCAGTAGGGCGTGCCTCGGCCTGGGTGTGGTCACCTTTGATAACTTGCCTCCTGGGGCTCTCGTCCTGCTCCGAGACAGCCCTAAATGGCTAGAGGGCCCCCTGGCTTCCAGCTATGGGAAGCTATGGGTCTCTGTTGAGACCTAGTGACCCCTTGCAAAAGTCCCGGCTGAGGGAACCTGACCCTGCTGGGGCCTGTGCCTGGCGTCAGCTTCTGGCACTGATCTTGGTTCAGGAACTTTCACTTTTGTGTCCTGGAACTTCCTCCATTCTGGGAGTACAGTGACCTAGTTTTCAGAAGTCACACACGTCTCTGATGAAAAGCCTGCAGAGCCTTCAGCGCTATGGGGTCCAGTGAAGACTGACCCCAGCCCACAAGCTGCTTTAAATTGGTGCCCTTTCTCCTGGGTCCTGTCATAGCCTGGCCCTTTCTGCACCTTTGGCCTCCTCCTCCCGCCTCCTGAACCTGGAACACCCTTTCCAGGAAGTTCTTGTGACACTGCACGTGTCACCAAGTCTCAAGTGTCCCTTACGGCGTCCCAGCAGACCTTCTCTGGCCTCTTTGAGTCGTGGGAACTAGTTTAGGATGGCCCTGGCTGTGCCTATCACGCAGATAGGGGCCTTTCTTAGTGTGACGCGTAGCTCATACAAGCCCTTTTATAACCCTGTCTGTTTACCAAAGGGTGGGAAACTCCTCTAAGTCACAGGCCCGTTCCTCACCTTCCTCTCCAGCACTGGATGGGATCCTACAAGGAATGGAGACAAACTGGCTTGCATGGCCCAGTGGTAGCTTGCTACCTTCTGGGAGGAAGCTCTGTCCAATCCCCAGAAAGCTTTATGCCAATCCAGCAAAGGCACATATTTCTAAAGAGAGATGCAGACTTCAGATATCAAACTATTGGCACAATGGAACCAAGGAATTGGAATGGCCCCGGGAGTCTCATGCTGCGGGGGGAAGGAGAAGGCTGCAACCCCAGTGCCAGCCATGGGGAGGGACTTGCCTTCCAGGAGGAGACCTAGAGCACTGGCTGCTTGAAAGAAGGCCTGCTGCGTGGGGCCAACCTTAAGGAGAGCAGCTTCCTTATTCACAATTTGCCTGCTATTTAAATCCAGACCTTGCATCAGGTCACCCCAGATGGAGAGGAGGGATGGGGGTCACTGGATCTTTTGTTCCTCCTCTCACGATGGCCACATTGTCACCTTTCTCTGCTTTCCACTTGGAATAGTGAGAACAGGGACGGCTGTTTCAGAGTACGGAGGACAGGGTGAACCCCCAATTGTCAGGGCTGCCAGAGTTCAGGTTTGTTCCCTTAAAGCTCCAGGAACTTTCTGACTGGGAGAAAGGACCTTCTTATTCCTGGCTGACATCCTGCCCTTCCTGCCTGCCAGCTCCAGCTTTGTCCTGTAGGACCCCAGAATTCCCCAGAGAACTCCCCCCCCCAACCGCAGTCTTCCAGTCTGATCCCAGTGTGTGCTGACTCTCACAAGACCCCACTTGTGCAAGGCAGGGTGGAGCACCCACGGCCTAGGAACCATGGTTACCACATTATCCTGCTGGTTCCCTAGCTCACTAAAAAAGACCAAACTTGTGACTTGTGCCCAGGAATTGCTGCTCTTGTTCTCATTATTCCCTGTTCCCCATGGTCTTTGAAAGACTGATTTGATGTCCCCAGTCCCACATCACATGCCAAACCGAAACTTTTCCTTGAGATGCCCCATTGTCAAATGAGATCACACAGCTGTCAAGCAGCTCCAGAGTCCTTCACCTTGGAAACTTGACACTTAACTAAACACCACCTGCTTCCTCCCACCTCAGGAGACCTGAAGTCTGTCTTTCCTAACACAAGGGTGTGGACCTTCTCTGGCCACCAGAATGTGAGGGTTTCTGGTTGTGACTCCACCCTCTGCGTTAAGCTGAGTCATTATTTCCACGTTTACCTTTGTTCACTTTGCCATCTGTTACCCCAAACCTCACAAATCAGTTCAGAGCCCTTCCAACCCTGCTCCACCATATGTTCTGAGACTGAATCACCTAACGCTATCTTGCTGGGCCCTATAGCCCCCAAGGGCGATCTACTTCCTCTGTAGTTTGTCAGAAAGTCTGAGGACAGCGCGGCCACCAACCGCGAGCGGCATTTCTTCCTCCCTCCTGCTTGCGTTGGCCCCAGGACTTCCTTCATGACAGTGGTTGCACCTTTCCTACCACCGCCAAAAGACAGGCTCCTGGCAGATGGGCCAGTCTGATCTCGCTCATAGTTCTCTGGGTACCCCATGTCTACAGAGGGGTGGATTCCTAGGTTCCTAAGGCCTGTGATCTAATCCTGGCCCCTTGCTCCAGGCTCCTCCTGCACCTTTACTATTCTCTGCTCACAAGACCATCTTCCTTCTCTGGGTGAGCTTAGGTCTGGGTTTGGCATCACGTGGGACAGTGCTCAGGGAGCAGACGTGTAGATTAGAGTCGGTCTGAACTGATGGTCAGGACTTGGGTGGGTGGATGTGGTTGCTCAACAAATGATGACTTGGGGGAAGGGTAAGTGCTGGAAATGGAAAAACGAGTGGGTGTATGACATTGGATGTGGAGCAAAGCAGATGGATGTTTGGTGAAAGGTGATTGGCTGGCGGGACTGATGGACGGTTTGGGACAAGTATTGAATAAATAAAAGATACTAGAAGGATGGCGTTGTTTCAGATCTGAGCAGTATGGGTTTCGTCCATTCTTGCTCTTCATCCATCCCCTATGTCTCTAACCCCAGCCCTCTGGTCTTGTCTTTAGTGAATTTATCATTCAGTTGGGCACAGGCTCTTTCCCCCACTGCAGCGTCACACAGCAGATCACACCCTCCTTTCCCGTCACCATGGAGTCCTTTTCTATACTCTCCTCTCCTCCATCCCTCAATGATGCTTTATTTGGTCCTCCCTCTTTATCTGGCTTTATTTGACTCTGTGTGTGTGTGTGTGTGTGTCCCCTTAATCTCTCCTTCCTTCCCTCTCCCTTCCCCGCATCTTTTGTTTTCACTGATCCAACATGGTACCATCCACTATAGCTAAGTTATTCTTCCCTGAGCTCCCAACGCCAGCCCTTTCCAGAGTCTACTGGTCTAGACTGAGGTTTGCCGTCACCTTCAGACATTGCCTCTTAGATGTCTGACCAGCTCTCTACCTTCTTCAGCACCAAGAACATCTTTCAGAAACACTCTCCCTGCTTCGGCTTAGTCGTCTCTCATTGCCTCAGATAAAGATTCACATCCCCAACGTGGCCCAGAAGATCCTACATAATCTGCAGATCTCTAATCTGCAGAGACAGGGAGGGTGACAGGGGTGTGGAGACAAGATGAACACTGGTGTGGAACAGGGCCGTGTGACCAGGATGGAGAAGAGGCGGGCAGTCTCTGCATGTCCTGAAGCATGCCTGTGTACCTTTGGAGGGTCTTCCCTCTGCACTGAGGGTTCTCCATCCTTCTGTCCTTCTAGCTTCCAAACAGTTCAATAACGAGGTCCTGAAGGCCCACAACGAGTACCGGGCTCAGCACGGTGTCCCCCCTCTGAAGCTTTGCAAGAAGCTCAACCAAGAAGCTCAGCAGTGAGTCTCCAGCCCCAATCGGGCACCAGTCTTTCATGGAGCTGCTTCTGCACTCACTCACAGAGGGGTCCTGGGTGGTTGAAGGGATGTGGTTGGAGTGCCGGTACAGCCAGGCTTAAGGACCACTCTGCTGCCAGCTCGGGAAGGTTCCCTCTACTCCTGAGTGTCAGTGTGCTCTTCTGAAAATGGGATTGTCGGAGGCCCAGGCACGGGGGTGGTGTTTCCACTATCCCTCTGGGAACCCAGACAGGGAAGGCGGCTCAGTCATACTAGATCAAAACTCAGATGCTGGATCGGGGTGGAGGGTCCTAAGTTGGGGTGGAGGGTCCCTAGGTTGGGCCTGCTCTAAGGAGACATGTTATGCAGGTATTCAGAGGCCCTGGCCAGCACAAGAATCCTCAAGCACAGCCCAGAGTCCAGTCGTGGCCAGTGTGGGGAGAACCTTGCGTGGGCATCCTACGACCAGACAGGTAGGACACCCTTGACTCTTCTTCTCTCTGTCCATCTGGACCTCGGATGACACTATGCCCTTTCGTGGCTCAGTGATGGCGTGGCCACAGGCCCAGGAAGGGAGAGGAGGTCCTGAATTCTCAGCATCTGCTCCAGGGCTGACCTCAGTGGCTGGCTCGGAGCCAGGAAGCTGGGAGCCGGGAACAGAGGAGTTAGACTGCAGTTCAGATGCGTGGGCGCAGGAGACTGCAGCACTGTATCCAATGGCAGCCTGGTTCTGTGGGCCCTGGAGCAACCTTGATGGTTTCTAAATTATTTTTTTATGCTGTAGGTATATTGCTCTTATCATAGAAAAAAAGAAAAGAATTGAGCATTTTTCTTTTCTTTAAAAAAACAAAAGAAAGAATAAAAAGATGATTTTTCTGCCCAGAGCCTGGGAGGGAATGACCCCACCCCACTGAGCAAGCATTCTTGAGTCTCTATTTCCTATAACTCTGAAGTAGCTTTTTAGGAAAAATAGATATGTCACAATCCCTGAGCTTTCTCTAAACCCCAGGAGAAAAAGATTCCTCTTCTCCCAAGCCTCACATTCCCCAGGGCTCCCAAGGGATCCCCCAGGCTGCCTGGTTTTCTAACACACCAGCCCCCCTTCTCCTGCCCCTCACTCCCCAAGAGCTATGTGCCTGAAAGGCGACTGATGATGGGGTCTCTCCGCCTCCCCCTCAGTCAGCAGACTAGGGGCCCAGGGCTGCTGCCTCTCCTTATTGGGCCCTAAGGACGCTGTTCTAGCCGGGCCTGTGTTAGATCTCTCTGGCCCTAGCTTTCCCATTCCTGCACAAAGAGGTTTGAGTTGATGTCTCCTGGTTACTCAGGAGAGTCTGGGGAGAGCTTTTAAATTTTTTTCCAATCCCTGGGTCTCTCCTCCAGAACCAATAGAACTGAAGAAGGCCCCAAGCCTCAGCTTCCCTTCAATGGTCCCCAGGCATGGCTGATATGTGCTTCATGAACTAGCAGCCACGGTAGGGAACTTGGTAGATGAAGAATCACGGTCCTCTAGGACCTGCTTTAATCAGACTCTAAGTTGTAACAAGGCCTAGGGTGACCCATCTTGACTCCTGTGTCCTGAGTTGGAACGGTGGCACTGGGATCAACAGATCCCTGGGAAATGCCGCCCCACGCCATGGCTTACAGTGGATGCTCCAGATGAGGGCCTTTCTGGTGGCAGCGACTACCTTTGGCCTACAGGCTCAGCTGCATTTACTCAGGCCTATTTTAGAAACAGACCCCGGGTGGAATGAGGATGCCTCCTAGAAGTTCAGACCATTGCTAGAAGGTCCTCAGGATGTGCTGGGCTCAACATTTTTATTGTAGAAGCCCAGAGCAGAAAAGGCCTTGCCTAGAATGCCACGGCGGATCCGTGGCAGGATGTAGGCTACCTTATCTGGGGACCATGGCTTAACCCCGGGCCAGTGCTCATCCCAACGAAGGTTCTGTCTTCATCACGAGTCCCCAGGAGTCTGCGGGAGTAACCCTCATGCATTATTTCATCAGCGCTTTGTCAGACGTGCATTTTTCATCAGGCGTGGACTCCGGGTGGTTTGGGGTCTGTGGGAGATGGGGAGGGGGCGGGTTTAGACTCCATGACTTAGTTCACATGTGCCTTTTCTGTCCAGGAAAGGAAGTGGCTGATCGGTGGTACAGTGAGATCAAGAACTACAACTTCCAGCAGCCTGGCTTCACCTCAGGGACCGGTGAGTGGCAATGGCGCCTGGGCTGGACGGTGTCTTCAGAAGGTTCGCTCTTTCCCTCCTGCGTTGGCTCAGTCATGTTTCTCCAGCTGAGCTGCCCAGAAACCAAAGCCTCCTTTCCCCAGCACCTGTCCACCTCACCCCACCCCACCATCATCCCACACCTTACCCTTTCTTCATCTGGGGGTACCCAGGATACTGATCCTGCCCCCTCCATTATGTCCCCAGTCAGCTCAAAGTTCAGTGTGTTCTCACTATAGTGTGTTCCCCTCACTGCAGCGTGTCCTCCTCACTGCAGCGTGTTCCTTCCCCTCACTGCAGCGTGTTCCTTCCCCTCACTGCAGCGTGTTCCCCTCACTGCAGCGTGTTCCCCTCACTGCAGCGTGTCCTCCTCACTGCAGCGTGTCCTCCTCACTGCAGCGTGTTCCCCTCACTGCAATGTGTTCTCCTCACTATGGCATGTTTCCCTCACTGCAGTGTGTTCCCCTCACTGCAGCGTGTTCTCCTCACTGCAGCATGTTCTCCTCACTGCAGCGTGTTCTCCTCATTGCAGTGTGTTCCCCTCAGTGAAGCATATTCCCCTCACTGCAGCATGTTCCCCTCACTGCAGCGTGTTCTCCTCACTGCAGCATGTTCTCCTCACTGCAGCGTGTTCCCCTCATTGCAGCGTGTTCCCCTCACTGCAGCGTGTTCCCCTCACTGCAGTGTGTTCTCCTCACTGCAGCGTGTTCTCCTCACTGCAGCGTGTTCCCCTCATTGCAGCGTGTTCCCCTCACTGCAGCGTGTTCCCCTCATTGCAGCGTGTTCTCTGGAATCTGGATTTGAGCTGGCTGCTTCTTTCTTGAACTAGTATCTGAGAACATCTGACTGACTGGTTATCCTGCCTCTGGTGTTTCTTCTGCCTCAGCTGCTCTGGTTGCACTGCTGTGGCTCCCTGGAGGCAGTCAGGAAAGGGTCAGGCCATTCTTCACCTTCCCTCCTTCACACCTCCCTCCTCTTCCTGCCTGTTCTCCACACCTCATGGTACTAGGGGGTTTCCCTTCCTCTTGCATTCTAGGCTGTGGTTCAGGTGAGCCTAAGATTCAGGAAAGCTCGGCTCTTCCTAGCTCTGCCATTTGTGGTGTGAACTCGAGTCAGTTCTGGTGGTGGTCTCCCAGGCGTTTCTGGGAATTGGTGATGCAGAACCGGAGGAGACCACCTTTGTTATAGCCTTTTTTAGAGCGAGCAGTAAATGTGTGTGTGTGTGTGTGCACGCGTAAGTGTGTAAGATACAAATGTGTGTGAAAAGGTTGCTGTCTAAGGTCTTCCTCGGTTGCTCTCCACCTTAGTTTTTGAGATAGGGTTTCTCACTGAATTTGAGCTCAGCAACTTGACTGCCCAGCCAATGGGCTCCCACCTCCACACTAGGCAAGCTTCTTGCGCCAGTGCTTAGGATGGGCCACTTCCCCAGCCTTGAGCAGTAAACATTTATCTTATTAATGTCTGGGCAGCTCTTCTGGTTTCTGAGGTCCTTCTGCCTCATTTGCAGGCCTCACTGCCCCACCCCCGCCTCCCCACTTTTCCTAAGAAGTGACTCAGACCCTTCTTGGGCCCCCAGACAGGGTAAGAAGAATGTGTATATGATTCAAAACACCAGAGAAACTGAAAGGGGGAGGGCTTTCCTCCCCACCCAAACCCCACCATCCCACCTACATAAGGGTAGAGCCACTTGGGGCCTCCCATACCCTGGAGAGTTTCTTCAGAAGCAGGAAATGACATGTTCTTGCTGTTTCCTGTGGCTTACTGCTCACCCTGTCCAGGAAGGGTTCTTGCAACTCTAGGTGCCAACCTGGGACAGTTTCTTGTTCAGTTGGCTCCCCTTTCCAAAGTTGTCAGGCTGAGCAGCAGGAAGCAGCCGCCAGAGGTTCAGATAACAATGATCCTGTCACTGAATGAAGAGGAGGGAGCAGTGTTAAGGATACAGATAGTGTCCAGAGACTTTCATTTCCTTGCTTGCTTTCCCCATGAGTGAGGTTCTTGAGCAACCAGACACATGCTGGATCTCGGAGCTGCGTGTGCCGCTGCTTGATGCTTACTAAGTGAATGCATCCACAGCCGCGCCAGCCTCCAAGGTGGCAGAAAGCATGGCCTTTTCTGCCCATTTAGCCAAGGAAAAGACTGAGACCTACAAAGAGGTCTCCTCATGTCTTCTGGTCTTACCTGGTGCCTCTTCCATGGCCCCTACACCAAGAGACAGTGCCTGTGCAATACTGGGGACAAATGACACTGGAGCCGCAGGTAGGGCATCACTCGGTGTTATAGAACTGAGGCTTCCGGAACCTTGAGGCTTGTCAGGTCCATCCTGCCCGAATCTCTCAGTTCCTGGCTTCTCCCTGCTTGTGTTTTGGGATTCCCTGATCTGAGTTCATATAGGTGAAAGGCCTGTGAGATACCTTGCAGTCTGCTTGGACTGACAGCCCCTCCCCCCAGCAGCCTTCCCTGATAACACCTACTCACTGGTCCCTGCTATGTGCTGCATGGAAAAAACATTCTTAGTTACTTTGTTCTGTCCTGGTTAAGTGAGGAGATTTGTTTATTCTAAATGAGGACTGGTCTGACCTGGCATCTGAATGCCATCTAAGTTTCTGGTTTCTTGTGCAAGTTTTCCTGAGTTGTGTGTGTGTGTCCTCTTTTGCACTGTCAGAGCAGTGAAAGGGTCGTCTCGTTCCTTCTTGCCTTTGTCCATTGTTTCTTTGCAAGGATATGCTGTAATAGGTTCAGTGTGGTTTTTCAAAGGCATATTCTAGGAAGTTTCGGTCCTCAGCTGGAAAGAGGATGTGATCCCTTTAAGGGGTGGGGACAAAGAAGAAAAGAAAAAGGAACTGTTGCTGGACGTTAGCGTTAGAAACCAGTATGTATCTGACGTTGCTAAGGAAGTTGTGTCTCTTAATTCATCTGTAAATACCATAATGGGATTATCTGTGCCAACGGAAATCTCCACAGAGAAGATCGCTCAGTGTCCTCCCTTACGAAGAAGCTGCCACGGGCACCTAGCCACTTTCTGTCCCGCTAGGTGCTTGGCAACCAGTGGATGATGGAAGTTTCCTTCTTCTCTGGGAAACAGAGAGAAAGATGGTCGATGGCCAAAGCCGTGGTCACTTTAGAGTAGCCTGTGGGAGAAAGGGCTTGAGCCCTGGCTAAGAGGCAGCCAGAGAAGCAGGGCTGCCCAGTGCCTGGAGCTGTTAACCACAACGGAACAACCAAGGGCGGCCAGGACAGAAGGGGCGCTCTCCTCAGAACTGAAAACCAGACTTTCTAGAGCTGAGGGCAATACAAATAATACAAATTTAAAGATAAGTAAAGATTTAGCATTTGACCTAGGCAACTTTTCTTTTGCTTTTTTTTTTTTTTTTAAAGTAATCTTTGAGATCTTTGTATGGCTTAAGGAAGCTTGAATTTACCAGATACTCTGGAATGACCTGGAGCTCACTATCTTCCTGCCTCTGCCCTAAGTGCTGAAGTTTCAAAATTTAAAAATTATGGGCCCGTGAGATGGCTTAGAGTCATTGCCTGGGTTTAGATGCCAGCCTGAGTTTAGGTAGGAGAGAACTGACTCCTAGAGGCGTTCTCTGACCTCCTTCATGTGTGCTCTGAGGCATGCTTGTGCCCCCCAACACGCGCACACACACACACGCACACACACTCTCACACATACACATACATGCACACACACTTGCACACATACACACACATGCACACACACATACGCGCGCACACACACATGTAAACACACATGCGCGCACACATGCACACACAGATAAATAAAATTTTTTTTTTTGCTTTTGTTTTTCAAGACAGGGTTTCTCTGTGTAGCCTTGGCTGTCCTGGAACTTACTCTGTAGATCAGGCTGGCCTCAAACTCAGAGATCCACCTTCCTCTGCCTCCTGAGTGCTGGGATTAAAGGTGTGCCACTGGGCCTGATAACAAATTTAATATATATATATATATATATATATATATATATATATATATATATATGCATGAACTAGGCACAGTGATAGGAAGACAGCCCCAATCTTTGACTTCAAAGCCAGTGAAGGTCAAGAAATAAGTAAGAATAGAAATCAGTGCGTAGGCAGACTTTTCTTTTCTGCCTGCCAGTTCCCAAATAACCAACATGGAGGCTCAATATTAATTATAAATGCTCACCCAATAGCTCAGGCTTGTTACTAGTTAACACTTACATTTAAATGAACCCATATTTCTTTTTTTTTATAATTTATGGTTTATTTAACTTTATTTTATGTGCATTGGTGCGTAGGTGTCAGATCCCCTGCAACTGGATCTTCAGACAGTTGTGAGCTGCCATGTGGGTGCTGGGAATTGAAGCCGGGTCCTCTGGAAGAACAATCAGTGCTCTTAACCACTGAGCCATCTCTCCAGCCCTGAACCCATATTTCTTATCTATGCTTCGCCACGTGACTTGGTACCTTTTCTGCGTATCCATCTTACTATCTTGCTTCTCTCCGTCTGCTCTCGACTCCCAGCTCTGCCCTTTCTGTTCCCAGCATTCTCAGTTTGGCCCTTCTGCCTTCCCTTATCCTGTTCAACTGTTGCCCAGTCAGCTTCTTTATTAACCAATGAGAGTAACACATACTTACAGCAGACAAAGATTGTCCCACAGCAAGTGGGGCAGAAGTATAGCTCAGTTGGTAGAGTGCCTGCCTTGCATGCTTGAGGCCCTGGGTTCAATCCCCTGCTCCCCATAAGCTGAGTGTGTAACACTGGAGGTCCTGGGTTCGATCCCCAGCACTGTATGGAAGCTGGTGTGCGGACACATAGTGTAATACAAGAAGGGAGGCCGGATGATCAGAAGGTCAAGATCATTCTTGTCTACATATTGAATATGAAGCTTCCCTGAGATACAGAGACCCTATCTAAAAAAAAAAAAAAAAAAAAAAGGAAACCTTGGCAGTTGCTGGCAGTTTCAGTGCCAAGTCTGCTTTCCTGACCCTCAGAGTGTAATGTTTCCTCTCTCTCCAGACACAGCCAATGAACTGTGACTGACTTCCACGGAGAGCTATGGCCATACTTGGCTATGCCAGCCTTCCTTTCTCTGACTTTCCCTTTGAGAAGCCCACACTCTTGAGTAAGCCTTGATTTCTTCTAGGCACCTCCCTTTTCCACTCAACCTTCGTGTCTGAGCCTAACGTAAATGTCTTTAATAAACTCCAACTCTGAAAAACAAAAAATAAAACTTGTTCTTTGCCATGTGGGTGTCATAGATGAAGGAGCCAGTAGGAATGGAGAAGGGGAAAGACAGGGTGTGGGTCAGGGTAGAGAGGGAGATGTCTGGCAAATGAAAGGGTGATTGAGTAAGGCTTATTTAAATAAATGACATTTATTCAGACCTCAGGGACGAGAAACTGTTAGTCAGTAAGAGAGCTTCCAAGGGCTGGAAGTCTACGGTGGTAGAGTGCTTACTGACATTTATAGTCTTGGGTCCAATTCCCAGTACTGGGGGAAAAATATCCACACGTAGGCTGATTTGAGCAAGGCTTCATTCCTACAGGGCTTTCTCAATAGGAAACAGCTTACTGTATCCAGGGAAAAGAAGGAAGGAAGCCGCCAGGCCAAAGTATTAGCTTTCAATCCAGGTGCAGCTAGGGGTGTAAGATTTTGACTTGAGGAAGTTAAATGGATACGACTTAAGTCTCAGGGTGATCTGTCTTTCCCGTTCATTCGCAGTGACATTTCCCATTCTCACAGTGACAAATGAATGAAAGAGGTCGGAAGTGGAGCCAAGAGCAGTCAGGAGATGTTGCATCATTCCAAGATAGAAAGCCATGAATGAAGCCAAGGTTTTGGAAGAATATAGTTGAGCTAGGTTTTAGAGTTGCATTCCTTGGGGATTAGCGGTAGGTGGTTGTGAGGAATCCAGGAGAGGAAAGGATTCAGGCTCATCCCTCAGCTATGTGCACAAAGATGCTGTTGATACCGATGGGAAGTCTGGGGGAACAAAATCGAGAGTGAGATCTCGATAGATTGCATCTATGTGTCATCCAAGTGGATGTGCGTGGTGACTGTGTCAGGAGCAGAGCGCGGAGGACTGAACCGGGGAAATCCAGCTGGAAGTCAGGGAAAGAGGAAACTGCATGAAGGGCAGAGTATAGAGAGGAAAGGAGAGAGTGCCTGGATTGAGGGTGAAGAGGCTGCAGGACCAAGATGGAGACAGCAGGGCTGCTAAGAGTCGGGTGTCCTGGAACTCAGTGAGGTAGGAAGCTTTGAAACAAGAAGGGACATGGACTGTATGTTCCTGAGAGGTCAAGTAAGACACAGCGGGGGGGGGGGGGGAACCTTCAGAAAATAACAGAGAGAACTTCAGGAGTTCAGCCTGGGGGTCTGGAGCGTGAGAGAGTATCTGTTGCTGTTGCAGAGGCCAGAGTTCAGTTCCCAGTACCCACATGGTGGTTCACAACCATTCAAAACCCCATTCCAGGCAGTCTGGCACCACTCTCTTCTGACTTCCTTGGTGACCATATATATGCTCGCTAAACATTCATACACATAAAATGAAATTAAAAAATCTAAAATACAAAACATTCAGTTTTGGAAGGGCGCCCCTGAGGGCTGGTGCCTGGAAGCTGGGGTCACAGGTACTGGGATCACGGTGCTTTGTCATGATCTCAGCAAGACTGTGAGAAAGTGCTGAGGTGGCTGAGGTCTGTGGGATTGATTGACACGTGCAGCCGTGTGCTGTTTCTTCTTCATGACCAGCATCTGCGAGTATCTAATTACCTGAGCCGGACAAGAGCATGCAGGTTTTGAGGGTCCCCTGAGCATCCTCTTCAAGGTTCGGCGGACCCCTCATTGCTCCTCCCTTGTCTCCCACAGGACACTTCACAGCCATGGTGTGGAAAAATACGAAGAAGATAGGCGTGGGGAAGGCATCGGCAAGTGACGGCTCCTCCTTTGTGGTGGCCAGATACTTTCCTGCAGGGAATGTCGTCAACCAGGGCTACTTCGAAGAAAATGTCCCACCTCCAAAGAAGTAACTCAGGAGATGTCACAAGAAGCTGGAGACACACATACAAAGTGCCCACAGAACAACAAAGAGCCAGCCGACGGTCTGCCCCATGGGCGTACTGTGCACACTATAGGTGGCTGGCCATGAGCTCATCCCAGTTAAAGGATGGGCATCTGAAGCGTTCATCCCGAGGGTTACCTAGACCACAGTTACTTAGATTTGGGTGAGATCAATCCTGACATCTTTTTGCTGTTAGCTTTTAAGCAGACTTCTTTTGTGTATCTCTTACTTCTGATATCTATCCTCGGACTTTTTGTATTCTGAATATTTGCCACACTGAGAAGTAAGGTCGTTTGATGGGAACTTCCTGCGTTGTAATCTCCTTTTGGTAGATTTTTGAAGAGTATTAAAACTTCCTTTAAATGTGACATAAAGCAGCTTGCATTAGAGACACGTGACCAGTTCCATTCCACAGAGTCACTGAGATTTCTCGTTCTCTGCTGGAAGACATGATATCATCCCACACCCACTGGGATTCCCTAATGGAATTGCCAAAGAGCAAAAGGAGAAGGAAAAACAAACCCTTACTTCCTCGGAGTTTTTATCCTTTAAAGAGCAAATGCCACAGCCACTAGTGCCTTTCACACCTCTTAAATTTCAGGGCTTATAGCACTACTTCTGGCTTCTGGGGGCGGGGCTAGGTCTGGAATACAGCCCTACCCCCCAATCTCATCTCACTGGACCCTCACATGGCCTGGGCTTTTGGCCAAGGTCTTGGACTATGAAGTCAGTGGTGTAGGGGTGAGGGTGAGGTCACTTGGGGGCCCTAGAGGAAACCCCACAGCCTCTGTCCTTCCCCAACCCAGGAGGCGGTAACCACCCAGGCTTGTCCAGGGCAGCTGTAGCTGCAGCTGAGCTGTGGCTCCCTCCTGGAATGTGTGAACAGCCCAAATGCTCCCAGGAGGAGGCCCAAACAGGAAGATAAGAAACGCCAATTTGATTTTGTGTTTAGTCTCAAACTATACACAGTTCCCTGTGAATAGAGGTTTAACCAGGTCCATTCAGGAGGGACCAAGCCAGAGGTCCAGTTGAGTGTCTCTGAAATTATGGCATCTCCTTCTGCCAGTGGAAGGGTTGGAGGAAGGGGTTGTTGACCTAAGTACAGACCAAGGCTGCTGGTCTTCGTTAGACTGTGAACAGTCTCACACTGTGCCATTTTGTTCATCCAGGGATATCGACTAACGAGACAATAAAATCCTTTCCTTTTGTGTAATTTCTTCCTGTAATGCTTTTAGTTTATGGCTGAGATAATTCAGGACTCTGAATCCATCTTGAACCACTCCACCTTCCCAGCCCCTCCCCAGAGGGGCTTAAATAGTCACTTTGGAAGTGTGCAACCTCCTAGCTCTGAGGGCAGACAGCCCTAGGCGCGAGGAATTTGAGCTCAAGCACATGGATTGACTGGTGAAACTGGAAACATAAGGGAGTTTCAAACAGAGCCCCAGTAAATTAAAGCTATTTGCAGTTCAGTTATTAATGGTAAGGACAGGTGAGCCTGGCCTAGAGGCACAAGGCTGGAATCCTAACTCCTTTGGAAGAGACGGACCAGAAATTCAAGACCTGGAATCCTAACTCCTCTGGAAACGGAGACAGAGACGAGACAGACGGATCAGAAATTCAAGGACAATCCTGACAATTTAGTGAGGTCCTGTTTTAAAAAGAAAAAGGAAAGCAGAATCTGGCTTGCACTGGCTTCAAAGCCCATCCCATTCCCTCCCATCCCCCTCCCATCCCCAGCTTCAAAGACAGACGTAAGAAGAGTAGATTGTGAGGTGCTGTCCTGATCTTCCTACTGGTGTAAGTCTGTATATTTTTGAAAATGCCCTTGGTTAAGGATTTGTAATGTGATGATATCAATCTATAAGGTTAGAACATTAGGGTCTCCTCCCCAGGAATTCCCCAAATATGAAAAATTCTGAGCTGGGCAGGAAGAGAGGGTGAGTGGAATAGATGGGGAAGGGGACCTTTTCTGACTGCACCAAACAAACAGCCAGTGACTTCCTGGTGACTCCTAGGACACCAGCAGAGACATCACCAGGTGACCGAAGCTGGAAGGAAGCCAGTCTCTAAGCTGGAGTCTGTTTCCACCGTCGGTTGAGACTAAGGAAAAAGCTGCTTTCCAGGACTGGAGTAGAGCCAGGCTGTGATGCTGGCTGAACAGATGGACATGGGCACATCCAGTCTCCCAGAGTAGCCTGGCTGGACTAGCCCTTGCTATGTAGACTAGGCTGGCCTCAAACTGGCAGTTCCGCCTCAGTTCATTCCTTCTTAAACTTTAAAAAGAATGTTTCATTAGCCAGGCGTGGGGGTGCACAGAGAGAACACAGGCAGTTCTCTGGGAGTTCGAGGCCAGCCTGATCTACCTAGTAAGTTCCAGGACAGCCAGGGCTTCATAAAGAGACCCTGTATCTTAGTGTTTTTAGCACCGTGATTAAACACCATGACCAAGAGCACTTGGGGAGGAAAGGGTTTATATAATCTTACACTTTTAGGTAACAAACAGTCCTTCACTGAGGGAAGTCAGAGCAGGAACTCAAGCAGGGAAGGAACCAGGAGGCAGAAACTAAAGGAGAGTCTATGGAGGAATGCTGCAGACGGGCTTGCTCAGCCTGTTTTCTTATACCACCCAGAACCACCTGCCAAAGGATGGCACCAACCACAGGGGGATGGGCCCTCCCACATCAATCATCAATCAAGGCAACACCTCCCATACTGGCATACAGGCCAATCCAATGGCAATACTTTCTCAATTAAGATTTCCCTCTTCCTAGATGCATCCAGGTCAACCAAAATACCCTGTCTCTAAGCAAAACTCTCTCTCTCTCTCTCTCTCTCTCTCTCTCTCTCTCTCTCTCTCTCTGCGTGTGTGTGTGTGTGTGTGTGTGTGTGTGTAAGAACAATTTTGTGGAATTACTTGTGTTCTTTCACCTTTTATGTGGGTTCCAGGAATTGGATTGGGGGCCAGGCTTGCTGGGTAAGCATTTTACCTGCAGTCACCTCAATGCCACACAACCTCTTCAAATCTCAAGTAGTTCAAGCTGGTCTAGAACTCAAGACTACATAGCTAAGGGTGACCTTGAACTCCCAATCTTCCTCTTTCTTATTTCTTTTCTTTCTCTTTTTTCTCTTTTGGTTGTTTCGAGACAGGGTTTCTCTGCGTAGATTTGGAGTCTGTCCTGGAACTTGCTTTGTAGGCAAGGGTGGCCTCAAACTCACAGAGATCCACCTGCCTCTGCTTCCTGAGTGCTGGGATTAAAGGCGTGCGCCACCACTGCCCTGCCTATTTCTATCTCTTAATCCTGCTTGGGTGACAGGTATGTGCCACCATACCTAGTTTATGTGGTTCTAGGGATCAAACCCAGGCTGTCCTGCCTGCTCCAGTGAGTGTATAGAAGGTAAACATTCTGTCCACTGAGCTATATCCCAGTACAGCTTAATAACCCTTTTTCTTTATAAATTGCTAACTCTGAGACAGTCTATTACATTGATACTGGCCTGAATTTATGATCCTCCCTCCTCAGTCTCTTGAGCGCTGAGATACCCATGGACCACCACACCCCACTTGTTTTAAGGTCTATGTTAGCCAGGCTGATCTAAACTCCTGAGCTCAGAGACCCTCCTGCCTCTGCCTGCCAAGCAACAGGGATTCTGAGCTTTCTGTCTTGAGTTTGTTGAGGACAGCAAGCTCTGCAATTAAGATCAGAGTGCATGGCAGCTGGATTTGAGTTGAGCAAGCCTCTCCTGTCCAGGCCTCAGATGTCAGGTCTGTCAGGTCCTCCCGGACCAGCAATGATCTCTGGCTGGAGGCACACGGTGAGTGCACTCCTTCTTGTCCTGGTACTCAGAGGTCTGTTGATCTTCTACTTCTGGTAAATGTCCCAGCAAGTGGGGTCTGGCCGCTGGCTGGGATGCCGGTGGGAGTCAAGCATCCTTAGCAGCATCATGATGCTTCCTCCAGCCAAGTGGCCACTGCTTCTCAGGTGATGAGAGCTGGGGAGGCATGCAGCATTGAAAAACTGCCAGAGAGAGGGAGAGAGACTGGACCGTGGGGAACTGAGCTGAGCCACACAGGGAATTCTCTGGAATGGGACTGGAACCTAAAGATTCCTCCAAAGAGGGAGACAGAAGTTCTGAGCCTTTCTCTGGTGCCACAGCCAGAGAGACTATCTGCCCCAGACATCAGGCATCAAGATGAGTAACTTCAATATTCAAGAGTAATCGTTTTAAAAATAAACTTCAAGTTACCTGAATAAAGAAAAGGCTCGGTTTTGAATGAAAAGATGAATGAGAATCAAAGCCAACCAGAGAAAGGCTGGGGAGGGGTCGGGATGAAGCTGGCAGTCTCCCTGAGAGGAGCACTCAGGAGGATCTAAAAGTTTGGAGTAGGGTTTAGAGCCCAGAGTGGACATCAGGGTCTGAGCCAGGTCCTCCTTGACCAGCACAAGGGCATTAAGAGGCAAGGCTGTTCTTTAGCGGCCAAGCATCTCGTCTAGGCTCTGTCCACATCTGGAAAATGAAAATAGGTGTGGGTCTGCCTGACTGTGAGCCCTGGGTCCAGACGCGTGCGTCGCTCGCACACCAAGGAGCCCCAGGCGCCACAAAGAGGCAGAAAGGAACCCCAGCGGCGGGTTTCCTTCCTGTAAAGCGGTTGGGGCGACTGAGCGCGAGAGCGAGCTGCTCCCAGTCGGGAGGTGACACTGCAGCCCCACCGTGCGGCCACAGGAGGCTCCTGCAATCCGCCAGAAGCTCCGCGGACGCCCACAGCCTCCCACCAGCGCCCATCAGCGGCGGCAAAAACAGCAGCTGGCATTTATTTGAACGTTTGCTGCGAGCTAAACACCGTGCCTACTGCTGCGCAGTTATTTATTCCCATCTCACAGAAAAGGAGTCAGAGGCCCGAGAGACTTTGTCAAAGTAACTCTGGATGAAGAGAACCGGCCAGGCACTGGCTCAGGATTTTACTAGATACTGGGAAATCTGGAGCAGGCGGTTTCCAAGCCCTCCCATCTTCCTTGTGCTGGCTGTCCTCTCCGTTTCTGCTCCACTGAGCGTCACCCACCTCTCAATGTTGAACGAAAATGGTGTCCTGACTACAAAAGTCAGAAGCCAAGGATTTGTCTTCTCAGATGCCCAGGAACTTGGTAGAAAAAGGGCCTTTGGGTCTAAGAACCAGAACGTGTAAAGTGGGCGGTCCCGGCTTCGTGGAAGGGGGCGAGGGCGGGCGGTGCCCTACACTCAGCTGGAGTTCTAGGCCTGCGCTGCCTCGAGGACACTGGGAAGTCCTCCGTCAGGACTCCAACCTCCCTGGTGAAAGGGGAGGCTTCTAGATAAAGGTAACCTCTTCTCTTCCCCTCCCATTATCTCCGCTGAGCACAGCGGCCTCCTGCCCCACCCAAACCAGCCCAGACATTCCTGGTGAACCTTGAACTGCAGCTCGAAAGACCCCTGCAGACACCGTGGTTCATTCCCTGACCTTTGGCCTGAACTAGGTCCTTAAGGCCTCGGCAGGTTGGAGCCCTCTAAAGCGAGAAAGGCTCCGTGCCTCTGACAAAGGGCCTGGGGATGGGGGTGGGGGCTGCATTGTGATGACCTCACCCATTCTATGACATCACCCTCCCTCTCACCCCACCCCCTCCTCTCTGGTCAGCTGCTCTGCAGACAACCATCAGTCCAAATCCCAAAGGCCTGAAAAAGTCTGCCCTCCAGTACCGGCTCCTGAACTCTGTCTCAGCCAACGAGAAGCAGCATGAAATTGGAATTCACAGAGAAAAACTACAACAGCTTTGTGCTGCAGAACTTGAACAAACAGAGGAAGCGCAAAGAGTACTGGGACATGGCCCTGACTGTGGACCACCACGTCTTCTTCGCACATCGCAACGTGCTGGCTGCTGTCTCTCCGCTGGTGAAAAGTCTCGTCTCCAGCAATGACATGAAGACCACCGACGAGCTCTTCATCACCATTGACCCCAACTACCTGAGTCCAGGCACGGTGGACCAGCTCCTGGACTACTTCTACAGCGGCAAAGTGGTGATCTCAGAGCAGAATGTGGAGGAGCTGCTTCGGGGCGCTCAGTATTTCAACACCCCCCGCCTCCGCATTCACTGCAACGACTTCCTTATTAAGTCCATTCGACGTGCCAACTGCTTGCGCTACCTCTTCTTGGCTGAGCTGTTCGAGCTCAAAGAAGTGTCAGACTTGGCCTACTCGGGCATTCGTGACAACTTCCACTTCTGGGCCAGCCCTGAGGGTTCTATGCACTTCATGCGCTGCCCACCCGTCATCTTTGGCCGCCTGCTCCGTGATGAAAACCTTCACGTGCTCAACGAGGACCAGGCTCTCAGTGCCCTCATCAATTGGGTGTACTTCCGTAAGGAGGAACGGGAAAAATACTTCAAGAAATTCTTCAATTACATCAATCTCAATGCCGTCTCCAACAAGACATTGATGTTTGCCAGCAATAAACTGACGGGTTTGGAGAACAACTCCGCCCACGCGACCTTGATCGAGAGCGTCCTAATGGACCGCAAGCAGGAGCGGCCATGCAGCCTGCTGACCTATCAGCGGAAAGGAGCCCTGCTTGACTCAGTGGTCATTCTTGGTGGCCAGAAGGCCCAGGGCAAGTTCAACGATGGAGTGTTTGCGTATATCATCCAGGAGAACTTGTGGCTGAAGCTCTCAGAGATGCCCTACCGCGCCGCGGCGCTGAGCGCAACTGCTGCTGGCCGTTACATCTACATCTCGGGTGGCACCACTGAGCAGATTTCAGGACTAAAGACGGCATGGCGCTATGACATGGATGATAACTCCTGGACCAAGCTGCCTGACCTACCCATTGGGCTTGTCTTCCACACCATGGTGACCTGTGGGGGAACAGTGTACTCAGTGGGTGGAAGCATTGCCCCCCGCAGGTATGTCTCCAACATCTATCGCTACGATGAGCGAAAGGAAGCCTGGTGCCTGGCAGGGAAGATGAGCATCCCTATGGATGGTACAGCAGTGATCACCAAGGGTGACCGGAACCTGTACATTGTCACTGGCCGATGCCTGGTGAAGGGCTACATCTCCCGGGTGGGTGTAGTGGACTGCTTTGACACCAACACAGGGGAAGTGGTCCAGTGTATCACTTTCCCCATTGAATTCAACCACCGGCCTCTGCTCTCTTTCCATCAAGACAACATCCTCCGTGTGCACAGCCACCGGCAGAGCGTGGAAATCAACTTACAAAAGATAAAGGCCAACAAGTCAACCACCTCAGTGCCTCTGTTGCCCAACAACTGTCCCTTGGATGTGTCCCACGCCATCTGCTCCATTGGAGACAACAAGGTATTTGTGTGTGGGGGTGTCACCACGGCCAGCGACGTCCAGACAAAGGACTACACCATCAATCCTAATGCTTACTTGCTGGACCAAAAGTTAGGAGAATGGAAGACCCTCGCCTCCCCGCCTGAGGCACTGGACTGTCCCGCCTGCTGTCTAGCCAAGCTACCTTGCAAGATTCTTCAAAGAATTTAAACAGCTTTTTAAGTGGGAGAATAAGTAAATGCATTATTATTCACAATTTCATGACAGAAAGCAAGAGAGGAAATGTGGCCCTTGGGTTGCTCTTAGTGTAGTCAATGCTCGGGTCTGACAGTGGAACTCCTGGGCTGGGGATGCGATCCATGGGTAGATGCTCAGGGTGAACGAGTCTCTGGAGCTAACTAGCAGAGACTGGCGTGGAGTCTCTGGTTGGTGGGATGGCAGCATCTCTCAGGGACCAGTCCCCCACTGGGCAGATTTTTTTTTAGAGTTTCTCCAGCACTGGAGGTCTCCAAACGGAGACAGGAAAAATAACCCTCGGGGTGTGTGGGTGGTGGGTGGGGATTGAGGTTCCTCCCAAACCCTGGGCTAGGGGTTGTTTAACACCCCCTATTCTCAACACCTATAGTCACCTCCCAGTGATCTGCTCAGAGATGTGGTGCTGAGGGTTCTTCCAGCATGTTTGCTTCGGGACCCATTCCAGGTCCCAGAGAGTAGCCTCGTGGGCTGGGGAGGAAGGTGGTGTGTAAGCAAAGCTCGGAAGCAGGCAGGGTCGGCAGCCGGTTGTGTTTGTGTGCCGAGGGTGGTTTTGTTTCTCATTTGTGGGGAAGTTGAGGGTTATTCACAGCTGATCATCTATAGCAGGTTGCCAAAATACTTATTTTCTGTTCTCTTCTAAGTTTTCTGTATTACCTCCTGAAGATGCTATGACTTTGATATCTGGGTTATTAATGGCTATCAGAACAGTGTCGTTTAATTGCTCTGTGGTTTCTCTGCTGCTGACCTGAAATAACCAAAGAGAGCCCCCCGTGCCCCCGCCCTGGGCATTTCGCCGTGTCTGTCCCCTGTTGATCTGCAGTCATTAGTCCAATGCCAGCCTTTGTCACACCTTTTGCATACAGCAGAATACTGGACCTTCTTTTTGAATTATCTCTAGAAAAAACATTGTTTCTAGGAATGACTTGCCTACAAACCCTTTTGAAATGACCTTGCTTGTCACAGCCAAGACAGTTTGGCTTTTCTCAAAGCCTTTAGAGATTACTTCTACTAAAGTTGCATCATAAATATGAGATCCACTATCAGCCATATTTCAATTCATTCATCTGTTGGTGCTGATCTTGCCTTTAGAGACCTGATCACCTTTTTGTACTCAGAATTAGCATTTTCAAAAGCCAAAGATTTGATTAATACTTGCCTAACTTCTGAATCTGATACTCTTCTATTTACAGATGAAGTCAATCTTTGTAGAAAAAAAAAAGAAAGAAAGAAAATAAAATAAAAAGAAAGAAGAAAAAAAAAAGAAAAAAAGATCAGTGAATGCGTCCTTTGGACATTTGGTTCAGATCTTTTTCCTGCTTCTTCAGTCTTGTCCCAAGCATTTAAAGCTACTGTATGACACAGTGCCAAGGTGGCATCATCGTATTCAGCCCACACTTATATTAAGGCATACTTACCTTCACCTAGAAACTGACCGTGGGAACTATGGATTCCTCTAGGCCTGTTTCTCTGTTCTGTCCCCTTAGTCCCTCCACCACGATTGCCATTGCATCTGAGGACCAGTTTCTCAGGTTGCCTTTGTCATAGCTTTCCAGTCGTGGGGGATTACTCAGGATTTAATGCCTGCTTCACGAATGGTAGACACATACCACAGGAAATTACAGCTTTAATTTTTTTTTTTAAATCTAACAACCCCTCTGTCTCTGTCTTAGTATCTTTCTAATTTTTCTTCTAAGGCTTGTCTTTTATCAATCCACCTTTTTTTCTTTGAGATTTATTTATTTATTGTGTATACAGTGTTCTGTCTGTAAGTATGCCTGCAGGCCAGAAGAGGGTGCCAGATCTCAATACAGATGGTCGTGTCACCTTATGGTTGCTGAAAATTGGACTCAGAACTTCTGGAACCTCTTAACCACTGAGCCATCTCTCCAGCCCTCAATACACCTTATATTTTTCTTTTTCCTATATTTCTAAAGCTTTGTTCTTTGAGAGGGCATAGAAAGATACTATGGCTATTAAGAATAAAATATGAAGTACCAGAATGATAATAATTATAATCCATATTAAGCCAATCTCAGTTAAGTCATCTATGTTTTCATTTTCTGTTTCTATTTTTAAACCATCTAATGTAGCATTATATAAGGTCCAAATGCTTGGTGCTATGGCATTTTCCATCCTTATGGCTAGGAGCTGGATCTACCCACCCCGCTTCTGGGAACTTTCTAGGCTCCTAGTCTCCTACTGAGTAGCAGTTGGCTGTTCATAGGCTCCACTAAAGTGCTTGACTGCACAAGAAGGTCTCTTAAAGAAACAGTGCCTCTATACACTTCTGCTTCCAGCACCAGCTTGCCTGAGAAACTACATTTGCTAGGAAGCTGCATCCGGTTCCTTGTCCAGAACTTTTCTCTGTTTTCTCAGACCCTACACTTAGACGTGCACACCCCACATTTGGGTACCAAATACACGAATCTTTCTTTGGACTGCCAGCTCCCAAATAGTAACACAGAAACTTTCTAATGAATTATTAAAACTTGGCCTTTAGCTTAGGCTTGTTCACAATTAGCTCTTATAACTTCAACTAACCCATTTATATCAATCTACATTCTGCCATGTGGCTCACTACTTCTCCTCAGTATCATACATCTGACTTCCTCCACTGGTGAATCTCCCGCACCTCAGATTCTTTCTCAGAGTTCCCCTGTCTCCCTGGAAGTCCTACCTATCCTCCCCTGTCTAGCTATTGGCCATTCAGCTCTTTATCAGAAGGTGCCTTAGACAGATGAGGAAGGACTTACCTTCCCGCAGTGTGCAAAAAGATTACCCCAAGAGTGTGCCACACTTTTTATAACACTCAAACTGATAAATGGTTGAATGGTTTCTGCTTCGGGGCTATTACGAATGATGCTGCTTTGAACATAAATATATATGTTTTTATGACAGTGCATGTTTTCATTTCTCTTCGATGCATACTTAGGAGGGTATGTCTAGTAATTCTGTATTTGACCAATTAAGGAAATGATGGACTTGCTTTCCAAAGCGGCTGGTATCGGTTTCTATCAGAATGCAGGAGGGCTCTGAGGATCCAGGCTTCCCATGCCTTCACGCACACATTTTGTCTTTCTGAACAGGGATGCGATGCAGCATCTCATCATGAGTTTGGTTTGCATTTCCCTGATAGACAGAGAACACCTCTACCTGATGACAATTGTTCAATAACCTTGCCTCTTCTGTACTTAGCTGCTATCACAGAAATGGTTTTTTTTATCAAAGAAAAGGGCTATCTGAGGCAGAATCTTGTTTTGAAGTTGGTCTAGAACTCGGATCCTCCTGCCCAATCCTCAACACTGTTGAGCCAGGTTTGGCGGTGCACGCCTTTAATTCCAGCACTCGGGAGACAGAGGCAGGCGGATCTCTCTGGGTCAGTCTCATCTACAGAGAGAGTCCCAGGACAGCTAGTACTACAGCTGACTTGAAAAAAAAATATAATACACATGTAGAATAATACACGATATGTAATTGTACAGGATAAAAGTTATTGTAAATATCTGTGTATTCTCTGTTCAGGGAAATAAAGCCTTCCACTGTCCCCAGAAGCCACTTGTGTGGCTGTCATCCTGATTAGGCCTCCTTTCCCATCAAACCTGTGATGTTTCTTGTCTACATAATTTTACCATTTAAAGAGACCATCCAGGTGTTGAAGGTTGAGTCCAGGGTTTCACACAAGCTAGGCGAGTACATTATCATGAAGCTATATCCATTCCCCCCAGCCATCTTTTAACTTTTTGAGTCTCACTAGATTGCAAGACTAGCCTTGAGCTCTCTCTGCAGCCCAGGCAGCCTTGAACTTGCAGTCACCCTGTCTTAGCCCCAGCCCTACCTTCTTGGCATTACAGACCTGTGCCACCAGGCCTGGCTTAAGAACTTGCCCACTCTGTTCTCAACTACACATAAGACAATTAGCAGAGCTTCTTTGGTACCTACTTTGGTTTACTCAAAATTATTTTTTAAAAAAAGATTTTTATTTTACAGGAATGTGTGTCTGCATGTAGATATGTGCACAAGTGCACACAGAGCCTGTGGAGGCCACAAGAGGGCGCCCAGACTCCCTGCAGCTGGAGTTATCATTGTGAGATGTCCTGTGGGCGATAGGAATCCAACTCAGGTCCTCTACAAAAACAGCAAATGTGCTTAACCGCTGGACATCTCTCCAGCCCCAATTTTTACACACTGTTGCACATAGGTGTGGTTTTCCCATTTCACGTCTTCATTCTGTCGTATAAACGCGTCATTTGATTTGCCCCATCTACTACTGAACACTTGAGTCATTTCCAGTCTGAGAGATTACAAATAGTGCTAGTCTTATGTAAGTATGTTCCTACACATGTATTTGAGTTTATCTAGCCTGGATAGCTAGTGGTATTGCAAGCGTTGTTGCTGATTATAAAACATTTTGCAAATGGATTGTGCCAGTTTATTCTGCCATTGGCGGTGTATGAGGAGCCCTGTTACTTTCTTGCTTGCCAATAGCTGGTCTTGTCCTTCTTCTTAAGTATATTCAGTCTGGTATAAAGTGAAGTCTCAGCATGCTTCTTATTTGCATGATCCTGATTGCTAGTTAAGCTCGCTGGCATGCGTGTGCATTCATTGTTTGGGTTTCTTACACCAAGTCGTTATTCCAGCTCGGTTGCCTGCTTCCAGCTGGAGGTCCTGATGCAGTGTGACTGGATGCTGCTACCACGCACATACCACATCTCCTTCCTCTGCAGCCTTTCACCCGAAGGGGAAGGCTTGCATTTTAACTTGTCTTTTGTTGCTATTGCTTTTTGTGTGTCTTGCTTCGTTTTGATTTTTCTTTTCTTTTGAGAAAGCATCCCTCCCTGATTAGCCAGATATCCTTGAGGTGACCCTTCTGCCGATTGTTTCCAAGTGCTGGAGGTACAGGTGTGAGCCACCGTGCCCATCTTGTTTCATTGCTCTTTGTTGCCTGAAAAAATAATCCTATACCGTAAAGTCCTGCAGTATTCCTTTCCAATCTCTCTGAAATGTGGAAAACTGGGTTTTTTTGTGTGTGGGGTGTAAAGTGGGTTTTGTTTGTTTTGTTGTTGTTTTTGAATTTTTACCGAATAGATACTTGCGTGGCGCTCCTCTGCAGTGATGAGCTTATGTTTGCACCTCACTCATTCCACCTGTTTGGCCTTATGCCATCAGCGTGGCTCCCCTAAACACAGCATTGTCAGGTCCAGTACAGTTTAGAATCAGGCTGTCTGTGTCTACACAGACCTGCTAAGATTTTGTTATGGCTTTGTTGATATTATACATTAAATTAGGAAAAACTGATATATTTACAATATTAGGATGGGTTCTCTTTTGAAGAGATAATGTCTGCTGCTATTTAGTCTAAGCTGGCTTAGAACTCGTGATGATCCTGCCTCAGAGTCCTGAATGCTGGGTTATCAGATGGACATTGTCTGTTATCAAATACTTCCTTATCTTCTGAAGGGATCCTGCATTTTCTCTGGTATTCAACCCACAGGTGGGCTGCATGAAGCCCTTGCAAATGGCACTTCTTAAACAGTTAGAGACCTACTCAGATAACCTATCTTGTCTCTAGTGAGTCTGGGGAGCCTGTGGTAAACCAAGAATTCTTCCACTTCCCTCAGCCTGTCAGCCCCAGGCATGTGAGTTAGTCTCTAGTTTCCAGGCTTTTGTTGTTCTCCTGGTAATTTATGCTGTCTTCATCTTTTTCTGTTTCTTCCCTTCTTTCTGGGCTAGTCTGGCTACAGAGGTTTTTGTTTGTTTGTTTTTTCAAAGTGCCAGCTTTTGATTTCATTGGTTTCTCTCTTTTTGCCGTTGCTGGGTTTTTGGAGACAGGAGGATCCTGAGCTCCTGGCCTTTCTGTCCCTACCTCTCAGGTATCACAGGCACAGGCCTCCACACCTCGCATCTCTGTTTGTATCTCTGTTTTTGTTGGTTTGTGCGCCTCTTCACTTTCTTTCCGCTCTGTGTTTACATTCCTCTTTTTTTCCAGTTTAAACTGGAATCCTATTCAAGATATTTCCTCTCAATATTACCATTTAAACGCCACAAGTCAGACTGTGTGTGTGCTGGGAATGGAGGTCTGGTCCTCTGAAGGACCGAGCCTTCTCTCCAGCCCCCTGGTTGAGTCTTCATCGTGTGATCTTCGTACTTTTCAGTCTCCAGTCTATCTGCCCGTGAACGCTGTTGGCTGTGCAGCTTCATTAAACAGAAGAGAACAGGAATGTGCTCGTCACCTAGCTGTGCCCAGGCCTTCTCCAGGAAGCGGTTTTGTTTCTTATCAAGGTTGTCCTAATCCCGCGTAATTAGTTGAGGAATCTGTTTCAAAGTATTTGTGAAGACTGAAGTCTTCGCTAACGAAGACAACATTTTTGCACACGCGTGAGGTTTTAAAGTCATATTGAAAACAGTCAGTTACGCTTCTCCTTATTGTTGGCTTGCTTTCTGGGACAGGGTCTCACAATGTACTTCAGGTTATCACTGGATGAGTGAAAATCCTCCTGCCTCAGCCTTCCAATGTTGGGATTATGGGTGTGAGCCACTACAACCTGCCCAAATTTTAAAATGTTAACATAAGTTTCTGTACTTTATTATCATGACAATGGCTTTAAATTTTCCTTACATTTTTTTTATTTTGAGTGTGTGTGTGCCTGCATGAGTGCATGTGTTCTTGAGTGTGTGTGCACGCATGTCTGTGTGTGTGTGTGCGTGTGCGCACACGCGCGCATGTACATGTGCTGTGGGAGTCAGGGGGTCACCTTCAGGAGTCGGTTTTCGTCTTTTACCATGTGGGACCCAGGAATCAAAGTTAAATTGCCAGGCTTGGCAAGCACCTAACCCTGCCGGGTTTAAGGTTCAAATCTTTAGTGGTGGCCAGATCTGGTGATACTGCAGGTGACAGACACAGCCTCCATCATGTGGGAGGTGGAGGCAGGAGCAGGGAGTAAAAAGGAGTTCCAGAAGGACCTCACCCACAGAGTGAGATCCTGCAGCCTAAGGTGTGATCTTCTAGAGGTGATGGGAATGTTTTTGCATGGTTGTAATCAGCACATTATTGGTGGATACAAAACTCTATGTGAGTGAATGGTAGGGCGTGAAAACCCTATCTCAATAAAGCCGTTCAAAAAATTAGCATGGCTTCTGTCTTGATCATTCATTCTCACCTGCACCTCTCTGAGGATGCTGAGTTCTGAGCCGTGGGAGCTTTTAGAAAGGCCTCTGTAACTCAGAGCAGACAGCCCAGTGGGTGACCTTGAACGTGGATCGTCCTGCCTCAGGCTGCAGCTCCTGTCCACAGCCTGACTAATGCCTCAGGAGCAGTTGGAGCCAGACCTGCCCTGCTGTGCTTGTTCAGATCTCTGGCCTTCACGTGAGATGGTGTTTGCTATGAAGGTGCTGAGTTTTGAGATGGTCAGTACACAGCGATAGACAATACCAGTTACCCATTCCTCTAAGACAGGAATGCCTGTGTAAATGACATTCAATAGTTCTGTGTTGTTATTTTTCTGGTATATTATGGACTGCTGATGATGAAGTGTAATAAAGGTCTCTCACACTGAACCTGGGATTCACTGTCTGAGATAGGCTGGCCGGATAGTCAAAGCCTTGTGTCCCAGCACTGAGAGTCTCTACACCCAGATTTTCACACAGTTCGGGGGATCACACTCACTGCTAACACTTGGGCAGCACACGCTTTATCCATGAGGTCATTTCAAGTGCCCACTATGCGCAAGGTATAATGTTAGACCTGAGATCACAAAAGTGACCAAGACAGGCAAGGTCCTGCCTGGTCTAAAGGTCCAGTAAGAGGAAACACTGGGAAGTGTTTCTTTTCTCTATGAAGCTTTTCCGAGCATTTGTTTGTTTGTTTTTTTAAGACAGATTTCTCTGTTTAACTCTGGCTGTACTGAAACATGCTCTGTAGACCAGGCTAGCCTCAAACTCAGAGATCTGCCTGCCTCTGCCTCCGGAGTGCTGGGATTAAGGGTGTGCACCACCACCGCCTGCATAAGGGCTTCTAAGCTAAACACAACCACCCTCCCGTCTTCTCATCGCTTGCTCACCATCCTTGCCATCCTGCTCTACCCATCACCAGTAACACCTAATGATGATTTATATCAATTTCTTGCTGCCCTCCTTTCGGCTGAAACCATGCTTTGCCATGTCACTCATTCTAGATCCACCAGGAACCACTGCAGCCTTCTGGGCTGGGCCCTGGAGAATACTGAGGAGGAAAGGTCCAGAGAAGGTCCACTCTTCTCTCAGGCCAGGTTCTTTCCTGATATGCCAGCCCCTTCCTCCTCTCTACTCCCTCCTTCGGGCCCACACCAGAGCTCCCATCAACACTTGAATATGAAGTCTAATCAAAACCTGATGAATTGAAGGCGGGATCTGCAGCTGATGGATCAAATCATGGGGCTCTGGCCTTCCCGGTGGGTTAATCTGTTGATAGATTCACAATATGGAGGCCTTGTTAGTGGAAACAGGGTTCAGGGCCTTTGGGGGCGGGGGAACAGATCTCTGAAGGCAAGCCTTAAAGGGTGTATGTTGTTGTTTTATTTTGTTGTTTTGTTTTTTGAGACAAGGTTTCTGTGTGTCCTGGAACTCACAGAGATTTCCTGCTTCTGCCTCCCAAGTGCTGGGGTTAAAGGCTTGCACCACCACCGCCCGGCTGTGTGTTTTGTTTTTAGTCCTTTCCTCTTAGGCTTTCTGCCTGGTCTGAGGTGAGCCACTCTGCTCCACTACCTGCCCCCAGCCATGATGTTCAGCCTCACCATGCATGGGACAGAAAACACTGAGTCAAACGATTGTGGAGTCATTGAAACCTCTGAAACCATGAACCCAAACGAATGCTCCCCTCTTAAATAATCATAGTGGGGGAAACCAGCACAGTTCTCAGCTTCTACTGAAGTCCGAACGTCAGCTCTCACTCAATGAATGCTTTCTGCCCTCAACGTCTAGGGCATCTGGAAAGTCTAAAAGGAACTCCCGCCCCCCCACCCCCCGAAAGAACCCTGCTATATAATCCAGCGCTGGTTTGGAATTCCTGATCACCTTACCTCAGCCTCCTCCGAGCTGGAATTATAGGAATGCGATACTACATTTCGTTTAAAATGTAATAACACAATGCTACATAATGCATGTATTATGTATTATATGTATCTATATAATCTGTTTTCTATAAGTCTCACACACTTCAGGCTGGCCTTGAACTCTTGACCTTCTGTGTCTACCTCCTCAAGCTCTGGGATTTCAGGTATGTGACACCATGCACAGCTAAAATGGAGGTTTTTTCCCAATCATGATGAGAACTTTTTAATTATCAATGATTGATTAACGTAGAACAGGCTTCTCTCAAAGCCATACATAAGTTCCTTTACTCATGAGAAGCCGTCTAAGCACCTATTCCTATTCAGTTCAGGGGCTGAGTGTCTAAGCATAACCAGAAATCTGGGCCAATTGCCAGCTGGGAATGATTAACCCTATCCCCAGGGTTTCTTCATGTGGCATAGAATGTGATTCCCCAAGTTCCCCCTGTTTCCCAAAGGCCAGAATCTTTTAAAAGAAATTTTCCAGGAAGATTCAATTTTTGCATTGGAAACTCTTGTGTCCAGGAACTTGGGGGGCCCAGCTGTAGGGCACACCGCAATTGTAAACTCTGCATTTTCACTTCAATAGATAGAGCCCCATACCTTTACTCTCTCCAATACAGACACTTAGAACAGGCATTAGGGAGAAAAGGTCAAGATGAATTTGGGTCCGTAGTCACACTAGCTAACACCTCCTCTGTCTGCCTTCCGTCCCAGGTCCAGGCCTGAGGGTGGTGGGTATTGGACCATGACCCTGTTTTCATACCAATCATAAGACCCAGGAGGAGGTAAAGCGGTACGGAATAGAAGGGCCTGGAGCCTGGTGAAACTTTAATTTTAGTGGGTCCATAGTCTGGGAGAAAGTCCATTTGGCAGCAGTGTGTGTGGCTTCTGCTTTCTTGACCTGGGTGTGGTATATCCATGGTGCAATGCTAGCTTCCTTCACTGCCATAGAAGCGGAGAGAACCTTTCCAGGTCAGTTCTGACGCTCCTTAGGCTACCTGCTTGACCCGGATGGTCTCAGTGGACTCAAACCAGCAGAAACTGGTGGTGGACTCAAAGGTCAGCCCGGTCTCTCAGATAGCCCAGTGAATAGCCGGGTCTCTCAGACTGTCCAGTGAATAGCCAGGTCTCTCAGATAGCCCAGTGAATAGCCAGGTCTCTCAGATTGTCCAGTGAATAGCCGGGTCTCTCAGACTGTCCAGTGAATAGCCGGGTCTCTCAGATTGTCCAGTGAAAAGCCCATACGGAGGACTGGAGGGCCTGTGGTGACCTGAGAAAGGAACGGTTAGCGAGGTCTGGCAACTGCTGCTCCCTGAGCCTGGGAAGCAGGGGGAGCTCTTCCAAACATCATCCCATAGGGGGCAAATCCCTCCCTATAGGGGGCTCAGGGTGCCCAAAGCAAAGCAAAGCAAAGCAAAGGAAGGAGGTCTATCTGCCCTTTGCTGGACTCTGGGACACACAGTCATTAGACGCCTGGCATTCTGGTATTTCTTAGAGGAGGGCCTCAGTGAGGTGGGGTGCTGTGAGTGTATGATCTTGACCCAGAGTTAACTTGATTATTTTTGTTTGCTTTGTTTGTTTTTCATCAGACTAGCTGCCACATCTCTGAGGCAGGTGGGCTGTTCTGTGGCTACTGGATCCAATCATTTGGATGGGTATGTCACAGGGCAATTCCATGGGCCCAAAGCTTGGGTTAAAACCCCCTTTGCAATGTCGTTTGTTTCCTAGACAAACAGATGAAAAGGTTTTGAGACATCTGGAGGTGCTAGAGCTGGAACTGAAGCCACAAACGCCTTTTGTTCGGTCTCAGTCCAGCCCCCCTTTGTGCTGGTGTATGGAGCCCTTCTGGTATTCAGAGGCAGCAATGCCTAGCTGCACCTAGGAACAGTCCAACCTGTGTCTTAGTCTTTGGAGTTGGGATCTGGAGGATGGCAGCAACCCTACTATGGAACAGGCTCCTTTTGCCTCCCCTCAGCTTGTAGTCAAGATAGGTAGCCTCTGATTTACAAAGTTGGGCTTTTTTAGCTGACACTCTGTAGCCCAAGGTCTGTAACTCTTGTAGCAGTTCCTCGGTGGCTCTGTTTTTTCAGGAAATCTCTGCCAGAAGGGCAGGAGGAAAGCATTTAGTATCTCATCAAATGAGGTTGGAGAATTTTTAAATCTTTGGGGCAACCTGATTCATGTAAGTTGCCCACTGTAACCCTTCATCCTTGTCTGTCCATTCAAAAGCAAAGATGAGTTGACTCACCTCTGCCAATGTAAGGCTGAATAATCACCTTTCAGGTCGAATACAATGTACACCTGCTTCTCTGAAAGACTCAGACTTGTGAGAATCAGGGTCCCAGGTTTCTTCACAGGCAGGAGATACGTATTCCACAGTGACTGGCAAACACCAGGATGCCTGTCTCTCCAACCCAGGCAATATGAGCTGCAGTTTTCTCTTTGTTTCTACGTTTATTAGGTATTGTTTAATCTACATGGGTAGTTGAACTGATTAGTTGAGCAATTATAGGAACTTGGAATTGGGCCAGTCCTGTGGGGATGGTTTCTGTCCAAATCTGGGAATCTTTGTTGTCAATCCGAGAGATAATCCAACTACATCTTTTAACTGGGTGTTATGATTCAGCCACAATATGATGGACACATCCGGGTTCCGGGGCCATGCATGTGCGGACAAGCCCTCAGGCGTGACCCACGTGCAGCATGGTTGCAGCACCTATGTATGACGCAGCTGCGTGAACCCTTGTGCGCATGCATGAGCTCTGTCATCTGCGTATGACATAATCACATCATCCCGCTGCATGCATGCGCCAAGCAGCCCTTAAAAGCTGGGTACGCCATCTTCAGCTCTCTCTCTCTCTCTCTCTCTCTCTCTCTCTCTCTCTCTCTCTCTCTCTCTTTGCACACCGACCTCACCAGGCCTGTACACACGCCCCAATAAACTCCTAAGTGTGTTTGTTGTGTGTTCTGTGTTTTCTTCTCACTCATGCCAGGTAATTTTATTGGTGTTGTGACTCGGATTTTTCTTTTTCTTTTCTTTTGGACCACTCGTTAGTGGTCCCCACTGTGAGAAACCACTTGATCTCTAGCCTCTCTGGCTTCCCAGTCTTCCAGACTGGAGCCAGTCAGGCTTTAACACCCCACCTATAGAGGGGAGACGTCCCCCTATAAGCCTTGTGGTGTCGCCATTTACGCAGGTTTTCAAGGTTTCAGCTATGGGTAGCAAGCCATCCAAGACCATCAGTCCAGCCTCCCCCACTGGGATGACTTTTAGAGGTCCTAAAACCCAGGCTTTAACGCCCTACTTACAGATCCCACACTTGTCCATCTTTCTTTTAAAAATGGCCCTGATACAATTTAGGTAACAATCTAAAGTGGCTGCCTAACGGCACCTTTGATCCCGATATACTATGGGAGCTTTCTAACTACTGTCAGCACACAGGCAAATGGAAGGAGTTTCCCTACGTCCAAACCTTTTACTGTCTAAGCTCCAAACCTAAGCCCTCTGTCCTTGCAAGTTGTTCACCTGCTTACGTGTTCCTGGCTGTGCCATCTGAGCTGGAAGAACCCTCCACTTCTGCTCTGGACCCAGCTAACGAACCCTGCCTTTTCAACCTCAGCGGGCATCTACTCCTGCCCCTTCTTATAATCTCACCTTTCATGATATCTATATGATCCTATCTAATAACCTACTTCCTGAAGAGTACAGGTGAGTTTGGGAGCAGGCCAGACTACAGGCATATGAGGTTCACCAAACAAATGCAACACTCCCCCCGGGGGTAGGGGGCAGAGGCAGTCCCCAAGCAGGAACCACACCGGAATTATAACACCCCAGGTGGAATTTTTTAAATAACTTATTTATTTTTATTTTATTTTATTGGTGTGGATGTATGTCTATGTAAGGGTGTCAGATCTTGGAGTTACAAACAGTTGTGAGCTGCCATGTGGGTGCTGGGAATTGAACTCAGGTCCTCTAGGAGAACAGACAGTTCTCCCAACTAAGCCATCTCTCCAGCACCCCCCAGGTGGAATTTTAAGTAACAGTTTTTGACTTGCCTCCTGGCAGGTATCCATAAGGCTGCCCTCAAGCCAGTAAACTATAATAAGCTCTCAGAGGTCATTCAAGATACAAAGGAAAATCCTTCTGCATTTTTGGAATACCTCACTAAAGCCCAGTTACAATAAGCTAACTTAGATCCAGAAACCACAGACGGCAGACAGTTACTCATGACTTTTTTTTTCTCAGTGCTACCCTGACATTAAGGCTAAACTTAGACGTTTGGAGAAAGGCCCCTTGACCCCACAGGCAGAAGTCTTAGAGTTGGCTTTTAAGGTGTGCCATGTGAGGAGTGACAAAGCCCTCAACCACTGTCATGTGCTAGCCACGGCCTTCTGACTGGCTGAGGAGACAGACCGCCCAATCTGTGCTGTCCATGCTGCTCCCTTACCCCCTGGGGCTCGAGAACCACCAGGCCTGTTTTTCAAATGTGGTAGAACTGATCACTGGGTCTGAGCATGCCCTAATCCTCATCTTGGTCCTGCAAGACCTTGTCCAAGATGCCATAGGGAAGGACATTGGGCAGTCGATTACCCTCGTGCTCATGGAGACATCAAATCCAGAAAATTCCCAAGTTGACCTTCTAGGTCTGGTCATGGACGAGTGAGGCCGCCTGGGCTCCTTTGATCTAACTGCAACCATCATCTGTAACCAGGAGCCACAGGTAAACATCATGGTATCAAGATGGCCCACCTCCTTTCTCTTGGGCCCTGGAGCCACATACTCAGTACTGAGGGAATTCTGGGGTCCTACCTTCTTCTTCTAGTTTCCCTGTTGGGGTAGGGGGATGGCCTTATCTACCTCAGCTGACGCCGCCACTTAACTGTGTTTTGGGGGGTATTTATCTCACTCATTCATTTTTAGTCATGCCAACCTGCCTGGTACCACTTATGGAAATCTCTTATGGGAAGAGACTTTTTAGCAAAAGTAGGAGCTTCCATTTCGTTTGCTCCTTCCATTCACCTTACCCCAGACTCGCCAGCAGCTCCCCTCCTCCTCCTTCTAGCCTCCCAAACTCCCAGCTCCAATGTGTCTTTTCCTCTTATCAGTCTCTCAGGTGAACCCCCAAATCTGAGACATCTCAAACCCCTCTGATGCTAAACACCATTTCCCCATTGTTATCTAATTACAAGATCCTACTAAGTGCATTACCCAAGCTCAGTGCCCCCTCTCTCTCCAGAACCTTAGGGGACTTAAGCCTATTATCATTGACCTTCTAAGAAAAAAGATACTTCACCCCACCTCTTTCCTCTTTAACACCCCTATACTTGCTGTTAAAAAACCTAACGGAACCTCTGCCTCATTAACTCCACAGTGGTCCCTCTTCATCCTGTAGTGCCTACCTTACACACTTCTTTCCACTCTCCCCCCAGGAACCTCCCACTTCTCAGTTCTAGACCTTAAGGATGCTTTTTTCTCTATTCCTCTCAGCTCTCAATCTCAAAATATCTTTGCCTTCACCTTGACTGACCCTGACACTCACCTCTCCACACAGCTCACCTGGACCGCCCTTCCCCAGATATTCCGGGACAGCCCACACCTGTTTGGTCAGCTTTAGCTTCTGATCTTCTCTCACTGTCTCTCCCTAAGTCTAAACTCATACAGGATGTAGATGATATTTTACTTTGCAGTCCATCCTTGGAGATCAGCAAAACTGATACCTCTGCTCTTTTAAATTTCCTGTCCAAAAAGGGCTGTAGAGTCTCACCTCGTAAGGCCCAACTGTCTACCTCGCAGGTCATTTACTTGAGATTAACTATTACCCCAACCCAAAAAGCTATTACCCTAGACAGGAAAAAGCTAATTCAGTCCCTTACAGTTCTTTCTACAAAAGAAGAGGTTTTATCATTCCTAGGAATAGCTTCCTGTGTTCCTGGATCCCCCCTTTTTCTTTCCTCACCCACCCCTTATATGTGGCAGCTCTCCACTCTGCATGAGCCCCTTCTCCATACCATTACTAAATCCTTCCAGAGACTCCAACAAGCCCTTATCCTGGCCCCAGGTCTTCATCTCCCAGATTTAACTCATCCTTTCTCCCTCTATGTAACAGAGAAGGAGGGCTATGCCCTTGGGGTCCTAGGACATCAGCTGGGACCTTCCTTTGCACCTGTAGTGTACCTGTCAAAGAAGCTGGACCCCACCACTCAGAGCTGGGCACCCTGCATACACGCTTTAGTGGCTGCTGAGCTTCTTATTCATGAGTCAAAGAAACTAACCTTTGGGTCACCCACCACTGTCTTCTCCCACCACAATCTGTCCCGTGTCTTAACTTACAAAGGCTTACAAACCTTACCCCTTCCCGAGTCCTTTCCCTTCAGGTAGCACTAGTAGAAGATGCCACACCCACTTTCCAATGCTGCCCACTCCTTAATATCTCAAATCTCTTACCTCAGCCCAGCATTAATTATTCCCCATCTCATTCCTGCATAGAAACCTTAAAGGATCTACTGCCCTACCCCTCATATATACAGGAGGGCAAACCGTCCCAGGCCACTTATACCTGGTACACAGATGGCAGCTCCTTTCTATGCGAAGGGACCCATAGAGCAGGCTATGCCATAGTATCACATACTGGGGTGGTAGAAGCACAGGCACTCCCTGCACATACCACTAACCAGCAGGCTGAATTAATAGCCCTTACCCGTGCCTTCCAGTTAGCAAAGGGGCAATCTTTAAATGTTTACACAGACTCCAAATATGCCTTTCATATCCTCCTGTCCCGTGTAGCTATCTGGAAGGAGCGTGGGCTTCTTACGACAAAAGGTTACATTATGGGCTTGCTAAAAAGCCTCCCATCTACCCAAGGCTATAGGAATTATTCACTGTCGGTCTCATTAGACTGACAGTTTCATTATTTCCAAGAGAAATAACAGGGCTGACCAAGCAGCTAGAACAGCAGCATTCCAGAGCCCAAACCTCAGCGGGTTCATACAGTACAGCCCACATTCTCTCAGACACCCCCTGACACCTGGCAAATTCTGTCCTACCTACATCAGCTCTTTCATCCTAATAGTGAAGCTCTGTTTCATTTTGTCAAGGCTCACCCCCAACCCACCCCTGAGGACTTAGAGTTCTTAAAGGCTATCACTGCCTCTTGTAAAATCTGTCAAAAGTCAGATCCCAAGACCAAATATCCTAGCTTCCTTTTTCCCACCCACCAGGCCAGGGGCTTCCTTCCAGGAACTGACTGGCAGCTGGATTTTACTCATATGCCCACAGTCAGATGAGTTAAATATCTCCTGGCTTTGGGAGACACCATGTCTGGGTAGATTGAAGCATTTCCCACCACTAACAAGAGGGCCCAGACAGTTTCTGATGTTCTTCTCGGAGAAATTATTCCCTGGTTTGGAATCCCAACCTCTCTTCAGTCGGATAATGGCCCAAAGTTTACCTCTCAGATCTTTCAAACTTTATCTTTTTAACTTTAATGTTAAGGCTTTTAACATTCCCTGGCATTTTCATATCCCATACCATCCTCAGTCTTCAGGGAAGGTAGAACGAACTAACTGTTCCTTTAAAAATGTTCTTGTTGGGCTGGAGAGATGGCTCAGTGGTTAAGAGCATTGCCTGCTCTTCCAAAGGTCCTGAGTGGCTCACAACCATCTGTAATGAGGTCTGGTGCCCTCTTCTGGCCTTCGGGCATACACACAGATAGACTATTGTATACATAATAAATAAATATTTAAAAAAAATGTTCTTGTTAAGATGTCACAGGAGCTTCACCTGGACTGGGTAAAATCTTTTGCCTCTGGCCCTTCTTAGGCTTAGGGCTCTCCCCAAAAGCCCCCTTTCCATCTCGCCCTTTGAACTAAAGTATGGGTGCTGGTTTTAACTCCAGCCTCTCACCTAAAACCTCTCCCCTTCCTGATCACCTGCTTACTCCGTTATCCCATCTTCACTCCCTATTATAGGATTTTACCGACCACTCATTACCTCAACCATGTTCATGCCCACTGCCGATTAAAATAGGAGATCAGGTGCTATTCTCTCCCCCAGACCAAGGTCCCTCACCCCTTTCCCTAAACGGCAGGGCCCCTTTAAAGTGATTCTTGTGACTCCCACAGCTGCCAAGCTCGAGGGACTTCTGAGGAATCCACCTGTCTCACCTCAAACCTTTTGCTCTTCCAGCTCAAGATACCCCCTCATATACAGTAACTCAAACAGGGCCCTGTTCCCTTAAGTTCCAGAGGATGCCAAGATCAGCCACTTTTCCCCCAGTTCCAGAAAATAAAAGTTTCATCACCATACTCAACTCTTCTGTGCCAAAAACTCCATATACTCTCCCTCTTCCTCTTTCTCCTATCTGCTTAACCAACTTCTCTATATCTCCAAGGTCACACTTAAATTTCCAGTTAACCACTCAGCTGTTATCACAAGGACCATCATTAAACATAGAGCCGGAGGTACAAGGATTGCCAAAAGCTGAGGTGGTAAGAAACAATAATGAGATTGGGGACATTCACAGCCCCAGACTCCAAAAACTCACAAAACAGACTTTAACATAACAGGTTTATCACTAACTGCAGCAGCGTCCCCTGGATGTTAAGGTAATACCATGATGCCAAAGAGAACAAGTGCCTTAAAATTTGCTTCAGGCAAAACATTGAGGGGTCTAATAATTCCCTTTCTAATAATTCCTCCTTCTTTTCCTCCCTCCTCCCCACCATCTTCTATTCCAACGCTATATCATCACAATCATAAGCTTTTAATATGTCTAAAATTTCTTTTCAAACATTTAAGCTCCAGGGAACCAATTGGACCTATCTAAATGGATCAGACTCGCCCAGAATAAGTATCATTCTTCCCTTATCTTTCTTCCCTTGTCTTTCTTCCCTTATCAATCCTTGTCTCGGGAATCCCTGGGAAATTCCCTCCTCCACACCCCCCCCAAAACCCTCTATCTTCCATCTTGCGACTCTCCTCCCTTAATCACTGGGATCTAAAATTTTTCCAGACATAATTTTCTGCCTTTCCAGTATCTTGTAATGTCCAAGCTGCCAGCCAGTTCCACAGAACCAAAAAAAAAAAAAAAAAAAAAAACCCACAAAAGTAATCAGCCACCCCAGGATGTGGTCAAGCATCTCAACTCTCCAATGCCCACAAAATCAGCAAAAATCAGTCACAAGAGACCTTACGACGCCCCATTCCCACCCATTAAATTCCCAAGCTCCCAAAATTTTTGCCCCATTCACACCCATTAAAGACCCCAAACTCCCAAAATGTTTATAATAAACAAAAGAGTGGAAGATTATGATTCACACACAATATGGCTGACACTTCCGTGTTCCAGGACCTCAGGCGTGACCCACGTGTGGCATGGTTGCATCACTATGTATGAGGCAGCTGCGTGAGCACTTGCATGCACATGCCTGAGCTCCATCATCTGTGTATGATGCAATCATGTCACCCTCCCCTGCGCACATGCACTAGGCAGCCCTTAAAAGCTGGATGTGCCATCTTCAGCTCTCTCTCTGATGTAGGAGGTCCTTCTGTATTTGTGTTGCTTTCATTGGTTATTAAAGAAATTCCCTTGCCTAGTTAATAGGGTGGAACTCAGGTAGGTGGGGAAGACAGAACAGAATTCTGGGAGGAAGAAAGCAGAGACAGGCAGACGCCATGATTCTCCTGCCCAAGACGGACACTGGTTAGACTCATGCTGGTAAGTCACAGTCAAGTGACGATACACATTAATGGAGATGGGTTAAACTAATATGTGAGAGTTAGCCAATAACAGGCTAGAGCTAATGGCCAGGCAGTAATTTAACTAATACAATTTCTGTGTGATTATTTCAGGTGTAAGCTAGCCGGGCAGGATGGAAAAAGGGGCTCTGCTTTCCCTGTAACATCTTTCTCTCTCTCTCTGCACACTGACCTCACCAGGCCTGTGTACCCCCTCCCCAATAAACTCCTAAGCAGGTTTGTTGTGTGTTCCATGTTTCCTTCTCACTCGTGACAGGTAATTTCACTGGGGACAGAATTTTCAGCTAGGAGATTTTCTTCTGTCATTAAAAGACACACCAAAATTTTGCTGGGTGTAAGCGGTGACTGTTTTTTTTTCATTTTCCAGCCTCCCAGACCCAAATAATCACACAGAAACCGTATTAATTACAACATTCTTTGGCCGATGGCTCAGGCGTATTTCTACCTAGCTCTTACATCTGAGATTAACCCATTTCTATTAATCTGTGTATCTCCACAAGGCTGTAGTTTATCTGTAAATTCTGGCATCTTTCTACTTTGGTAGCTACACAGAGCCTGCCTGACTCTGTCTTCTTTCCTCCTCTATCTCTGCTCCACCTCAGTCCAAAATGGCAACCCTGCCTCCAGGAATCTCAGAATGAGACCATGTTTAAGAGCTGTTTCCTCCTGTTTTATAATTCTCTCTAGGGCTGGGATTAAAGGTGTGCACCACTGGGATTAAAGGCATGTACTTTCCGGTGTCAATGGCAAACTAATGTGGCTACTGGGATTAAAGGTGTGTGTTACCATTACCTGGTCTGTAAGGCTGACCAGTGGGACTGTTTAACTCTCAGATCTTCAGTCAAGCTTTATTAAAATACAATCGAAATGCCACTACAGCTGGGTATCTGTAAGTCTAACTTGTCCTATCTCAGAGAAGGTGATGGTGGCTTTCAATTTATGCAAAAGGCCTTGTTCGAACCACTTCTCTGTTGTTAAACACCTTTTGAGTGTTTAACTGGGAACTATGTATATCTTTAAATGTTCCTAACTTTTATAGCATTCCGATGCTAATATCTGGGGCCAATTAGGTGACAAAAGACGCCAATAGAAAGTCTTTATTAGCCAGCTGGTGACCACTCTGGGTATTTGGGATCCCAGTACAGCTCCAAGCTTTTCTTGGGGTGAGCTTTTCGCATTAAAACCATGTATGTTGACATACTTCAGTTAACAGGAACAGTTAGCCAAGGGTGGAACTACAGAAGACAAAAAGCAGGTTAGTACACTTAGAGACTTTCCTAGGACTATGCACTTTGATGAATTAGGACTTTGTTTTAGTTTTGGCAGGCAATGCTGTCTATTTGCTGAGGTTTACAGCCTGAATGGTACTTCCATCATGGAGTCAGGTGTGCTTACGTCTGTGGGTCTACTAAGATTTGGGATCCTGTTACAATTCCATAACCCCTTTCTTGACTCTAAGGCCAGAACTATTTGGCTGAATCTGCCAAGTTTTGTTGTTGAAAATATCCAACGCCCCTTCCTGATAAAAGTCCTGGGAAGCCTAGGGATACAAAGGCCCTACCTCCACATCAGACAGGTGATTTACAGCATGCCCATAGTCAACATCAACAAGACAAGGTGTCCACTCTCTCCATGCCTAGGCAACATAGTATTTGAAGTCTTAGTTCAAGCAATAAGACAACTATAGGAGATAGAGAGGATACAAATAAGAAAAGTATCTTTAGGAAAACTAATAAGAAATAAGAAAAGTGTCTTTACGATTGATGCTGAAAGTTGACCAGAAAACTTCTACAGCTGAGGAATACTCTCAGCAAAGCAGAAGAATCCAAAATTAGCATGCAAAAACCAATAGCCTTCCTGCTTACAAAAGTCAAACAGACCAAAAAAAGAAATCAGAGAAACAAAATCTATCACAATAACTCAAAAAAATATCTTGGGGCAACTCTAGCCAAGCAAGTGAAAGACTTGTAAAATAAAATCTTTAAGACAAGAAAGAATCTGAAAAAGATATCAGAAGATGAAAAGATCTCCCATGCCCATGGATTGGTGGGATTAACATAGTGAAAATGGCCATCCTATCAAAAGCAATCTACAGATTTAATACAATCCTCATCAAAATTCCAATAGAATTCATCACAGATCTTGAAAGGGCAATTTTCAGCTTCATATGAAAAAATTAAAAAACAGAATAGTTAAAACAATCCTGAATGATAAAAGAACGGCTGGAGGTGTCGCCATCCCCATTCTCAAGATTTCCTCCAGAGCTATAGGAATAAAAACAGTAATGTGTTGGCCACAAAACAGACACATGGATCAGTGACACGGAAGACCCAGACGCAAATTCATCTGATTTTTTTTATTTATTAAGAAGCCAGAAATGACACTGATGAAAAGATTGTGTCTTTAACAAATGGTACTGGTCAAACTGGATGTTTGTAAGTAGAAGAATGCAAATAGATCCATGCTTATCACCCTACACAAAGCTTAAGTCCTCAACGTAAACCTGATACTCTGAACCTGACAGAAGAGAAAGTGGTGAGAAACCTTGAAGTTACTGATACAGGAAAAGACTTTCTGAACAGAACATCATTAGCACAGGCAATAAGATCTGTAATTAATAAAGGGGACCTCATGAAACTGAAAAGTTTCTGTATAGCAAAGAACACTGTCTTTTGAGCATAAAAGCAGACTAGGGAACAGGAAAACTATACATCTGATAGAAGGCTAATATTCATAATATATAAAGAACTCAAACAAAACAAAACAAAACAAAAACCCTGGGCATAAAGAAAACAAATAACACAATTAAAAATGGGTACAGAACTAAATAGAGAAACAGAGTTCCCAAGAGATGAAACCTAAATGGCATCTTTAATTTCTTTAAAATTAAAGAAATATTCTGCATCCTTAGTCATCAGCCAATCAAAATTACTTTGAAATTCCATCTAACATCAGTAAGAATGACAAAGTCCAACAAAACAGAAAGCCCACGCTGGTGAGGATGTGGGCTAAGGGACCACCCGTCCATTTGTACCGAACTTGTCCAGTCACTGTGGAAATCAGTGTGATGATGCCCGAGGAAACCGGTACTAGATCGACCTCAAGTCCCAACTGTACCATCCTTGAGCATCACACAAAGGACTCCCTATCCTGCTACTGCAGAGACGCTTGCTCAGCCATGCTCATTACTGCCCTATTCGTAACGGGCAGAAACTGGAAACAGCCTTGATGCCCATCAACAGATGAACGGGTCAGGAAAATGTGGAAGATTATCCAGTTGTTAAAAAACAAAATCATGAAACTGTCAGGCAAATGAATCGAATTAGGAAAACAAGTCATTCTGAGTGAGGTAACGCAGATGTCAAAAGTCAAATATGGTATTGTGATGGTTTGAATGAGAATGGTCCCGTAGGCTTGTATATTTGCACGTTAGTCCCCAGGGGATGAGTTGTTTGGGATTAGAAAGTATGGCCTTGTTGAAGGAAGTGTATAACTAGCGGTTGGCTTCGACTTTTCGGAAGCCCATGCCAAGCCTAGTCTCTCTCTTTCTCTCCCCTCTCCCCAGCTTGCTGTCTGATGTCTGTGGGTCAGTATATAAAGCTCTCAGCTACTGCCTCTTCCCTGCCATGATAATAATGACCCTCTGAAACTGTAAGCAAGCCCCCAGGGAAATGCTTTCTTTTCTGTAAGACTTGCCTCGGTCATGGTGTATCTTCACACCGATAGAACAGTAACTAAAACAGGTATGTATTTTTTTTTTATATGTGGATGTTAGCTTTTTTTTTTTTTGGTGTGTTTTTTGTTTTTCGAGACAGGGTTTCTCTGTAGCTTTGGAGCCTGTCCTGGAACTAGCTCTTGGAGATCAGATTGGACTCGCACTCAAAGAGATCTGCCTGCCTCTACCTCCTGATGTGAAAAAGCACAGAAGTTAAGTATATAGTAAGGAACCAGAGGGAAGGGAAGGACCCCTCCCCCAAAAAAGGGAAAATAGAATATATAGAGAGAAGTGGGGGGGGGGCGTGGGAGACTGGAACAGAATTAAATGGAACAGTGGGGAGGGGAGTAAGAGAGGAAAAACAGGGAAGGACAGCAAACACTAAGGTCGTTTGAGGGTCACATGGAACCTACTACAGTAGAAGCTTCTTCAAATAGTATACACTGTACTGGAACATAGTATGCACCCTACCAGAGAAGAAAGGTAAACTCTGACCCAGCTACAAACCGTTCTATCTACAATGGTGACCTGACTGCACCATACATTGGTGCAATAGTGGCACAGATGTTTTTGGAGTAACCAATCACTAACTGATTAGATTTAAGGACCACTCCATGCTTGACATTGTTTAGGTGGCCAAGAACCTGAGACTAGATAGGCCATAAACCTAGGGGAAAACTAGATACTACTGTTCTACTAAAATAACATAGCAATAAAAGTGTCCTAAGAACATTCGGCCATGCCCATACATCAGTGTCTTACTCTATCATCAGAGAAGCTTTCTCCTGCGGTGGATGGGGACTGATACAGAGACCCATAGCTGGACAATGTGCAGAGAATGAGAGAACTTTGAATACTCAGTCCTAATCGGAATGTCCCCATCAAATCCCACCTCAGGGCTCAGTTTCCTCAGGGGACTCTGAGGCAGAGGAGGCACAGAGATTCTAGGGACCAGAGAAGGTGGATGACCCAACAGGACTGACACAATACAAACTCGGAAGGTCTGAGGCAGTGTGCATAGGTGTGCAGACATCCAGCAGAGGGGTTCCAGCCCTGAGATGGGGAAGTAGGCACGAGCTTTCATCCCCAACAGAAACTATCTCCAACTGACAACCGCTTGAAAAGGAAAAATCAGTTTCTCCAAGAAATCTCACTGGGGATACACCACCTTCAGGCAGGTCCCATGCCCAGCAGCAGTTGGCCAGCACAAAACAAATTCAAAACTATCTTTGGGGATTTTTTTTGTCTCATATTACTTTGTTTGGGTTTTTTAAAAAAAATCCTTACTGGTCTTTTGCTTATACATTACAGATTCCCATTTTGAGTTTTTATGGGCTTTGTCTGTGTGTGTGTGTTTCTTGTGCTCTTTCTTAGTTTCTTTTTGTTAGTCTGTTCACTTTGTTTTATCCTTGTTTGTCTTTTTTTCCTATTTGTTTAATTAAGAGCATAAGAAAGAAATGGAGTTTGAAAGGTGGGAAGGACCTGGGAGATGATTATTGGAATATATTATATAAAAATAATTATTTTACTTAAAAATAAACTAACATTTAAAGTTATTAAAAAATGTACTACATACTTGCCTACAGAGAAATCTTTTTTTACTTTTTTTTATTTTTTCTCTTTGAGACAGGATTTCTCTGTGTAACAGTCCTAGCTAGAACTAGCTCTGTAGACCAGGCTGCCCTCGAACTCACAGAGATCTGCCTGCCTCTGCTTTCTGAGTGCTGGGATCAAAGGGGTGTACCACCAGCACCAGGCTTCCTACAGGAAAATCTTACAGAGTCGTACAGGGGCATTCTCAACCACCAGATAACTCTAGCTTGTATCAGTTGTCAGAAAAGTAGCCAGCACAAAACCAAAAGTTGTTTTCCTGGGACCCTTTCATGGCAGTTCCTGCCAGTTTCACAGTGGCATTCCAAAGATCAACAAGGGAAATACTTCATATATCATTGCATTTTTGTTCTTTATAGTTTTTTTTTTAAGCCGTCATCTGCCCTGCCATTTGCTATGTAGACCAAGCTGGCCTCAAACTTATGTGTTCCTCCTTGTCACAGTGAAGTTTCTGTTGCTGCAATGAAACACCATGACCAAAAAGCAACTTGGGGAGGAAAGAGTCTATTTGGTCTACACTTGCATATCGCTCTTCATCACTGAATGAAATCAGGACAGGAATTCAAACATGGCAGGATCCGGTGCAGAGGCCATGGGGGGGGGATGTTTGTGTTGTTTACTGGCTTGTTCAGCCTACTTTTTGTGGGTGCCAGCTCAGGGATGGCACTGCCCACAAGGGGCTCCCCACCCTCATTGATCACTAATTAGGAAAATGCCTGACAGCAGGATCTTATGAAGACATTTTTCTCAACTGATCCCCGCCCCCCTTCACACACCTCTAGCTTGAGTCAAGCTGACATGAAACTGCCCAGCACACTCCTGCTTCTGCATCCAGAGTGCCGGCATTACAGATGGGAATTAACTTTCTTCCTACCTTTCCTTTAGTTTTTGTTTTGACATTTCTCTTGTGTGTACTGTATTGTGTGTGCATATATGCTCATGCTTTAGTAGTCAGCTCAGGTCATCGGGCCTGACAATCGACACCTTTACCCTCCAAGTCATCTGGCCACCCTTCTAAATTTCTTATATTCCATACTTAAAATGGTTTTAGAAAGCCTCAGGATGGAGTTCAGTGGTAGAGGGCTTGCCTAGCAAGTGCCTTCTGTCCTTAGTCAGTATACCCAAGAGATGCCTTATCATACAACAAAAGTATATGCTCAACTATGTTCATAGCAGCATTGTTTGTAATAGCCAGAACCTGGAAACAACCTAGATGCCCTTCAATGGAAGAATGGATGAAGAAAGTATGGAATATATACATATTAGAGTACTACTCAGCAGTAAAAAAACAATGACTTCTTGAATTTTGCATGCAAATGCACGGAAATAGAAAACACTATCCTGAGTGAGGTAAGCCAGACCCAAAAAGAGGAACATGGGATGTACTCACTCATATTTGGTTTCTAGCCATAAATAAAGGACATTGAGCCTATAATTCGTGATCCTAGAGAAGCTAAATAAGAAGGTGAACCCAAAGAAAAACATATAGGCATCCTCCTGAATATTAAACTTCATCAGGCGATGAAAGGAGACAGAGACAGAGAACCACATTGGAGCACCAGACTGAAATCTCAAGGTCCAAATCAGGAGCAAAAGGAGAGCACGAGCTAGAAAGTCAGGACCGCGAGGGGTCCACCCACACACTGAGACAATGGGGATCTTCTATCGGGAACTCACCAAGGCCAGCTGGCCTGGGTCTGAAAAAGCATGGGATAAAACCAGACTCGCTGAACATAGTGGACAATGAGGACTACTGAGAACTCAAGAACAATGGCAATGGGTTTTTGATCCTACTGCACGTACTGGCTTTGTGGGAGCCTAGGCAGTTTGGATGCTCACCTTACTAGACCGGAATGGAGGTGGGTGGTCCTTGGACTTCCCACAGGGCAGGGAACCCTGATTGCTCTTTGGGCTGACGATGGAGGGGGACTTGATTGGGGGAGGGGGAGGGAAATGGGAGGTGGTGGTGGGGAGGAGGCAGAAATCTTTAATAAATAAATAAATTAATTAATTAAAAAAACAAGAAAAAAGTGTTTGATGTAGTTACTTTTTAAGAAAGCAAAACATCCAAGAAGTGTATTAAAACACACAGGGCTGGCGAGGTGGCACCCCGGGTAAAGGTGCTTGCCACCAAGCCTGGTAACCTGAGCTCCATCCAAGGAACCCACAAGTTGGCCTTTAATCTACACACATTTTAAGTAACAATAATTAAAAAAAAACCCACACGGTGGGAGGGTCGTTTTTGTTTATTTCTTTTTAGGCCGGTGATAGTAAAAGAGAAACATACTTCTCCTGGCCTATGAACCCATAAAAACGTCAAGACTCCAGGAGAGGGCACCGCAGAGTTCTCTTCCTGCTTTCTAAGCGAGGACACTGAGGTTCAAGAAAGACCAAGTGGTTGCGTCTCGTGTGGCAGGGAAGAGCTCACATCACTGCACCCCACACACCCCCTTCCCCGGTCACTCCCGCCGCTGATGTTCGTTCCGCAAGTCCCAGCTTTCGATCAGGTGGCACTTCCGCTTGCTCCTCCCTCTGGTCCCAGTCACGAGTGGGCTTCAGGGCTCCGCCCCCTGCCAGCTGATTGGGCAGCTCCCGCCCTCTGATTGGATGCTCCTTTTGCGGCTCGCCAACCCGACCGGATATAGAAACAAGGCTTCCGCTTCCACCTTCTCCCTCCTCTCGCTCGTCCTCCGGTAGCAGCCGCTAGCACAGTGTCCGCTGCCGGGCGCGGTGTCGGCGGGTCGGTCGGTTGGCGTCGGCTTCGGTGTCGCTGCGGTTGAGTTGGGCTGTCATGGCTGAGCTGGATCCATTCGGCGCTCCCGCCGGTGCGCCCGGTGGCCCCGCGCTGGGGAACGGAGTGGCGGGCGCCGGCGAGGAAGACCCGGCCGCGGCCTTCTTGGCGCAGCAGGAGAGTGAGATTGCGGGCATCGAGAACGACGAGGCCTTCGCCATCCTGGACGGCGGCGCCCCCGGGCCGCAGCCGCACGGCGAGCCGCCGGGGGGTCCGGGTGAGAGGGTGGCGGCGTTCGGGCGGGGCGGGTCTGTGCGCTTCCGCGGGACTCGGGTTCCTGGCTGAAGCTGAAGATTAACAGAGGGACGCAAAGAGGAAGCGAGACCCCGTCTGGGTCGTGCACAGACCTCCGCTGGTGCAAGGCTGCCGGCGTCGGAGTGCCTGAGTGCCACTGGGCCGGGGCGGAGGGAGTGCAGATGCAGTCACGGTCAGGAGCCGGGCCCGTTCAGTCCAACTTTTCACTAAGCACTTGGTGCTTGAAACCGGTTCTCGGAAGGCACCGCATTGGCGCAGTTTGGCCAGGCTTACAGACATGTTTGAGTCTACCCAGAAAGAACGGCTTATTGGGGAAAAGTAAGACAGATACAGTTTTTGAGACACACATGCAAACAAAATTGGCAGCGAAGTTCAGCAGTTAAGATATAGAAAATGGGTCGTGGGGAGGAAGAGAGAAAATTAAGGACCTCAAGAAAAAAAGACAGTCTGACCGTAGACAATGAAACTGGCCTAGAAGGATAGGTGTCGCATCGTTGAGTGTACGGTGGCCAAGACTCCTGGCGCTTTTCTTTGGAACAGCTCTGGAAGGAAGTCTAGATTCAGGAAAAGCTTGGCTTAGTCTAGACCAACCAAAGAGGAAAACAAGATGAATATAAAATGCAGTCGTGGGCCTTTCCACTGCAAACCTCGAGCAAAAGCAAAGGGGCTGGCTTAGAATGACCGCTTGGCTTTCGAATGCCGTAACTCGTTGACGCTTAGGACTGGTGTGGGAGCAAAGATGGAGTGGAAAAGACCTATTCATTAGTATAAGGAAGTGGGAAATTCACTAGAAAAAAATGACACAATGGCTTTTCATTTGGGAAAAAAAAAAGCGACTTGGCCTTGGGAGCGTGCACTATTTTTATTTTGAGAGGCTGGTGCCAGAGGTTCAGCCTCAGTAACAGATCAAACCCTCAATCAAAAATTGCAGCTTAAAGAGAAATGACGCTCCCTAGACAAGAATATCTCCACTCTACACCTTTGACTTTGAGGCCAAGGTAACAAACAGGAACAGACAAACAGCATTGAGACAGTGAGTTTTGCAGCCTTAGGCTTTGGTGCAGCAGACGGCGTTTTTGTGTAATTAAGGCACAGGAATCTCAAATTACCATCCTAAGCAAATGGACTATTTTGGGTCAGAGGTGCTCCTAGTTTGCAGCATCTGTTTCGTTTTTGTTAAGGAAAAACAAATCAGGACCCTGTGCCATCTCCTAGACCAGTCGACCTCAGCAGGAACTCACATGGGAACGTGTACTGTGCCTGGGTCTGCAGTTTACAGCTCGCTGCTTGGACAGAACTGGGCTGTAACCTAGAACTGAAGTTGATTTTAAGTGTCGGGGGCTGTTTTCTATGGGTGGTCTTTTGCCTTTGCCTGAGAACATTTAAAATTTGCCTTTTGGCCCTGTAACTTTCTTCCCTCGTTTCATAGAAATCTGAACTGTAGAGAGAGGTGTGGCTTGGTTAAGACTAAAGGCTGAGCCTCAAGTTTGCCCTCTCTTAGACAGCACTGCATTGGAAGGAAAGCTTTGTGGGTGTCCCAGGCAGGCAGGAACTGGGAGAAGTGGGACCCCTAGTTAGAAGGCGATGGCGATTCTGTGGACAGTGTTCAGTGTCAACACATCTGGGTTAGTAACAATGTCTGGCCTATAACAGGTGTTTAACACATAAATGGCCGAAAAGAGCCATGTGCCGAACACACAGCCCTTGGGGGTGGGTGGGCAGTTTGGGAAAATAAGGTGGGAGACTAGAGCCACACCATTGGGCCTTTTGTGCAGCAAAGGGAAGGAAAGAGGCGATTGCTGACTTAGTTCCTGGGAAAGACATTTTCATGAACTAAGCATTTAACGACTTAATGCCAGATCCCGACAGTGTGTTGAGGTTGGCAATAGTGCAGTCTCAGCACTTCCTTTTGGGATTAGAGAACTTTCGTGCTCACAGTGGTGGCCTGTGCGTCTTGAGTGTGAACTTGGTAGTTTATGTAATTGCCTTCCCCGTCCAGCCTGCTCTTCTCTGTCAAAGGCGCATGATGCATACTGCATGGTGTTTTAGGTTACATGAGTAGGTAAGGTGCTTACTGGTGTAAAGTCTAGCTGCATTTTCCGGGAGGAGGAAAGAAGAGGAGGTACAAGGGCATAGGTTTTGGGGATACCAAATTGAACGGGTAGGCAGGGCTTGCTGCTCCCTCTGGGAGCACAGGTTAAACAGAAGGTTGGGCCAAGATATAAGTTTAGAAGTAGGAGGTAGCAGGGTAAAGTGGCAGTGGTCAGGATGGAGGTGGCCCCAGCCCAGGTACTGGAAAGTCTCCGTGGTGGGGCCTGGCAGGAGAGGAATACCCTGGGGGGAGAAGGGGGGAAGTGAGTGTGGCCATGAGGCACTGCGTTTCTGACAAGTTCTTTCTTGGAGAGAGGAGAAAGATGAATTAAAGGTATGTTTTCTCAAGAGAGATTAACTTTATTGGCAGAAGTGGAAGAGAAAAGAGAATGTTACACTTGATATTTAAATATACAATACATATACTGCATGCCAAATACTCCTTATGCCTCTGGAACCGTGGAGTAACTGCCCCCTAAGCTGAGTGTTGACATATTTCAGATGAGAACTGATTACTGAGCAAGCTAAGCAGTGTCCTAAGCTATTCAGTAGCTCAACTAGGGTTCATCCCTAGGCCTGCTTGACTTCATATGCTGATGGACATATTTAGAGGTGTTTTAATCTATGGGACTTCTCTCTTGGTTCTTTTGTTTTTTGGAGGGGAGTGGTTGTTTGAGACAGGGTCATGGAACTTGCTATGTAAACCAATCTGGCTGAGCTCAAATCCACCCACCTCTGTCTCCCAAGTCCTGCAGTTAAAAGCATGTGCTGTTGTGCCTGGCCTGGCCCTTATTTCTGGACTTGTTAAGAGAAAGTTTTCTTCTGGATTATTGGAGCTGGGACAGCTGTCCAGAATCAAGGGTCCTGGATACGATCCCGTTGTCTCTGTGGAATAGACTGTCCTCTGCCTTGGGCCATTGGTCCATGGGAGACTGTTAGAGCAGAGCTGGAGAATGCTCTTCCAAAGGCCCTGCATTCGGTTCCTAGCATCTGCATGGTGGCTATCGCTCCGGTTCCTGGGTAATCTGATTCCCTGTTCTGGCCTTCGTGGGCTTTGCACACCTGGCCACAGACATACATCCAGGCAAAACACCCATAGGCATAAATAAGTCTTTAAAAGAGAATAATATCTAATAAAGAGCTGAAAGCATGTGCCAGAGGGTCTGGGTTAAGCCTCAGGCCTAAAGGACAGGATGCAAGCAGTTTATGAGGTCTGGGGTGTGCATTGCTCTGGTTTTATATATATGGGGTAATGGCCCTGGGCTGGAGTGTATTAACTGGATACTGTGTTAGCTGTGATACATAACATACTGTAGGTCTGGCTGGGCTAGCCATCGGAGGCTCTAGGATTTAAAACTACCTCACTCTTCTACCTTACACAAAAATACATTCCAGGTGATGTAGATATTTCTAAAGTACCAGAAGAGGGCCAGAGACATGGCTCGTGGGGAAAAGGCCTCTGCTGTCAAACCTGATGTCTTAAATAAATAAAGATAATTTTTCTTAAATACCAGAAGAAAAATACTATTGTGGCATTGCCTGCAGCATAAAAGCCCATGTAGAAATCACAGAGGAAGAGCTGGAAACATTTACAAAACAAATTAAGCTGTAGTTCTAATATTAAATATCACTAACCAAATTGAAAAACAAAGTGGGGTGTTGGGATGTAACTCGGTTGGTAGAATGCCTGCCTAGTGTGCATGAAGCCCTAGGTTCAGTTCCCACTTCCAGGTAAACCGAGTGAGGCAGGCATGCCTGTATTCCCAGTGTTTGGGAGGCAGAGGCAGAATATAATAGGCTAGCCTGAATCACAGTGAAAGCCTGTGTCAATTTTTTTAAAAACTTAAAAAACAAAAAACCCACAAAGCCAAAATGGGGGCTTGGGAGATGGCTGAGCTAGTGAAGGGCTTCTTGCACAAGCTTGAGAGCCTGAGTTCAGACCCCAAGTACTCTTGTAAGATCTGCTTGCTGTGGTGTATGCCTGTGATCCCAGAGCTGGAAAGAGACAGATGAGCCAGCAGACCTTGTTTCCAAAAAGAAGGCCGGAGAGCAGTTGGGGAAGGTACCCAACAAGAACCTCTGGCCTCCACATGCATGCACCTGCATGTGCACACATAGGCCTGGGGAGGGAGGTGGACAAAATGGGGGAATGTGCAGTATAATAGTGTTATTAGCAAAGAACACCGAGAGACCAGGAGATAGTAGAAATAGGCAAAAAACCTTGTCAGAGCCATTATTATTTCCCAGGGAATAAGGACCTTCCCATTAATACAAACTGTGTCCCCGCAATTCTGCAACAAGGATATTATTATTATTATCAGGACGTAGTTGACTATACCAGCCAGATACTCTCATTCACGCTAGCAAATGTAGTGAAAATTGCTAGGATGTATACCACCTACCTTTTAGTTTCTTGCTGTATGGCTCAAGCTCACTCGGAATTGACCCAGGCTGGCCTCATAACCCTTGACCTCCTACCTCAGCCTCTGTGCTGGCACTGCAGGCTTGTTATCACCATGACAGTCCAGCACACGCACACACAGAGGTCAGGGAAACTTGTAGGAATCCTGTTCTCTCCTACTATTTGGGTTACGGGTGTCAGGCATTTTTTTTTTAACTTATGTGTATGAATGTTTTGCCTGAGTATGTTTCTGTACCACTAGGGTGCCTGGTACCTATGGAGGCCAGAAGGAGGGTGTTGGATCCCTTGGAACTGGGGTTATAGTGTAAGCTGCCGTGTGGGTGCTGAGAATCAGACCTGGGTCCTCCAGTGGAGCAGCCAGTGCTCTTTGCCATGGAGCCATGCCCTCCCCCGCCAAACTATTTTGCCTGTGGATATCAGGGCCTCACTGAGGCACGTGTTAGACAAGATATCCCTGGTATCACTTCTTAAAGGCCATTAGTAGCTCATAGTCTCTGCAGCACGCAGTACTGTGTTCAGCTGTATAATACTTCCTCGTTTGGCCTAGCATTTAGTTGCCCTGATTGACAGGCTGGAACCTTGTGTCTTGCAGATGCTGTTGATGGCGTGATGAATGGTGAATACTACCAGGTACAGAGTACTCTAACTATTAAGTGATAGCAAACTCGAGTCTTAATTGAGACCCCAGTGCTGGTACATTACCTACCAAACTAGAAAGTGGCGTTGATAGGAAGAGCTTGAAAAAAACCAATCTCAGGAGGCTGCCCTGGCTAGCCTGTGACTTGCTTTGTAGACTAGGCTGACCTTGACCAGACTGCCTCTGCTCCTGAGTGCTGGGATTAAAAGTCTGAGCCACTACACTTGGCTTTCATTTTGTTTTTCTAGGACAAGGTTATATTGTATAGCCCATGTTGGCCTTGAACTCATGGCATTCCTCCTGCCTCGGCTCCCCAAGTTTTTGGATTATAGGCATAAGCCATAAGCCACTATGTTCAACTGAGATCACTGTTTTAACGTTTTGCTATCTTTTTTTTCAAGAACTTATCCTCCATGATAACAATCATTTTGAACACTGTCACACACCATGTCAACCTAGAAAAGTCACTAGTACTTTACTGTTTTTATTTTTGTTGGTTTGAGACAAACAAAAACCAATATAGCCCTGGCTGTCCTGGAATTCACTAGGTAGACCAGGCTAGGCTACCCTTGGCCCTCCTATGCCTCCAGAGTGCTGGGATTTATCACTGAGCCTGGCAGTTCCTAGAGCTTTACTTCTCTTTTTGTCTAAGAAGGTTAAGTTGGTGATAATCCTCAGTTGGCCACATAGTGTAAATCTCCAGTCAGCGGCTGTGAGGTTGTGGCACCTTGTTATTAGCGCCCAGTCTTACCCACTGTAGAGAAGTGTCCTTGTGGCTTCTGACTCACGGTTGCCGCCTTTTTTATTCCTTCCCTGGTTTGACTATAGTCGTTGTGCATTTTCTTTTGGATTCTTTCTTAGAGTGCACTGTTTTGGTTAGATAGTATTAAATGACTTTCCTGCACCATAAAATAGCATTTGAAGTCTTGGGCTCTAGGCGTGGCTTTGCTATGAGCTTAGCTCTGTTACTTGGGAGATAACACATAATCTCTCTGTCAAGTGAAGAAATAAACTGGTAACAGTTCCTTTACCCACGCACCTCAGCTTTCCCATGTATTCACAGACACAGCCACTCTGCCTTCCTTAGGAGGGCGAGGAGCGCAGCAATGCTGAAAGCTCTGGCGGCTTGGAAGGTTCTACTGTTGCTTTAAGCAATCCTTTAAGGTTTTATGGCAGCTAGCCATGCGGTGTGGCCTGAGGTTCTAATTTTTATGGAGAGCATTTCAGGAAGGTGTTTGGGTACTAACAGAGTGTGTTTTTTTGTGTTAAGGAGAGCAATGGCCCAACAGACAGTTACGCAGCTATTTCAGAAGTGGATCGATTGCAATCAGAGCCTGAGAGTATCCGCAAGTGGAGAGAAGAGCAAACGGAGCGCTTGGAAGCCCTCGGTAAGGAACCCATTTGCCTCCGGTGTCTGTTTTCAGTCGGTGGTTGACCTGGACTCTACTTTTATCCCTTTTAAGCTTAGATTAGCTGTAATGTCCTTGTCTGGTCTTTGGGAAGCTGCAATTCTCAGCCTAAAGGTCACAAGCCCACCGACATGGACATGCTTCATCACAGACTATGAGGAACACGGGTAGGGAGCCAGCTCCCACAGGAAGGCTAAGTTATGATTTGATCTTACTGACTGTGGGCACTTGGTTCAGATCTCCATTCTGTTAGCATCTGAAAGGAAACAGTGTTACTTACCTCCAGAGCAGTGCTATTTACAGGCTCTGTGGAGACTTGACCACTGTTCTGTGAATGACATTCTCACAAGATGAATCAAATGTTAGGACATGTGCTAGTAACTTCCCATTGCTGTGATGTCATGTTGTTAAGTCAGCGGAAAGGAGGAAGGTTTAATTTGGCTCACAATTTCAGAAATGGGCCACTGGTAAGACAGAAGCATCATGGCAGGATGGGCATAGGCCTGCCTGCAGCTAGGAAAGAGAGCTCTGGCGGCCAAGGACAACATATACCTGTGAAGACACTGCACAGCCCCCCACTTCAGGCCTCACCTTCATGTTAGCACCACCTCTCAGTGGTCCATTCAATTGTGATCAATCATGGATTGATCCATTCATTAGGTGGTCCAGTCACTTTCCACCAAATAGCATCAGGAACCTTTTTTAAGGTTGATAATTTATGTGTGTGAATGTTTTGACTGCGTGTGTGTCTGTTTACCACCTGTGTGTCTGCTGCTCGATGTGTAGACATGGCTAGCGATGTGTAGATCTGGCTAGCGTAGAGCTCACAGAGATCCGCTTGCCTCTGCCTGCTGAGTGGTGAGCTAAGGTGTGCACTATCACCGCTAGCTCTTAGATGATTCTCATTGTAGTTATATTGTGTGTGTGTATACTTTGTTTATTTTTAGATTTGTTTATTGTATTTTATGTACATAAGTGTTTTGCTTACATGTTTGTATACGTACCAGATGTGTGCCTGGTGCCTTCAGAGGTCAGGAGAGGGTGTGGGATCCCTTGGAGCTGAGATGGGTGAGATGCATGGCTGTGAGCCACCACATGGGCACTGTGAACCTAACCTGGATCCATGGGAAGAGCAACAAGTGCTCTTAGCCACTGAGGCATCTCTCCATTCCCATACTCACTCTGTAGACCAGGCTGGCCTTGAACTCACAGAGATCTGCCTGCCTCTGCTTCCCAAGTGCTGGGATTAAAGGTGTGCACCACCACCAACTTCTTTTGTTTTGACTGATCTCTATCTTGAAGACATAATGTCCTGTCTAACTTTTTACTCCATTACTCTAGAAATACTACATTTCTTCATGTATCTACACCAATAATATGTTTCTCCCAGAATACTGGCCTAGTGAAAACGTGACTCCTTATTCAGATGGGGTGACTGACGCCTGGATATAGGAAAAAACCTGACCTAAATAACCTAACCAGTTAATGCCAGATCTTTATCCCTAGTATAGAGTGACCCTGCATAGAAGGGCCTGAATGTCCTTTCTTCAGTGGAAATATTTGCTAAATATAGTGTTGGCCAATTTGGTCCTTGTTTTTAATACAGTTGTGTGTGTATATGGTAATACATAGTATAGTAGTCACTCAATAGAGTTGTGTGTATATATGTGGTGATATACAGTGTAGTAGCCACTCAGTAGAGTTGTGTGTGTATGTGGTGATATACAGTGTAGTAGCCACTCAGTAGAGTTGTGTGTGTATGTGGTGATATACAGTGTAGTAGCCACTCAGTAGAGTTGTGTGTGTATATATGTGGTGATATACAGTGTAGTAGCCACTCAGTAGAGTTGTGTGTATATATGTGGTGATATACAGTGTAGTAGCCACTCAGTAGAGTTGTGTGTATATATGTGGTGATATACAGTGTAGTAGCCACTCAGTAGAGTTGTGTGTGTATGTGGTGATATACAGTGTAGTAGCCACTCAGTAGAGTTGTGTGTGTATGTGGTGATATACAGTGTAGTAGCCACTGACCACATGTGGGTATTCAGGTACTCATGACTGGAATTCAGCTCAGTCTTCTGCTTTGTTCATTTTTAGTAAGCTTACACTCCAGTAGCAACGTGTGTCTGGAAGCTACTGTATTGGAGAATACAGCTTTAGGGAGATGAAAACAGGCTGCCAGGTGTCTTAGCTGCTGTGGTCTTTGTTTTTGTGCACGTGTGCATGCCTGTGTGTCTCTACTGAAGGCTTGGAGGCAAGAGTCTGTCTTCACAGACAAGATATGTTTTGCTGATAGGAAATTTCTTTTTTTAAAAAAATTATCAAGCTTGTATGTTGGACTATTCGAGTTAAGTTATATTCTTAACTCGAGATCATCTCCCACCTCCACCACAGAACCTCATAGTGTAGCCCTGCTCGGCCTGGCATTTGTTGTGTAAACCAAACTGGCTTTGAACCTGTGATCCTCCGAGTGCTGAGACGCAGGTGTGCGTCGCTACTCCCAGCTCAGGGTGGCTTCTTGAGGGGAATCAAATGTTTGGCCTTTGTTCCAGCCAGATTGTCTACAGATGAGGGGTTTCTGCAGTTCCCCTTTCCTCTGTGAGAACTGTGGAAGGCACAGGTGTCACAATAGAGGACCGGTGGCAGCCAGTGAGCCGGGGGCTGGGGAAGAAGGGGTCTATCAGCCTACCTTCCCTTCCACCCCAGCCCATGCCTTTCCATCTCTGTCCCTTCAGGCTAAACATGAGGGGTTCTGGACTACTTCCAGTAGGACATCCTAATCTGTAAAGACCAGAAGACAAGGGTCCTGTTAGAGATGGTCACAATTTTTACTTCAGTTAGACTAATCCTTCTTAGGAAAAGTCTGTCTATTCTAATGCCAACATTTAATAAAAACATGTACTGGCTGTGTGATACATAACTCTGATCCTTGGCCCTGAGAGCAGACAAGTGTGAGGCCAGCTGGGCTGGACAGCAAGTGCTGCCGATTTGATGAGACTGAAAGGAGAAAGACCGTCTATCCAATCTGTACCCTTGTGGCTCTGCCTGTCCTGGAACTCACTCTGTAGACCAGGCTGGCCTCAACCTCACAGAACTGTCTGCCTCTGCCTCTCGAGTGCCGGGATTAAAGGTGTGTGCCACCATGCCTAACCCTAACAAAAATAATTTTAATGATCGTTATCGAAAGGATATACTCCAATTGAAGAGCACCTAATTTTTTTTTTTTAATTTTCCTGTGAGTGTGCGTGTGCACTTTTGCTATGTGTATTTGGTAGTCGCAGGTTAACTTCAAGGAGTTGGCTCTTCCCTTTCCCTATGGGGTCCAGGATGGAACTCAAGTCCTCATGCTTGCACAGCCAGTGCTCTACCCGCAGAGCCGTCTTGCCAGCCCAGAAAGGGTGTTTTGGGAAGTAATTCTACTTTGCATCTAGGTTTGGTAGTATTTTAGTTCCTTGAAGTTTACATGGCTTCATCAACTTGGAGAATCTGATGGCAGATGGTTTATCCTCTGTTCTGTGTGTGCCCTGAACCAGGACTATGTATTACTATGTATTAGTCTCTACTGGAGGCTCCTGTGAGTGCTGGGCCATCTTCTGATGGGCTAAACAACAAAATGAAGAACTTACAGTCATATGGAACTTGGTGACTCCTAATTGTCACCTGGCAGTTTTAGCTAGGTCTAGCCTTGTGCTGATTGTCACCTGGCAGCTTTAGCTAGGTCTAGCCTTGTGCTGATTGTCACCAGGCAGCTTTAGCTAGGTCTAGCCTTGCGCTGATTGTTAGTGCATTTCTTGCAAAGGTCATATAGATGCCCAGGAACTCTTTTTGCTTCTTCAGATCACTACTTGGTGCCACTCTGCTTTCTCCAAGATCCTAATTACAGCTTGGGCTCTTGCTCTGCACTTTGAGAACTCTGGATTACTGGTAGCCTTGATGGTCAATCGTGTGATTATTTCCAGACTTGCGTGATGAAGTAAGTCAGTGCCGGCTGGAGAGCAGATGAAGGCTCTGCCCTGGACTGTGGCAAGTTCACACACCTTTCAGAGGTGGCTTTGTGTTTTGGTTTGGTTTGTTTTCCCTCACTGCTGAAAATGGACCCAGAATTTATCTTCCTGGGAGTATTATCCGGACTGAGATGCATGTGAAGCACTACCTGGCGAGGATGTCCTTAAGAACATGTTTGACTGTTAGAGCGAGTTCAAGTGCACCACCGGCTGTGACAATATTCTCTCTCTCACTTTGTGACAGACCATCGTCAAGTACACATGTGAGGAAAGCCATATTTAATCTTAAATTTCACATTGAAACTGGAGAGATGGCTCAGTGGTTAAGAGCTCTTGTTCTTGCAGAGGATCCAGGTTCAGTTCCTAGCACAGACATGGCAGCCTGTCACTCCATCTCTACAGTTTCTCATGCCCTCTGCCTCTGGTACCTGCATTCTCACACGCACGCATACACACAAATAAAAAATACAAACCTTAGCCAGGCGGTGGTGGCGCACGCCTTTAATCCCAGCACCTGGGAGGCAGAGGCAGGCGGATCTCTGTGAGTTCGAGACCAGCCTGGTCTACAAGAGCTAGTTCCAGGACAGGCTCCAAAACCACAGAGAAACCCTGTCTCGAAAAAAACCAAAAAAAAAAAAAAAAAAATACAAACCTTAGAGTAAAGAAATTTCACATTTGGGAATCCAGATTAGACAATCTGTATGTGTGAATTCTCTCTCTAGTGTCTTGAAGGTTTCGGTTAATTGTTAATAGTGATTCTGTGTCCTTGACCCTGCCCTTCCCTCCATCCTGCTTTCTTCCACAGCTGGCTCTGCTACGAATCAACTGCAGTCTGAGTATATTTCAGTAGATAGTTTGTGGCTCACGAGTCATTTCTACCTCTGCTAATTTTCCCGTTAGTTTCCTGCTTCATGCAAGTGTTTGCACCATGTTTATAGACAGGAGAGTAAATCTGTGTTGTAAAAACATGAATGATCACTATGGTTGTAGGCCATTCAGTCTGTGAGGAAAGCAGAGATACTGTTGAGTTGAAGAGTGGTTGGCTAGCTTGCACAGAGTCCTGAGGCCAGTCCCTGGTGCAGCACGAAATTGGGCACAGTTGTACACGTCTTAGTCTAGCATTTGGGTGGTGGAATCACGAGAACCCGAACTTCAAGGTTGTCTAGGTTCAGGATCATCCTGGGCTAAATGAAATAAATACTGGCTCAAAAAAGGAAAAGAAAAAAGTTGTATGTGTGCCTGTGCACCACATGTGTGAAGTACTTGCGGAGGCCAGAAGAAGGTGTCAGATCTGGAACTGGAGTTACGGGTGGTTGTGAGCCACCGTGTGATATGGGTGCTGGAAATGGAACCTGTTCCCTGGAAGAGCAGAGCAGCCATCTCTCCAGCTGCCTCCCATCATTTCCCCAGCATATCCATACACACACATTCCCATACTTAGGTAAATTCAGTAAGACCAAAGTGTTACATGTTGAAGTGAACTTAAATTTTGCTTTCCCTCAGTTGTATTCTTTTCTCTCCTTTAAAGATGCCAATTCTCGGAAGCAAGAAGCAGAGTGGAAAGAAAAAGCAATAAAGGAACTAGAAGAATGGTATGCGAGGCAGGATGAGCAGCTACAGAAAACAAAAGCAAACAACAGGTCAGTCCACTGTGGTTCTCTGAGCCTGGATCCAATCCATTTTCCATCGCACCGTGTAGCTTCTTGACTGTGCCTGCCTTCGTATGAAAGGCCTTGGCCGACTCGGAAGAAACTGCTAGAAACAGAGGCTACAAGTCTCCTGGGTCTGGTGAGCATAATTCAGCCTCGGTTGAGTTTGGCTCTTAAACTGGGTTTAGTTTCACCAGTGTAGTGGCATGATCCGGGACAGTTCACACTGGAGAACTCTTGAGATGAAAGGTCGGTTGCCGTCTCAATACTCTGGAGACGATTACAGACTAACTTATCCGCATTCCCTAAATGTAGCCCTGCCCTCCTAAAGAGGCTTTGCGAGGGTCCTTAGTGTGGGCATGCTCTGTAATTAGGTAGCTCAGGATGTTCCAGCATGGACTACAGGATTAGGGTTCACTGCTACTACTCCCCGTACTTAACAAGTCTTGAATAGGTTTCTTAAAGATGCTCTTTTCAGAGTACATTCACTTACTGAGAGTTCATAATGTAGGGAGCAAACACTCATTCCCCTGTTAGTACCAAGCATTGGCTGTGGTCTGCACTACCTTCTTAGGAGTCTGGACTTCCTGGAATACCTTCTTGGAGGCAGCCTGGTGAGGTGCTTGCAGAAGAGCTCCCTGTAGGCAAAGCAGATTAGCTCACTTTCTGCTGGACCCAGAGTAGGAGGCATGTCACTCATTTCACTGTTTAAAAAGACAGAACAAACTCAAGGCAGACTAGGGTGGGGCCTTAGGATGGTCTCTCAAGGCTGGATCTGGTGCTGCCTTTTGGGCAGCTCTTAGATGGAAATCTGTCAGGCAAATGTAGCTGACCCTTCACTAGCCAGCTGATGCCACTGTGGGGCAACCGTGACGGAACAGATGGGCGCCTTTAAAACTGCCCCGCCTTTTTATTTAGTTATTTATTTATTTTTGGAGTGTAGTCATGCTTGGCACTGTTCTTTGATGCGAGGCCCAGGCCTCTTAACCTGGTCATCTCTCTGAGGAGAGGGATATACTCTAGAACAATGCCTTCAAGTTCCATTTGAAATTTGGTGTCAAGCAGGGTGGAAACTAGTGTCTGGTCAAGGTTAGTCGCCAGGGCACAGCTGCCATCCTGCTGCTCTGTGTCTGCTGTGCTGTTGTGAAGTGCTCACAATGCCACGCCTCTCTCTGCCCTGTGCCTCCTTGAGATGCTTTCCCCCAGGTTCTGGATCCGTGCTAATGAAGGCTGCTGTGGTGTATTGAGATTCCCCAGCAAAGGCTGCCTCGGCACTTGAGCTACTCTGAAGTACTTGGGCCAAATGATCTAAATCTTTCTGTGCCAGGTTCTCAAGGTTTCAGCAACATGGCAAATAGATTTGATAAAAACTCTATTGGGACCAGGCTTCCTGCTGGAGTCGCTTTTACTTCCTCCCTTTATCTAAAGGAATACGCCATGTCTGTTGTAGGAACTTAACCTTAAAGGTTGAGGTTCTGAGCATGTTGCCAGACGGTAGTACTTTACTTTTTGGAATCGTAGGATATTGAGTTGGCTGATCTGCTCAAGTTCCAGACAGAGACGATTTCCCACGGAGTGTTAACATGGCACCGTCAGAAGCCAGCGTGTGCGCCGTGGAGAACGTGCTCACCAGCTTCAGGCTGCCCAGAGCTGGAGGTGCACTGGCCAGCACCCCACAGTCAGGACAGATTTGCTCTCACTGTTTATTCCAGTAGTTTGTTGTCGTTTTGTTTGGTATTGAGACAGTCTTTTTATGTAGTCCGGGCTGGCCTGCAGCTCACAGAGATCCACCTGCTTCTGCCTCTACAGTGCTGGGATTAACCTTGTGTGCCACCACCACCACCAGGCTTCCAGCGATTCCTTCAGAGGATGGTGTTGGCAGCATTGCAGGCTAATTGAGGGGCTCTAGGAGTGAAGCTCTGTGTTTGTGGTAGGAGCACTTTAGCATGTGCAAGGCCCTGTGTTCATCCCGTAGCAACTCAGAGTGAAGGAAGGGTGGAGATGGAGCTGTTTGTGGTGCCGCACTGCTACAGTCTCACACTCTGAAGGCTCTGGCGGAAATGAATGTTGAGGCTAGCCTGGGATGCACAGATCTTGTCTCAACAAAACACCTCACCAAGACACTGGGGGCCAGTCCAGGCCCGGTCCTGCAGTGAGTGTGGAAGTCAGCAGACATAGGCGTCTTTGTTCCCTTGTGGATGGTGCTGTGTCGTCAGTGCCGGGCTGCAGCTCCCTTCATCCCAAGCCATCTGGTGGCAGCTGTGAGGAGAAGTCCCCTTTTCAGAGAGTCCGAGCGGTGGTCTCCTGCAGTTCGTCCATGGAGGAAAACCCTAGAGCAACCCTCCCAAGCGAGAGGAGAGACACTGTCCATGTTAGAGTCTCTTGTGTTGGGACTTTGAGTTCTCCTGTGGCCTGAAAACATTTGAGGAATCTTAATTATTTTTAGCACTGGTAAATTTCTTTCCCATGTCCACTGTGGAGCTGTTTATAGGATGAAGTTCTGAATTGTGATTAGGCCTGAAGAGCATGTCCTGTGGTCAGGCATTCCTCTCCCCTTTCCCAGGCTTCCCTGAGCTCTCTGGCAGTCGCTGGGAGAAGAACAAACAGGTGGGGATGCCTGCATTTGCTGTGTTTTCTCTTTGTCCTTCAGAAGCTCTGTAGTTTTGGGACTAGTTGCAAACAGAGCCTGACAGAGAAACCTTTTGTCATTAAGTGATGCCTTGATGGGAGACATTAATCCTTTATCCTCCTCCAGGGCTAAGCCCCTTGTATAAACTGAAAGGATTAGAGCGTCCACAGTGCCTGGCCTTGTGAGCCTCTCTCTCACTCAGCAGCTGTGAGTCACAGCCAGGCTGCTCCTTTTGCTCTTTCTAAATATCCACAAACACCTTCTGTGTGGAGAAGTATGAAAGAGTAAAGGGTGTGTGTGTTTTTATAAAATAATCTGAAACCCACTGACGGTGTCATTCAGTCAGTAGCGTCGTGGTGTCTGAGTCCTGATTTGGATCCACAATACTGCATTTCATAGAATGGGTGCTCCAGGGCATGCTCAGATTCTTAGGAGGCAGGAAGATCAGAATTTCAAGGTCATCTTCATCTCCTTATGAAGTTTAAGGCCAACCTGGGCTACCTGAGACCCTGTATCAAATGAAATAAGTCAAAATGTAAGTTATTAGAATATGCCTTCAGATAAATGTGTGCTTAAGATAATGAATGAGCGTGATTGTCATTGGAAACTGGCCCAGCCAGTTACCGCTGCCTCGCTACTGAGAAGCCAAGTGAGTCCTTGGCTAGCCAGGAACTTTGAGACCCTGTCTCAAAAAAACCAGAGATTTTCAGTTTTCCATCATAAAACAGCCTGGCAAAGGACGGCTGAGACTTTATTTGCTGTGTCCCTTCTCGGCACCTTGTATCCCTGGTCAGTCCACATTCTGTCATCTGGTCCCTTCCACCGAGTATATTAAGACTTGCTGAAACTTGGGATTTTAAGGTACACTTTGTCAGAGCCAGCCAAGACTAATATAAAGGTGTTCAGAAACTGCCGTGGCTTCCTGAGCAGAACAGAAAAGCCTGGGGCCAGAGGACACACTAGTTTCCCTCCGCTTGCTCTTATCTCTAAGTTTGCAGCAACCACAGACTGTTTCTTCCACCAAGCCAGTGTGGGGAAGCAGTGATTGGAACCGATATTGGGGATTAAATCTTTGGGACCGTGCCCATGTGTTGCTTGGCAGTATTCAAGGATTCATACCCAGTGATACTGAGGAAGGCTGGCAGGAAGGTAGCTTGCCGTCCTGAACTCGGAAACGACTTTAATTTATAGTAAGTAAAATATCTGCACTACCAACCACTCTGCTGCTGCTGCAGTTGGCCAGGTCTTCACCTCTGAAGCCCCAGTCACCTTCCACTTGGAGTAGGGCAAGAACACTGGCAGCCATAGGTGGTGATGGCTGAGGTGTGTGGAATGGCATATAACCCATAATAAAGGTTGTTGCTGGGCTGGCCCGAAGCTGAAGTGCTCTCTTGTGGAGAGCCGATGAAGGCCAGCTTCCAAGATGCCTCTGCACTGGAGTCTCCACCGCTGGAAGCCCCCCAGGGTTAGAATGGAGTCTTGGGAGCAGCTCCCCAGGGCACTGTCACACCTCTATTGTGGATTTTAGATGTTTCTGCTTCTCAATGTTTTCTCTTTTTTCCTGCCTGCTTGCCTGCCTTTTGGACTTCTTGCTGTCTAGGGTGGCAGATGAAGCTTTCTACAAACAACCCTTCGCTGACGTGATTGGTTATGTGTATGTTGCAAAACTAATTCCTTTTCTTGTTTTGATTCTTTTTGTTTAGAGTTAATGCTCCTTTTTGTCACAAGTTGCTTTGCTTTTTAAAATATTTCCCCTTGGTTCTGTGGGGCTGCTTGACAGTTGATAAGCTAGCTGTGACCATTGCTAACCTTGCAGAGTGCTCACCCCACACTCCCTGGCGACCATTTGCATACCCGATCCTGGTGGGACGCAAGCTTTCAAACATGGTGTCTGGGAAGGCTCTGGGCTCAGATGGTCTGACCTCTTGCTGTTGCCACTGGTACTGTTTCCAGGCCCTGTTGCCTGCCTGTCTGCCTAAGATGGGAAGGAGAGTCTCCCACATGGAGCAGTTGATGACCTAAGTGTTAGGAGCCCAAGGACAGCAGCCTCCTAGATCACCAGTCAGAATAGGGAGTTTGGGGGCGGGGTGCTCTGCCTTGTCAGTTCTTGATCTTAAAGACTGGGAGGTGAGTGGTGCTCACTCAGGCAAAGTGGGTATCTATCACTGTTTTCTTCTCTGGTCTCAGGCATCAGAGATTGCTAATTTAGTGGCCAGCTTCTGGTACCCTGTCTCCCACCCTAGCAGAGGTCCCCGCTGTGAGGTCAAGATATTCAAGTGTTCTCCCCCCCTCCTGCCCCCACCCCGCCCCAGAAAACTGTTATCTTTCCTGGAAAAGCTTTTTTTGTTTTTAATAAGGATCCTTGTTACTGAAAACAGTATTTCTGAGGACTTGGGATAGTCCTCACTGATTTCCTTTTTACAACAGAATTAGGGGAGAAAGCGGCAGCCACTGTGGAAGGTGGGTGGTAGGCGGAGAGCCTCAGGGCCCATGACCCTGAGATGGCCACCTCATTAGAAGACAGAGATGGATGCGTTTGCAGAGAGACTTGTGAAATGCTGGACTTACAGGTGGTGTTTGATTTGACTTTTACACATTCTCTGGAGTAGAAATGGAGACTGGAAAGGTTGAGTCTGGGTTTGCTGGACAGCAGGGTGGCCCAGCAAAGCCAGCTGCATGTCCCAGGCATAGGTAGAGCGGCAAGGGCATGTCTAGCTACTGACCATCTGCATTGAGCTCATTCTCATTTTCTATATCTGACCTAAAGTTTCTCCTTGTTTCTTTTCTTCTCTTCACCTTTAAGCACAAACATAAACCATCCTTGCTACAGCCTAGAACAGTTAAGTAAACCTTTCTCACTGCCCCTAACTGTGTGTGCCATGAAGTCGCAGTGTTGTAGTGGCTCTGGGCTTCAGCAGTGTTTGCCACGGCCATCCCTGTGATAGTGCCACCCTCTGTCCCCACAGACCGGTCATCTCCATTGCTTTTGCTTTGCCGTGACGCTTGTTGGAGTAGATGAAACACATTGTGTCTTCCCACTTCCACCACTGTCCTTCTGGGCTCTGCTCGTGCCAGTTAGTTCCCCACTGGGGGTGGGCTGATCTTGATGGGAAGAATATTGGAGTGGCATCCTGCCAAAAAGCAGCTCATGTTGGCTCTCCTGCCAGGGTATTCCCTGAGTGGCACCAGGCACCTGGGTGGAGAGAAAATGGCAGACCTTTGGCTGAACTGGTGACTGTCCTAACGACCCTTCCAGAATGGCTGTAGTCTCTAGTGCCTGCTAGCATGGAGCTTGGTCTTGAATGCCTTTTGCTCTGCCCTGTTTCTCTCCAGCCTTAGGAGTAAGTTTTGGGCTCTTGTGCAATGACCCAAGGCCTTTTTAGAAGCTCAGTATAGCCCAGCACAAGCTACTCTGCAAGCCCTTGATCAGCCTGCTGCTTTGCTCTTGTGCAAAAAGCAATGCATAGGTGGCCAAGGACTTGCTTTTTCATGCTCTGATGAGCAGAGACAGCCATAGGGACAGACTGAGCACTAAACCAAACACCTGTATTCCACCATTTCATACAGCAGCCTGGGTACCTGTACCAAGGAGAGCTGGCCACGTGTCTGCCCCTGCTTCTGACCTGAGCCAGGGGCTGATACTCTTTGGAAAACCAGAACACCCCTGAGTCAAGAGAGACAAACACTTATCCTGTAGCAAGTTGTAGCAAGGCAGGCACCAGATCGCTCAGCAGGTTTTTACATTAAACCAACATACTCTGTTATTGCTTCCAGGGCAGCAGAAGAAGCCTTTGTAAACGACATCGATGAGTCGTCCCCAGGCACTGAATGGGAGCGGGTGGCCCGCCTGTGTGACTTTAACCCCAAGTCCAGCAAACAGGCCAAAGATGTCTCTCGCATGCGCTCAGTCCTCATCTCCCTGAAGCAGGCCCCCCTGGTGCATTGAAGAGCTGCCCTGTGGAAACACTACGTCTGCGATACCTTAATCCTACTCAGTGAAGCTGTTCACGTAATTGGATTAATTATGTTGAGTTCTTTTGGACCAAACCTTTTTGTCTTTAGAGTTGATCATTGTTTGTGATTGCATGTTTCCTTCAACTGTTCTCCCTGGCATTCAGAGAAGAGGGGAGGAGGAGGGGAGGACCCTCCCGACAGTAGCCTCAACCCGTGCTTTTGTGCATTATTCTGAGAATAAATTTCTGTTTCAGACAACATACATGAAGCGTCTTTATTGACCTCAAACTGGTGCTGCAGCTTAAAGCGGTGAGTGAGTCTGTTACTTCTGGGGCTGAGAAGGCACAGCCATTGAACACCCACCCGTCTTTAAACTGTAGTAACTCCATAGTTCTGGTGTTTTAGTGGGGACGGGGGTACTGGAGAGTGAACCTAGGGTCTTGGGTGTACTAGGTAAGCATACTACAACAGGCCTTTTTGACTTTTTGGGATAGGGTTCAATTAAAGAAGCAGTTTAAAGGCCCCTCCATAATGCCTTAGTCCTCTCCCCTCAACTCCCGTGACCCTAGCACAGCTTGGTTTAGGCGTTGTCTACATGCCATTGTCTGGGGTTTCTTGAAGGCAGTGGGACAGTTTTAAAATCTGACGTTGTTCAGATGAAAAACTAGAGGACCGAAGTGATGGTGTGTGCGTTCCAAGACCGTAAAGCGCGGCACAGCTTACGGCTGATAGGCTCCAGTTCTCTACCTGGTGACCCTGAGCCTACGTGAAAAGCTCCACCTGAAGCTGCTGTGCAGCAAGGAAACCCAAGTTCATCTGCCTTAAAAAAAAAAAAGAAAAAAAGATCAGTAGGGGTGATTAGTGGGTGTTCCACATTTAGTTTTGAGTTTCCTTCCTGGGACTACCTTTTCTCTGTGTCGGGTACTACATACTAGTTTAATAATGCTGTCTATTAATAGCTTCCTTCCTCTTTGGTTCAGAAAGCAGTGGTACTCGATACCATAAATTATTGTGTAATGTTAAAAGCTGAATAAGCAGGACAACAAATACAAATCTCTCCTAGGAAGAGTAGTGCTTCTAGCTGAGTTGAGGGGAAAAGCGTATTATGGTGTTGTTAAGATTTAGACAAGGAGATGGATTTTTTTCTTTTAAAGTTAGTTCGGAATCAAAATATTTAAGATGTGATTTAACCATATGTGATAATTTATGTCAGGACATATTACTCTTTCCACAAATTTGATTAAAGCTAAAAATTTGGCTTTGAATTTGGCCCAGAACTTGGTAGCAATGCAGTTGTTTGGTATGTGGTATTAGGGTTCAGCCAGGAGTGGGTGCTGATGCCCCTTTGTGTATCCTCTGTCCCAGACACAGCTGCCTGGACAGGAAGCAGGTCCAGGTGAGGCTGTAAGGCAGTTGTTCTCAACCTGTGGGTCGCGTGACCCTTTCACAGGGTTCACATAGCAGATATTTACATTACAATTCCTAACAGTGGTAAGAGTACAGTTATCAAGTAGCAAGGAATTAATCCTGTGGCTCAGGTCACCACGACATGAGGAACTGTTCGGTCTTCTTTATGTCCAGTGTTCTCCTTGCCCCTGTTCCTTGCTGTGCCTGCTGTGTCCCTATCCTGGTTCCCCTTTGGAAGGGGAATGTGTATTCTGCCACTGTGGGTTAGAAGTGTGTAATTTTCATTTTATAGGGGGATGTAGTTGAGAGATTTTTTGAATGGTGTTGAGACTGTTAGAGACCACAGGGACTTTACTTGTGGACTAACTTGCGTTTTGATTTGTGATATTTTCATAGGTTCATGGGAATAGTAAAAACCCAGAGACAGAAATTGGGGTTCTGTCAAGGTCAGAAAAGCAAGGCAGCCAAACCACTAGAGAAGTCTTACCTCTACCAAATCTGGACAACCGTAAACTAACCAAACTAAGCCTCTCTCTCCTCCCATTTTATATTCCCTCTAGTGCTGGGATTGAAGACGTGACTCCCTAGGAAGGACTGGGATGAAAGGTGTGAGCCACCACCACCTGGATTTGTTTCAGCACTGACCTTGTGTAGCCCAGGGTGGCCATCTGCCTCTGTCTCCCAGATCCTGGGACTAAAGGTGTGTGTCACCATTGCCTGACCTATAGTGGCTTTAGCTTTGCCTCTGGTTTTCAGGCAAGATTTATCAAAAAACAAATGTGCCACTACAGGACTGGGTGTGGAAGCTTGAATGAGGACGTCCTCCATGGACTCAAGTATGTCACACATGGTCCCCAGTTGGTGCTGTTTTAGGTGTATTATGTCATAAATGAAAGAACAGGTCTTAGGCTGGGTGTGGTGACTCACTGTGTATAATTCCAGCACTCTGGAAACTGCATCAGGAGGATTGTGAGTTCAAGATGAAGCAAGGCTCAGAGTGAGACAAGTGAGATTCTGTCTCAAAAACACATACACAACAAAAAGCACAAATTCTAATTTAGTCAGAATTCAGATTTGTAGCTCTGAGCTTTAGCTCTCCTCTCTCTCTCTCTCTCTCTCTCTCTCTCTCTCTCCCCCCCCCCCTCTCTCTCTCTCTCTCTCATGCACACACACTGGCTCCATTGATATTCCAGGTCACAGGGAATAGTGAAAAGCAGACAGAAGCTGAAGACACTGCTTAGAAGCAAAGACCCAGCCAGGCAGTGGTGGTGCACGTCTGTAATCCCAGCACTTGGGAGGCAGAAGCAGGTGAATCTCTGTGAGTTCGAGGCCAGCCTGGTCTACAAGAGCTAGTTCCAGGACAGGCTCCAAAGCTACAGAGAAACCCTGTCTCAAAAAAAAAAAAAAAAAAAAAAAAAAAAAAAAACAAACTTGATGAGTAGAACCTCTTCCAGCAGACACTGGAGTGTGATATCTGTCCAGGCCCTGATTCTGGTGGCTGTTTTACAGCCACATGCCTGTGACAGGCTATGAGATAAATGAAGTTACTTTGTTAAAAACCAGCAGGCATTTCCTGGTGAGCTTTCCTTCACTGTGTCTGAGGAAGGACTGTTAACCCACATCTTCCCATGAGCTGGGAAGTGTTACTGGAACCCACAGGGTTTGCAGTAAGATGATCCCATCGGCACAACCTCTGCAGAGAGGCTCACGGGAAAGGTGTGATGCTGTTTTTGGTTGTCAGCTTGATTATATCTGAAATTAACTAAAAACCCAAGAGGCTAGGTACACCTGGGAGGGATTTTTAATTAAATCATTTGAAGTAGAAAGAGCCACACTTTCTGGTGGCAGCCTCTCTAAAGGACATGGGAGAAGGAAGTGATTGCCTGGCTGCCCCCACTCTCCTGGACTGGATTTCCCTTCGGAGATAGCTACTGCTGGACTAGCTGGACCTCAGCCTGTGAGCTGTTCTAGTAATTCCCTTTATGTATAGAAAGAGTCAGTCAGTTCTGTTCTAGAGAACCCTGAATACAAGAGTCAAAGCAAAGGTACTTCTGGTGTTGCTGGAGAATAAATACCAAATTTGCCTTTAAAAATAAGATTTATTTTAATTTTGTGTTTGTGGGGAGGGGTATGTACATTTGGATGCAGATGCCCTAGGCGGCTGAGGCCTTGGATCCCCTGGAGCTTGGCTTTCAGGCAGTTGAGGTGCCCGACTGAGCTCTGGGAACCGAACTGGGGTCTTCTGCAAGCGCAGTACAGGCTCCTAACTACTGAGTCATCTCAGCAGCCTCCACCCCCAAACTTGCCTTTGGAGAAGTACTGATCTAAAAGAACCTCGTTTCACTAAGTAGCTCTTGGGTCCATGTCCATTCCCAGGTGGCCTAGTGGATCCTGCGGGTTGTATAGTCCAGAACCATGCTGGCAGCGCCAAGCAGGGCCGGGTCAACCAAATCGGAAACCACCACATCCACATCCTGCACAGAGGACAAGGCTTGCTGACGGATGATGTCCTTGACAATGTGGATATAGTGACTGGCCAGGACTCCAGACAGGATCACTAGGGAAGGATTCATAGTGTGGAGGATGTTCACAACCCCAAGTCCCAAAGCAGTTCCAGCTGTAGGGGAGCAAAAAGCAGAAAAGTTTCCAGAAAAATGCCAAACCACACACTGGGAAGTGCTGTGTTATAAACTGTCTACGAAGACCGTGTAGTCTTTAGTCCTACCCTTCAGGAGACAGAGGCAGGTGGATCGCTGTGAGTAGGCCAGCCTGGTCTATACATTGAATTCCAGAACAGCCAGAACTACATAGAGACTCTCTCAAAAAAAAACAAACAAACCTGTTCATGGCTTACTCTTTCTTAGATCTTTTGTTTTCTCTCTTTGAAACAGACTCTTAATGTAATCCAGGCTGGCCTCCAACTCCCAGCAGCCTTCCTGCCTCAGCTCCCAAGCACTTGAGTCTAAGCTTTGGGCTGGGTTTTTGTTTTGTCTTGAGACAAGAGTCTCACTACATGGCTCAGAACTCCTGGGATCAGGCAATTTTCCCGCCTCTGCCTCCTGAGGAGAGAGGCCTATAAGAGAATGCCTTGATTTATTCTCCTTTTTGAGACAGGATCTCATTCTGTGGCCTAAGCCTCTCTTGAGCTCACTTAATCATGCAAGCTGCTACCTAGATTCCTAGAGCTGATGATCTCCTGCCTTCCCCAGGCCTCCCAGATGCCATCTTTCTTATTGTCAGCACAGACAACAAAGTGAGATGCCATCTGAGAGAAAAAGAGGAATGGGGGTCGAGCTTAGTGGCAGAGTGCTCGCCAGAACATAGAAGGCCCTGTGTTCATTCTAAGCACTGCAAAATAGGTAAAATGTATACTGTAAGATACAGTCTTAGTTATGTAAGCCTTACAAGAACAAACAGACTGGACTTTCTCGAGAGTTTTCCTTACTACTATCCTGTACTTCTCTAAATACCTATAAAGTGAATAAGCAATATTTTCAGTATGAAATAAGAAGTAAAACACAATTATAGGCAGTGCTTCTAAATATCTTCAACACGTTTCCCTTTTTCAGAAAGTAGGAATCACAATGCAGAGCACTTCACCTGAGGGAAACCAAGGCTCTCTGTGGGAGCCCTGGGTGTCCAGGACCGTAGGCTTACCTGTTCGTAAGATGCTCTGGGCCTTCACATTGCCGAGCTTGGCGGCTTGGATGAGATGGAGGGCACCCACAGGCTCATCTTTGGGCACTGACATCCCTTCCACCAAGAGCAAATCCTCTGAAGGAACAAGAGGAAGAGGCACTAATGAGCAGTGAGCAGCCTGAGGAGGCCTCCACTGCACCTGTGCCCGTTGGCAGCACACTCTAAGGAGGTGGTTCTTCCCACCACTCGGAGCTACTCAGCACATGCAAACACCCACACATTGCTGTTGGGGAGCACTATTTTAAGGTGTGTTACTTTTGTTTATGCTGTATTTGTCTGACTCTGTGAAGCCTGTGATTCTTTGCCAGTCTAATAAAGAGTTGAACGGCCAATAGCAAGGCAGGACAAGGATAAGTGGGGCTGGCAGGCAGAGTATAAATAGAAGGAGAAACAGGAAGAGGATGATGCCAGGGGCCAGCCAACCAGCCAGCCACAGAGTAAGAAGAGTGAAAGTGAAAATACACAGAAGAAAAGGAAAAAGCCCAGGGGCAAAAGGTAGTCAAGATAATTTAAGAAAACTAGCAAGAAACAAGCCTCTGTGTATGATTTATTTTGGAGCTGGGTGGTGGGTCCCTCAAAAAGCCAATAGAACAAAGAACAAAAGAGCTAAGAGTAAAACAGCCCCAACATATTGCCCCAAAGCCTTTGCTACCTCTTGCTGTCGAGTCTGAACTTCACGCAGATCTGAATACAGCCTCCCTGCCTGCTGTTTCCTTCACTTCCCACTTGCAATATTAAACCCTCGTTATTCTCCCCACCCCACTCTTCCTTCTGTCTCTACCCTCATTCATGTAGACCCAGTGCTGCACCCTTGCCAGAGCCCTGAGGTGGTCTACAAGGCTCCAGCAAGGCCTTGAGTGTCAGAGGCCGGAGTGACAGGTCTGGCCAGTACCAGCTCAGATCTGCCCCAGTGGTCACTACTGGCTGCACAAGCCATTTCATTTCCATAGGTTTTTCTAGAAGGTTGGGATAATAATGCCTAGAGTTATTTTATGAATTAATTATAGACAAGGGACATGGATTATGAACAAAGTTGACTAGACTAAGTGCTTAATAAACAGACATTTTCTGTGTGGGTGCTGTGTTTTTGTAGGTATGTACACGTGTATATGTGTGCGTGTGTGTGTTTAGATTAGAAGTGGATTTGGGTATCCAGCTTATATTTTGAGTCAGGATCTCTCATGAACCTGGAATTCACTGTTCTGTCTAGACTGTGGCCTGCAAGCCCCAGGGGCCCTCCTCACTCCAGCTGTTGGGACTGTAGCTGTGCACCACCATGCCTGGTGTGATGTGGGTGCTGAGACCTAATGAAGTCCTCCTGCTGTGAGGCAGGCACTCTACTAAGCCATCCTGCTGTTCTCTGTAGCCCTTGTCTTTCTGTCAGCCAGGACTGCTGTGTTTGGGTGCGCTAGGTTTCTAGGGAAGCACTCAGATACTGGGTCCCCAGCCCTACCTCTGCTCCTATCCACGAGGTGAACAGGCCTCGCTCAGCCGCGATGCACTGTGCTGCCGTGGGCTGACTAGTCGGACTGAAGCCTGAACCTGAGATAAAATAAAGCCTCCCACCTTTCAAATTATTTTTAAGATTATTTAAAAAAATAATTTATTTGGTTTTATGTGCACTGGTGTGAGGGTGTCGGGTTCCCTGGAACTGGAGACACGGACAGTTGTAAGCGGCCACGTGAGTGCTGGGAATTGAACCCCATCCTCTGGAAGAGCAGCCAGCGCTTTTAACTACTGAGCCATCTCTCCAGCCCCCCAACCCAAGTTCTTCTGAGACATGGTCTCACTTCCTACCATTCCTGCTTAGGTGTCACTTCATGCTCTCCTCCCCGGGTCTCAGCTACAGCCTCAGCTGTCTCCCACTTCTCACGAGGCCAACAGACTCTGACTTTATACTTGTCCTGACATTACCCTCTAAACCGCCCTCCCCTGGGGCCTCTCTCTGCACTCACAGGTTGATCTCTCAGGATCCCACCTTTGACTCAGTCCCAGCTGTAACAACCACTTCGAAACCTGTGACCTCCCTGAATCCCTGCCTCTTAAGTATTTGCACATGGATAGCTCCCAGCACCCCCTGCCACCTGACACCTAGACCTGTTTTTCCCAACTCCAAATGGCCCAATCAGAAAACTAAAAGTCCTTCTATAACAACTCTACTGAAGCCATCCTCTAGGCAACCACCATTTTCCTCTCATAAATCGAGAGATTGCCCAGCGGTGGTGACGCACACCTTTAATCCCAGCACTCAGGAGGCAGAGGCAGGCGGATCTCTGAGTTTAGGGTCAGCCTGGTCTACAGAGTGAGCTTTAGGACAGCCAGGGCTACACAGAGAAACCGTCTTAAAAACCAACAACAACAAATCAAAAGGTTATGCTTCATTGAGGACCCTGAAATTCAGATCACGCTTCCCGAAGGTTCTCAGTGGTTCCTCTGACCCACTGGTCCTCCTCGCGCCCTGAACCATTCACATGCCGACCCCACTGTCTCCATCCTGGAAGACTCCTGTTGGCATCGGACTTGCCTTCCTGATTCACGTGTTCTCTACAGCTCAGCTCCCAGGATGGTGCCACTACTCCCTCCTTTCCCTGTATGGAGGGCAGGGAAGGAACTCCAGTGCCCTGTATGGAGGGCAGGGAAGGCTCCAGTGCCCTCTGCATAGGCAGCCACCTCCTTGGCCATCGTTCTCTGTGCATTTGGCACATGGAAATTCTAAGATGTTCACTGTTTATTTCATCACTAAAATGTATATGGAGTTTGGGTCCTGTGCCAACCAACGGCTGAGAAACAACTGAAAGAACTCTTCCCTGATGTCTTGGAGCTGTAGATGTCCCTGTGTGCTCTGTAAACCTGAGTCAGGACCAAGGATGCCCTGGACGAATCATGGCTTCCATGCTTAGCTCCCTGTAACATCTACTCCCAGGTACTGTCTGCATTTGGTTAGTCACTTCTGCGGGAAAGGGCTACGAACCATCGTGGAGCTTCTTTGCTTCCCTCTGCAAGGCCATCCCAGAAGCATATGCTTCAATACAGCCATGGCTTCCACAGGAACAGTCAGGTCCATCAAGAGACACCACGAGGTGGCCGAGCTCCGCCGCACAGAAAGAGCTGCCGTGGATCAGCTCGTGCTGGTGGATGATTCCACCACCAATCCCTGCAGTGAGAGACAAGTCACCATGTGGCACTCCCTGAAACAGGAAGCTAGGCTGTTTAGCCAAGCTGTTGAGCATTTATAAAATGCCCATGTCTCACTAGGCGCCGAGACTTTATTTGGTGCCACTGTGGAAGGAAGCAGCTGCTGCAGATCTGGTGTCTGTGACCAGACCAGTCGTGGCATCTGGCCCATCTTGTATTGGTCGATGGTCCCTCCAGCACTCACTGCCTACTCTGTGCACTGGAGTGAGGTCACTGGTGAGAGCCTGGTCCCCAGGTGAGACGGGAGCCGCAGGAAGCAGACAACTCCAGACAGAGCTGTGGGAAACTTATTTGGTATCCTGGGAGATCTTGGCCCTTACTGTCCTGATGGGACTTGGGTGGTCCGCCCACTAAGTGGACCTGGGTGGTCCGCCCCTAAGTGGACTTGGGTGGTCCACCCCTAATAGGACTTGGGTGGTCCGCCCCTGAGTGGACTTGGGTGGTCCACCCCTGAGTGGACTTGGGTGGTCCGCCCCTGAGTGGACTTGGGTGGTCTGCCCCTGAGTGGACTTGGGTGGTCCGCCCCTGAGTGGATCTGGGTGGTCTGCCCGAGTGGACTTGGGTGGTCCGCCCCTGAGTGGTTTCACTCCATTTACCGTTCCCACCACCTCCACAAGAAAAGGTCCACGTCTAAGTCCTTGTGCAAGCTCTGCTTCAAGGGAAGGTAAGGTAAGACAGTCTGTCTAATTGTGTTACAGGGCTTACTTCCAGAAGCACAAAACATGGAATCTGAAATTCTGCCATTCTAAATCACAAAGACCAATGACTTGTTATGGAGCATTAATGCATTAGCTCTCACTATGGAGGCAAAGTACACTTTACTTTAGAAGCCTCTGTTTGTAAGAGCATCCTGCCATTTATTACCTTTTGAACTCTCAATCTTATGTGTATGGGCATTTTGCTTGCATGTATCTAAGAGCAACACACGTGTGCCTGGTACCTGCAGAGGCCAGAGAGTGGAGTTACAGATGGTCATGAGCCACTGTATGGTTATGACTCGAGCCTGGGTCCTCTGGAAGAGCAGCCGCTGCTCCTCACTGCTGAGCCAGGCCTCCTGTCTCCATGTCTTACTTATTTTGGCACTTATTCCTCAATTCATTCTTCTCCCTCTCACTGTAGCTGACTGCTCTGAGCTAGAAAATGGTATTCAGACTTGTTAAAACTGTTAACACAAAAAGAGGACTTGCGTGGAAAACACAAGTTTAGTAAGGAGTGATGGCGTGCCATTTGTAGCCAGAGTCTGGAAGGCTGGAGCAGGAGGCTGGGCTACATGAGATCTTTCTCAACCGAAACATCAAACAAACAATAGGAGCCTACAACGAAAGTGGAATCACACAAAATTTAAGAATTGTGTAGCCCAGGTTAACCTGGAAATTTGCAGCAATTCTCTTGCCTCTGCTTCTCAGGTGCTGGGATGTCAGGTGTAAGCCACCATGCCTGGCTAAAATTCTTTATTCCTTTTCATCTTGGTGGTACTGGGGTCAGAACTCAGGGCTTCCCGTGTGGTGGACACAGGCTCCTACCACTGAACTACCTGCTCAGGAAAGGGCGTGTGTGCATAGTGGTCCACTCCAGCTACAAGTGAAGGCTAAGACACAGCCCTGCGGGGTGAAGCCCATTCTAAAGCTCCTTCTCACCTGTCCCTGTGATGAGCGTCACAAAGTTTTCCTGTCCTTTTCCTTGGCCAAACTTCCTTTCCGCCATGGCAGCACAGTTACCGTCATTGTCCACCCACACAGGGAGGTGCAAGGTGTCAGAGAGGGGTGTTCTGAGGTCCACCGAGTTCCATTCCTGTATCAGTTTGGTTGAATGCAGCACAATTCCTTCCTGGGGATTCACACGGCCACCTGTGGAAATGCCTGAGCTCCACCCCAAACAGAGAGGACAATTTTGGTTACCTATTTTAGGAAAGCCTGCCAACTTTCTTGGCTGCAAATCAATTCATCCCACATCTCCTTGCAAATTGCCAAGGACTGCGAGGAGTCAGTCCTGAGCAAAGTCTACAGTGCCCGCAGAACAACAGAGCCTCCCACGTGTCTCCCCAGTGCCTGCTGGCATGAGAAGTGGAACCCTGGCCTGAGGTCAAGGGTAAGAACGTGCTGACCCGTGAACACAGAGAGGTGCATTTCTTGGATCTGTAATGTAAAACCTCACCTACTCCCAGAATCCTGCAGTTCAGCTTCACAGCTTCTGCAGCAGCCTCCACACACATCTGCAGGATTAAACTAATCCTTTCTTCATAGGTTTTAGGATTGAAATGAGTGTACTTCTTAACTATTTCACCCTAGAAGGAGAGACAGAAACAAAACACAGGTCCGGCTCAGTGGCCATAGTTACTACATTCTACATCCTACCCTCTACAGTCTGTGAATGTAATAGTTGTCCTTCCCGGGACAGTCAGCCCTTGTGGAGCCCTTGCTGTGCACGCAGAGTAACTGTGTGTGTACAGAGGGCCTGTCCCTGGATGAGCCTAAGTAATTCCCGGGAACCCATCCCAACACAAGGTTGTTGAAACAACAGCAACCCCGTAGCCATCGAGGAAGACTCTCTTAGGCCTGTGGTCAACAGTGGGCAATGTAAATCTAGTTCACTACAGGTCCTAATTCCTCTTTCCAGGTTGACACACTGTCTGATTTCAATACTGGGGCAAATAATGGTCACCCTCATGTCTGCACGTCAGCCATTACTTTATCTAGAGTGGTAATGGCGTGAACATTCAACTCATGGCAAGCTTCTGTGTAGACTGGCAAACACCACATCACACTGCTGTGTGCTGCGACTTAATACTGAACAGACAGTCCCTCCTTCTTAGTCTTAGTGTCCCAGTGTTTTTTTTTTTTTTTTTTGGTTTTTTGAGACAGGGTTTCTCTGTGGTTTTGGAGCCTGTCCTGGAACTAGCTCTTGTAGACCAGGCTGGTCTCGAACTCACAGAGATCCGCCTGTCTCTGCCTCCCGAGTGCTGGGATTAAAGGCGTGTGCCACCACCGCCCGGCCCAGGGTTTTTTTTTTGTTTGTTTGTTTTGTTTTTTGTTTTGTTTTGTTTTGAATTTTTCAAGACAGGGTTTCTCCATAGTTTTTGGTTCCTGTCCTGGAACTAGCTCTTGTAGACCAGGCTGGCCTCGAACTCACAGAGATCCGCCTGCCTCTGCCTCCCAAGTGCTGGGATTAAAGGCGTATGCCACCATCGCCCGGCCACTGTACCAGGGTTTTTTGTTTGGGGTTTTGTTTTATTTTGTTTTTACTCCCCTCAACTGTGTATTGTTTTGTTTCAGAATGATGTTATTTAAAAAAAAAATCCCAAGCCAGGCGGTGGTGGCACAAGCCTTTAATTCCAGCACTCAGGAGACAGATCTCTGAGTTTGAGGCCAGCCTGGTCTACAGATCAAGTTCCAGGACAGCTACGGCTACACAGAGAAACCCTGTCTCAAAAAACCAAAAACAGAAAGCCAATTTCAATAGCTTAAGATGACTTAAGATCCCATTGAAATGTTGACTATAATTATGCTGAATTTATAATCCAATTTGTGAGGGGCTGACATTTGAAAATACTCAACACTTTCACCAAGGATACTTTTCCAGGCCTTTGTATGGTACTATTTCATAACTTTATTTATATAAATCAGAGTTTTATGGTTTTGATTATTCTTTGGAATCTGGTTGTTCTAAATCGGATCTCCTTTTCCCTTCATATTCATTTGTATTAATGGATTTTTACACTTCAAACACAAGGGTTAAAGCTGTTTATCATTACAAATAAATCTACAGGAATGGTTCTAATCTTTACTGTGTGATGGAGTCAGCAGAGCACAGCTGCGCTGTCCCCAGAGGTCCAGTTCAATTAGTCTGGGCAGGAGCCAGGAACCTGGAGGATCACAGCGTTTGAGGAATGCTAGTGTGCAGACATATCTGATGCAGTCACATAAACGGATCCAAGATCTTTGCCACAAATTCACATAACCAGAAATTTACTGATACATATTAATCATAACATTCAGCCATTTACCGGATCATCCTAACTATAATCCAGTTAATTTATGGCTTATCAATAATATTTTTTGTTATGTATAATCTCTATTTTTGCTGTTCCTTGCTTTATTTCTTATAGAACAGAAAACTTTTTTCCTTGATTTCAATAGAAATGTCTCTATAATTTCACCTCTAAAAAGGTGTTTGGTCACTGATAAAAATCCTATGTTAAGAGAATAGTCTATTAACTTTTTTAAAGTATAGGGAGGTCTTTTGGCTTCTCTTGAGAAAGCTATGTTTTGTTTTTCTTTTCATTAATTGACCTAATATTAGCAAATTTCTAATGATTTGTGTTTAAAATATTTGCTACTTCTCAAGGACTCTTGAAACTTTACATGTAATCTATGATGCTGCAAGCTGATTTTCCTGGGAAACCTGTTTCTCATAAGGTCAGTAAGAGATCATTTTAACACAGTTTGCTGTTTGCACGAAGGCTTTCTCACCTGCCAGAGCTCCAGCAGTGTGCTGGTTAGCAGGGTGAAGGGATATGTGGTACTCTGGGAAGATCAGCCTTGTGAAAATGCAAACTGGAGAGGCATAAGCTGACCATGCTCTACAAGAGCACATTCCTTCACCTGTTGGTGGGGAAGAATCACTGGACTCTACACTCATGGTGTCTACAACTATAGAATTCCTGTCTTCCTGAGTGGCAAAGCCCTCTCTCATGTCTACAGGGGTCTCCCCATTGCCAACTCCAGACTTACCACACTGGATTCCTAATGTCTATTTTGTTGTATTTTTTGTTTTATGAGACAAGGAATCCTCCTGCCTCAGCTTCCCAAGTACTGGGACTATAAGCATTAGCTACCACACCAGCTTGAAATGTTAACCACCAGTAGATATGAGAAAAATACTGTAGTGGATTCCAAAGTTAGCACACCAGGCAAATGACGACAAACTCCCTGTATGCTTTCTAGTTCTACTCCCACTTAAACATCTTAAAAATCAATCACTCAGGGCTGGAGAGATGGCTCAGCGGTTAAGAGCACTGCATGCTCTTCTGAAGGTCCTGAGTTCAATTCCCAGAAACCACATGGTAGCTCAGGACCATCTATGATGAGATCTGGTGCCCTCTTCTGGCCTGAAGGCATACATGTAGGCAGAACACATATTTATTTATTATATATACTTATATATATAATAAATAAATAAATCTTTAAAAAAAAATCAATCACTCAGCTGGTCGTGGTGACACACTCCTCTAAACCCAGCACTCAGGAGGCAGAGGCGAGCAGATCTCTGTGAGTTCAAGGCCATCCTGGTCTACAACAAGAGTTCCAGGACAACCAGGGCTGTTTAAAAAAAAAAAAAATCAACCACTCATGTGAGATATAAAGTTAAATGTTTTGCAATGACTTTACCTTCATGCTAACTATCGCCACTCTGAGATTTGTCCCTCCAAGATCAACAGCCAAAGCACTGAGAGTCTCAAGAATATGATCAATGTCTTGAGAGATGTTCTCCTTCACAGGAGGGAAGCAGAATTTCTTCTGTAGTGGCTCTTGAAGGTCAATAGATTTGAGAAACTTTAAAATCCTTGGAACAGCATTTCCATCCCCATATATCTTTGAGCTGGAATATCCAAAGAAGTCAGTTCAGTGAAATGGTTTTGCTGTGTATGACAGGGGATACCAAGGGCACTGAAATCGGAGTCTTCAGGTACTTTTTAAAATAACTTCTCCGGGCTGGGCACTGATAGATGTGGTAGAGCACTTGCCTGGTGTGTATGAGGCTCTGAGTTCAGGCTCTTGCACCACAAAAGAAAATGAAATAAAACATCATCCCCACAGTGTGTGTGTGTGTGTGTGTGTGTGTGACACATACCAGCACTTGGGAGGTAGAGGAAGAGGGATCTCTTTGAGTTTGAGGCCAGTCTGGCTTATATAGTAAGTTATAGGACAGCCAGGGCTGTACAACAGAGAGACCCTGTCTCAAAACAAAAAAAACGAAAACACAACAACAATCCCACAAGTCATAATTAAATAGAACTAAGTACCGTAACATCTGGACCTTCTGACAACACTATAACTTAGTACATGAATTTGGGATTTGCTATTTTAGAAGTTTTTTCTTAAAGTTTTTTCTTTACAATTCTGAGAAATTATCATATTGAAATAGAAGGAAGGGCAGCCAAAATTAAGTTTTAAAGATTCCAATACATTGTTTTATAATATGTGGTCAAATTATACCAGACAAACACACTGTAGGGGTAGTACAATTGTAATTAATAGAAGTAAATCTTGAAACTTCTCTACTGGAACCTGGGCAGAGCACTGAGGGGTGTGATATCTTGTCGTCCCAGCTGCTAGGATGCGCTAATTGTTTGTTTTGTTTTGATTTTTGTTTTTCAAGACAGGGTTTTGCTCTACCTATCGAGCCTGTCCTGAAACTCTTGCAGACCAGGCTGGCCTCCAGCTCGCAGAGATCCTCCTGCCTCTGCCTCCTGAGTGCTGGAATCAAAGGCGTGAGCCACCGCCACCTGGCTGGGTGAAGGGTGTGCTAATGTAAGAAGAAAAGTTCTGTTAGGGTGGTTAAATGAGGGCTGGAGAGTAGTCAGTGCTTCTAACTTCTTCCAGAGGTCAGAGGTCTTGAGTTCAATTCCCAGCAACCACATGGTGGCTCACAACCATCCATAATGAGATTGGGTATCTTCTTCTGGCCTTCAGGCATACATGCAGGCAGAACACTGTATACATAATAAATAAATCTTTAATTTAAAAAAAATATATGGTTAAATGGTGATGGAGCAAGCTTCCTTTGCTGCCTGAGGTAGCTGCTCCCTTTAACCACTCCAAAACGAAGGGCTGTACACTCACCAAGGGTACTGTTTACCAAACTGGAGGTGGAGCGCTTGCAGTATTTTATCTTGGGTGTCAGCATCCCGGACATGAAGAACATTCTCCCCTAAATAAATCCACAGACATGTTACAATGACTTGGTGTGACTATTCAAAGAAAAACAAATAGCAATGTACCGGATCCATAACTGAATCCTAAAACCCGGCAGACTGAAAGCACTCCTGATGAGACTTCCTTACAGCAGACAAAGCCACCTAAAAATCAGACAGGAATTTACTTAGTTTTAGAGATAAGGTCTCGCTAACCTGTGGCACTCCCCGAATCTCCCCTAAGTGATGGGATTACAGGTGTGTACGATCACACAGAGGCTTGGTTTTCTTTGGGGGGGGGGCAGTCTTGCTCTACAGTGTAGGCTGCCTCAAACTCAAGACCTTCCTGAGTGGGATTACCGGCATGTGCCAGCACACCTGTGTAGGGTAAATTAACCAACAAACTGCCCACCTACCTATTCCAAGCCCATTCTCAACTAGGCAGTCATCCAGTCAGCAGCCAGGCAAGGCTGGCCAGCCAGCTGCTGGGCAGGCATTTTCTCTCTATACATCTCTTGGCCCGTGTGAGAGAGTAAACATTGCAAATAGCTAGGTCTCCAACAGGCTTGGCTAAGAGGAGTAGGAGAGAGGTAGCTGGAGAGAAATGAGGGGTCAAAGGAGGGTTTTGTTTTTGTTTCTTAAAATAAGAGAGTCTAAGCATGCTCGATGAAGGAGTTAAGCACACATGGAAGAGAAAGTCGACTGGTGGTCAAGTAGGGCCCAGGAGAGACAGGAGGAGAAGGGATTCCGAGCATGGGTAAGACGATGAGCTGCAGATACGCAGGAAACACATTCATCTCCCTGCCCCTGGCTCCACTCAACGTGCAGTTAGCTAAGTGCAGAGACAGGAAGCACAGAGACCGTCTCCAGAGTTCTGGTGAGCGCCACCAGACCTGCACCATCCTGCCCCGCTCCTCTGACCTCTTCTTTGGGCCGAGATCAGCTTTCAGCACCATCTCCTGGAAACTGTCTCCTTCTGGACTCTAATGGTATCACATCACTGAAAGTGCCTTTTCTGTTTTCTTTTCTGGCCTTCTATTTCACTGCTGAACAGTTTCAAGGTTGGCGCTGGGCTGCAGTTTTGCCCTATTTAGACATTTTCCCTGGGCATGTCACTAGTTCCTTAGTTTAAAATACCATCATAGCATAGGGCCATTATCTACAATATCTTTTTTCTTTTTGTAGTACTAGTGATGGAAATTTTATCTAGGAATCTGGGTATCTACCCAGAAGCTATTCTTCAGCTTCCCTTGCAGCCAGATGTAGCCTGTGATGACCAGGTTCTGATGGATGTGAGAGGAAATAGTTACAACTTTCAAGGCTAGACAAATGACCCTTCCTTTCTTCTAAATATAGACTAGACAAAAACAAAAACGCTAGAATACCCACCAAGAACATGGGCTGATTCTGATGGCTGTGGTGCTGCCACACCAGGAAGGAAAAAAGTGTAATTTCCTGCTGTTAGGGGGGTCTCCGTTCCAGCAAGTGAATTGATGCCCTACTATATACCATCCATAACCAATTCTCAAACTTACCTCCATCTTTAAATCTCCCTGACACAATCCAGCTCCTTCTCTGCCTTGATGATCTCACTGGCATCAATTGATCATGGCAACAAGCAATCTCTTCATTCCATCCCTTTCCCACTGTTTCTTCGGAGTCCCCATGTCATGAAGACACTCCCCACTGCTCAGCACAACGTCTAAACATTGCCATTGGCGCTCTCCTTCCATTTGCAGCTCACATGCACTAGGTAACCTTAGTAACAAAATCCACACGTAATGTTCTCTATCTCAATACACCACTGTCTTCCTTTGGGTCGCCACTGAGGTCCATCCCCCCACCCCCACCCCCGCCTTGGGCAGGAGGTCCTAGGGCGTATATATAAGAAAGCAAGCTGAACAGGTCCTAAGGAACAAGCAGTTTTCCTCTATGGCCTCTGCTTCAGTTCCGGCCCCGACTTCCCTTCATAAAAAAACCATAAACTGTAAGAGCAAAGAAACCCTTTCCTCCCCAAGTGTTTGGCATGGCAAAAGAAAGCAAACAAGTACATCAGTATTTTATCTTATAAAAGTCTGTGTCAGTTGGGGCGGAGTGCACTGTGGTGATATTTTGTCCTTTGACAAATAAAGCTTGCCTGAGGATCAGAGTGCAGAGCTAGCCACACTAGTCAGCCACAGAGGCCAGGCAGTGGTGGCACACATCTTTAATCCCAGAACTCGGGAGACAGAGACAGGTGGATCTCCTGTGAGTTCAAGGCCGCTCTGGGCTTCATGAGATTAAATGAATCTAAAAGAGAAACAGAGCCAAGCAGTAGTGGTTTACACCTTTAATCCCAGTACTAGGGGGGTGGAGATGGGAAGAGATATGGCTGGGTAGAGAGAGGAATATAAAGCGGGAGGAGACAGGAGCTCAGGATTCAGTCTAAGGACTTGTAGAGACAGGACACCCCATTCAGTCTGAGGATTTCGTAGATGTAAGAATTAGTGACTGGCTGTTCTGCTTCTCTGACCTTTCAGCATTTACCCCTATATCTGACTCGGGTTTTTATTATTAAAACCAACTAGAAACCACACAACAGTGCACACCTTTAATCCCAGCACTTGGGAGACAGAAGCAGGTGGATTGCTGAATTTGAGGCCAGCCTGGTCTACACAGCAAGTTCCTGGAAATCCAGTGCTACATAAATAGACCCTATCTGGGGATGAAAAAGTTTGCTTCTCATTTTTTGAGCAGAGGGAGAAAGAGGGTCTATGTAGTCCTAGTTGTTCTGGAGCTTGCTATGTAGACTGGGTTGGTCTCAGCTCACAGAGATCCTCCTGCCTCTGCCTCCAAGTGCTGGCATTAAAGGCATGCGCCACCACACCTGGTTCTCATCTGCTTCTTAGCTAACAGTTTACAATCGGGCTGACCCTTCTGTTTCCCCAGTATCAAGATTATGTAGATCCTTGGTCCAAAAAAGAAAAAAAATTATAACCTTCGCATAAAGTGTTCACCTGCTTCTGCCTGATCTCAGCTAAAGTGCCACCTTTCAAAGAGGCCTCCAAAGCATTTAATATAGCCCATCCCATTACACTGCATTACCATCCACGGCACCTAGAAACCCTAGTATCTTCTTTTGGGGCTGCTTACTTATCTTCCCCACCACACTAGAACGTCAGTCATAAAGAGCTCAGCACTTGGCGGTCCCTACAAACTACCATGAGTTTTGTTGGGTCGCCCATCTCCTGAGTTCTGATTCAGAAAAAGCTAACTTTCCCTGTTCCTGCTTTTCTGTTTCTTTTGGATGCTAGCAAGAGCCAAAGCACACCAATTTTCTGGTAATTTGGGCTTCCTCACTCCTTTTCTAAAGCTTTCCTCCCACCACAAGGCACAGAGCACTCTTTCCATTTCTTCCTCAAAGGCAGGGTCTCATGTAGCATAAGCTGGCTTTGAACTTGCTATGTAGCCAAGGACACCTTGAACTTCTGATCCCTCTGCCTCTGCCTTCTGACTGCTAGTGTGTACCATCATGCCTCGGTGCTGGGAACTGAACCCAAGGCTTCATGCTTGCTGCGTGAACACTCTACAAACTATGCAGTGTCCTTAGCTCCTTAGTCTGATACCACCATATCCCAGTGCCTCATACATCCTAAGTGTTTTTGTAACAGATCTGAAAGACTTTCCATCCTGGTCTTTTCTTTTCCCTATAAAACAGAGAGCAAAGTAATATTCTGGGGATGACGTAACAATAATAGAAATGTAGGGTGGCGTGAAAAAGAATGGAAGAAACAGCAGAGCCGGAACTAATCTCCTTAGTTCTAGTCCAATTCTTTTTACATTAATGACATGCATTTTCCCATTAGCTACGGATACATATTTGCACGTACACAGCATTAGAAGCTGACCAATGCTAATAACATGCATAGCTCAGTTAGCAATGCATTAATAATCCTACTTACACTTTCATTGCTCAGGACTGTCATAGTCTGCAGACTGAAAGTATACTGGACCAGGCTCGAATACAGACTAGCATTCATACACTCAAGACGCATCCAACTACAGTCTCTCTTAAACCAAAGACCATAATTAAGAACCCTTCAGCTCTAATTGATTTTACAAAGCAATAAAAATGCAAATAGAGCTATGAATGTGGTAATCATCTGTGTTATTTATTGATATTAAGCTACAATTGGCCATTCACTTCACTTACCTCCTTGTTCACAAAAACATGTAGCCAGATATACCTAAAATACTTACCTAAGTATAGAGCAATACCTAAAATATATACCTAAGTATAGAAAGATACCTAAAATATATACCTAAGTATAGAAAGATACATGAAACATATATACCTAAGTATAGAAAGCTATACATGAAACATATATACCTAATACAGAGAGATACCTAAGCTTGACATCCTACGACAGAGACACTTGCTCAGCCATGCTCACACACACTTGCTCAGCCATGTTCACACACACTTGCTCAGCCATGTTCACACACACTTGCTCAGCCATGTTCACACACTTGTTCAGCCATGCTCACACACTTGCTCAGCCATGCTCACACACACTTGCTCAGCCACGCTCACTGCCACACTACTCAGACCAGCTAGGAAATGGAAAGAACCCCCATGTCCTTCAACTGATGAGCTGATAAATCACTAAATATGCAGGTAAACAGATGGGACTGGAGAACATTCTACCGAGGGAGGGAACCCAGATGTAGAAATCTAAACACTGTGTTGTCTCTGACTCGTGGATCCCAGCTCCCAGTCTTTAGCCCTGGTATATAACCTGGAATAACCACAGGAGCCAGAGAAGCAGAAGATCACGGGGTGAGGGGGATAGTGTGGCACAGGTGCTATATGGGGGAGGGAAAACGGGGAGGCTCGAGCTGGGGAGTGTGGAGGGAAGGTAATACAGAGGAGAGGGAAGAAGGAAAGATAAGTAACTCCAAGAATGTTTGAAAAAGCCCCGGGAAATGCATTATTTTATAGAATTACTTGAAATATACACACACACTTTAAAGTAGAGTTATGCCACAAGAGGTGGCAATGTTCCCCTCACCACACACACAAAGAGCCATAGACAATCTAACAAAGACCTCAGTGCCAAGAATGGGAGCCTCCCTTGGGATTGTTAGTCAGAGGCCTTCAAAGGATCCCAAAACAAAACAAGCTATCGCTGTTGTCCTTGGTTGCTTTCCAGAACTGGAACATAAAGACCTATTGCTGAGCACCCATGTGCTTTGGATGGAGGACGAAGAGGAATCAAGCTGGCACTGACCTAGGAGCCTCCTCCCTAAGCGTTGGCTCACAGTGTTGGAAGGCACTATGCAAGATGCCCAATAGTCCTGCCTGCTGTGAAGCCAACAAAGCACAGCAATGGCTGTGGACAAGTTGTCCCGATGGTGTGGTAGTGGCGTTTTACCTCGGGGCAGCCAGCAGCTCTAAAACTGGACAAGGCCCACTCAATGGGAGTCAGCAGCTAGAGAGTTCACAGACCCTGCAGGAGAGCCCACTGCTGCCGCGCTCCTAGCCAGTGTATTTCTAACTATGCTCTAAATAACTGTCCTTGTCCCCACAGGGAAGTGTAGCTCTTATCCATCATCAGAGAAGCTTCTTCTTGCAGCAGACAGAGACTATTACACAGACTCACAAGTGGTCAAAGTGCAGAGAATAAGTGACTGGGGCTGGCCAACCCTGGCTGCTGCAACTACAAAACAACGACACTTAAGGTTCAGGGGAAAATCACTGAAGAGGAAGCAAACAGATTCTAAGAGCCAGCGGACCAGGACACCTACTGTGAGACAGTGTCTTCTAGACACGACAGGGAAGCCGCACCATTAAATCTCAACAGTATGGTGGCCTGGACAAGACCTGCACAATTCAACCCCAGCTGACATAACAACGTGAATGGGGGAAATGCCACAAAGCTTCACCCCTAGATAGAAGAACTATCGGCCGTCACTGGTTCACCCCTAGATAGAACCATTACCCATCACTGGCTCACCCCTAGATAGAAGAACTATAGCCCATCACTGGCTCACCCCTAGATAGAAGAACTATAGCCCATCACTGGCTCACCCTTAGACGGAAGAACTATAGGCCGTCACTGGCTCACCCTTAGACGGAAGAACTATAGGCCGTCACTGGCTCACCTCTAGAGAGAAGAACTATCAGCCACTGCTGGTTGTTGAAAGAGGGAAAGACAGTTTCCCCCAGGGACAAGCTCCTTGATAGGTTGTCTAATCCCAAGTGGTCAGCCCTAAACACATACAAACAACCAATAAATGGATTCAATAAGGTGTGTGTGTGTGTGTGTGTGTGTGTGTGTGTGTGTGTGTAAAACAATAAATCAGAAGAAGCCATGAATTTGAAAAGGAGTGGAGGGGAAAACAGGAGGAGTCAGAAGGGGTAAAGGGGTAGAAATGAGTAAATATACAGTACTCATCTGCGAAATTCTCAAAAGTGAAGTGAATTTGAAACACGCGGCCAGCACCAGTCAATCACACGGCTACAGAGACACTAGTCAGCTGAGAGGCAGGCAAAGGCAAGCACCTGTTTCTCTTCCTATCTGGCGTGTTCCCAGGTTGATCACAGGTGTTCCAAAAGCGCCGACCTCTCGCACCCCACAGCTGCTATTCCCAATCATACACCCCGCATGGGCGACCAGCTGTATAAACTGCTCAAATGGGACATGCTTGACTGCACGGAAATTGGGGTGATGCTCAATGCCCTTCTTCCGCATCACTCGAACCATCTCCTTGCTCCCTGGGAAAATTAAAAGATCACATGATTAAATGCAACCATTTAATCGAATGAGACAAAGAAATCACTTTTATTGGCAAGTACAGCCCTAACCCTCTACCAGTTATTAGGAAAGACAGTCACTTGAACCACTCATCTTTCCAGTGTTTGGTGCTAGGATTTTCACGAGCAGCACATAACGAGCGGTCAGCTTCTGCGTCTCATCTAGCTCACACAGTAGCAGCTGGGGGCTTCCGACAGCACTTAGCAAAGCAGGTATATTGTCGTAATACCTCAGTACAAACTCTCACCTTAACTGGGCTACAAAGAAGGCAGTAGTTTCTAAGCAGGAAAGACACTGACTCCACACCTGAGCCGATTAGAGCAGCTCTGCCTAATTCTGCTCACACTCCCACAAACTCTCACCTTTGTGCCCTAAACTCCAGGGCAGTGTGGATGGGGCCCCCACACCACAGCTGGTATTTCATTAAAATACAGCACTTTGAAACAATATAAGGCTATGAGAAAAAGTTAATCTCCCCTCCCTTGTTTTTCTTTTTCCATGTGTGTATGTGTGTGGTGTGTGTGTGTGTGATGTGGTGTGTTTTCTCACATCTCTGCCTTCTAAGGCTGGAATTACAGGGAAGCCACCATGTCCTGCAGGTGCTTCCTAAATTCACACACACTTTTGTATGGCAAGTTCTCAACTACTAAGATGTCTCCCAGTCTCTTTCTTAGTATTGGATGGCAAGAATTTCTTAAAAAGATGTATTGTCTCACTTATGTGTATGTACCTTGTGCATGCAGGAGACGGTGGAGGCCAAAAGACATCAAGTCCCCTCGGAACTGGAGTACAGACCGCTGTGAGCTGCCGTGTGGGAACAAACCCAGGGACACCGCATACACTGCCCACTTTTAACCAGGAGCCATCTCCAGTCCCACTTCCTTGATTTTTTGAAACAAGTTCTCATATATAGACCAGGTTAGCTTGAAACTTTTTTCCTACAACTTACAGAAAAGCTCTTTAGTTTTATTCCTTTTTCCTTATGTGTATATATGGGTGTCTCTGTGGGGGTATGTTCATATTCATGAAGGTGTTCATTGAGCCCAGAGGGGTTGAATCCTTCTTAGAACTATAGCTACAGGCAGTTGTGAGCTGCATAACGTAATGCTGGGAAACACAAGCTTTTAACCCCTGGGCCACCTCTCTGGGATCCTCCTGCCTCTGCCTCCTAAGCGCTAGGACCACAGGTGAGTGCGAACACACCAGGATCTGTGTTCCAGCCAATTATCCTCTAGCCATGTGAGGACGAGGGGTTCATCTGACCTACGGCAGACAGTGAACATATAAAGCTCTCAATGGACAGAACTCATCCAGGCACCAGAAACTGTGTGCATCTCTTCTTTTTAAAAGTTTCTCTGTGTGGAAGACAGGCAGATGGGCTCAGGACTCCAACGCCCTGGGAGATGACTGGCCACTTCCCTCCCTGAATGCCAATCCTCGTCTACAATCACAGGAGAACATGGTGCTCCAGAAGGTCCTCCTCTTCCAAGGCTCCACTTTGGTCTGAAGCCTAAGCTACTGTTGCAATCTAGTCTTCCCAAGAGCCCACCTCCCTCCTGGGAACGGCAAGCATGCTGGGGCACTAAGCCGCATACTGACATTGCTCCATGGACAGCAGAGGATGTGCAGGGGCAGGACTCAATCTCTCTTTAAGTCAGAATCTTTTTGTCTTTGAGCCAGTGTCCCTAGGGATCCGCCCCTCTGCTTTGAGTAGCTGTGACTACAGATGCGCACCACACTGCATATTACAGAGGAGAACTAATTCTGCAGTGTACACATCCTGGAAAGTTACGACAACCAGAACACATCATTCAGAGATAGGCAGATAGATTATAATTACTTATTCAGAACTTAAATGTTGTATGGAGCGGCGGGGCTCCGTCCTGCCACCCGGTTAGCTGTACCTGAAATAATTACACAGAAACTGTATTCTTTTGAACACTGCCTGGCCCATTAGCTCTAGCCTCTTACTGGCTAATTCTCACATCTTGATTAGCCTATTTCTAATGATCTGTGTAACACCACAAGGTGGCTTACCAGGAAAGATCTTAACCTGCATCTGTCTGGAGTGGGAGAATCATGGCGACTGCCTAACTTGGCTTCTTTCTCCCAGCATTCTGTTCTGTTTTCTCCGCCTACCTAATTTTCTGTCCTATCAAAGGGCCAAGGCAGTTTTTTTATTTAACCAATGAAATCAACACAAAACAGAAGACTCCCACATCACTTAAAGGAGCCAAAAGAACTCTAAAGGATTTTGAGATACTGCTGTATTACCTGATCAAAATCTGGGTTCAGAGTCCTGTTTCTTCTAACAGAAAAGGTTCTTCATAAGTAAGGTGGCAGGTAATAGCATAGCATTTCAGAGAAAAGGTCCCACTTCTGTAACCAAAAGAATCCTAAGAGCTCACAGTGACTAATGTCAGCTACAATAAGCAGGATTTAAAGACCCCTTAGTGTCAGCCCTGACCTGTCTCATGTACCTCAGAGCCCCATCACCTGCCTGAGGTCTCACTTAACACTGAAGTCCACAGCTCTCCCAGCCTACACACCCTCCTTGACCTTGACCTCTCACAGCCCTTAGAGTTCCTTCTCAGAGTGGAAACTGGAGGGAAACGACAAAGCAGGAGGGCAAACTGCAGAGCAGCGAGCCTCTTGAACATTTACTTCCTGTTGTTTCTACTAGAGGTGGACTACAGTATCACACACAGCATTCTGACTAACCTTCGACTGAGATGCTTTTCCGAAGGGCCCTAGGATAAGATAGGCAAGCAAAGGCGACCGTCAAGAAAAGAGGAAAGTAACAGAAACCAAAGTTTGAAAAGGTAGATGGCATAATTTCATTTAAGCTCCATTACCTGCATCAATATTTGGAAACAGAACTAGGGTCCTCTTGTTAAATGAGATAAGCGCATCCAGTGTTAATTCAAACATCTTTATGGAATGCTTAATGTCAGTGGTCACAGGGTGCTGCAGAGCAACAATGTAATCTTTACATTTTACATCATCACCTGTTTAAAGAGAGGCGAACCACAGTGCTTCATTAGTTAAGACTCTTCTTCTTGTTGCTGTTGTTTGATTTTTTTTTTTTTTTGCCTGGAACACATTTTCAAAAGTGAAAAAGGGGAGCCTTTCCTATTATGATCTAAAGGATGAGCTAATCTAAGTGCAGACAATCTAAGTGCCGTACCACATCTGATAAGGCAATTCAAGGTACAGCTCCACTCTAAACCACAGCTGCAGCACATGGTCCTGAGAGGGGAATGCTGTCATCCTTTGATGTGGCAGCTGAGGCACTCGGAAGCATCCTTACAGCAGCAGCCAGAGCACAGTCTATGTAGACAGTAAGCTACGAAGGACATAATCTCCTCTGAGAGTCTCTTCACCCCTCCCCTGGCCCCCACATCCTTCATCTTCAGAGTTTTTTCTTTGTAGGTGAAAGGATTCCCCCTCACACTCCCAGGGGTCTGGGAATTAAATGCAAGGTTCACCAATCAAGTAGCCAGCTGCACTGTTAGCCGTGAGATTGGGATATCAAAGCGCTTCTCCAGTCCCATGAGAAGGACCGTTCTATACAAACTATTGCTAAGAATAAACAGAGGTCTCAGGGGAAGAATTCTAGCACTTTGCTCCATGAGTGATTTCCACTTCTCATTTTCCTTATACTCTGAGTGTAATTTTTCAGACTTTGTTTTATTGAGTATTATTATTAGTGAGGGGTGAGATGCATGCTATGACTGTAGAGGATTAACTCGCGGTAGTCTCCTTCCATCTTACAGGGACCGAACTCAGGCTTGCGGCCAAGCGTTCTTACCAGCTGAGCATCTCACCAGCCTTGATTTTTTTTTTTTTTTTTTGAGACAAGGTCTCACGTATTCCAGGTTGGCTTTGAATTCAATGTAGTTAAAGATTACCTTGAACTCTTGACCTCCTCCCAAGTGCTAAGATTACAGGCATGTACCACCATACCTGGCTAGGTATTTTTTGTTTGTTGTGTTGTGTTTTGTTTCGTTTTAATGTTGAGAAACAAAGGTCAAGTCATTGAGCCGGAACTATCTATTCCTGGCAGCGAAGACTGATACTTACTGTTGGGATGCCTCTCATTATCACGAGTTTAATGTACCTTTTCGACCTTGCTAATATTCTTATGGGATCGGGTAATAGAGCTGCATGTTGTAAGTGACCTGCACAATTTTACTTTCCTGTGAGCAGAGTGAAAATGTAAGAAGCTCTAGTGGAGAATCAGACAGTGCTACCTGTACAAATGTATTACTGCTAGATACAGCTGGCCTTACTGTCATGTGTCTGCTTTTACACCAGTTTAAAAGTAAAACAAGAAGCTGGATATTGTGTGCAGTTGTGTGCTCATGGGAGAAGGAGGCAGGAAAGCTACAGTCTTGGGACCAGCCAGGCCTACACAATGAGTACCAGAATAAAAAGAGCTATATAGCAAAGCTCTGTCTAAAAATAAAGAAATAAATATAAAAAGTAAGAATCCAGGTTTTGCTCTTTCCATCATGAAGTATAAACTGTCAAACAGGGCTTTAAGTTTGTGTTTACAATCTTACTGCATTGTTTCCTTGATTTTTAAAAAATTAGTATTCTTGTGTGGGCCTCATGTGAGGGAATGTGCATGCCACTGCACACATGTGGAGGTCAGAGGGCAACTCTGTGGAGCCCGGCCTCTTCCACCTTATATGGGCTGCAAGGGCTGCACTGCCAGGGGCTAGAGCCTTTCCCTGCTGAGCCATCCCGCTAGCCCGGCACGCTCACTTTCTTTTAAAGCCACCAAAACCAAAACCCCAGGTATGACATTCTTTGCCCATACTTCCAGCCCTGAGGTGTGAGGACAAGAGAATCTCTGGGGCTTGTTGCCCAGCCGGTTTGGCCAAACCCGTCAGCTGCAGTTTCAGTGAGCGGCCATGTTTCAAATCATAAGCAGTGGGGGAAACGCTGAACATCAACATCTGGCCTCCACAAACCCATGTGCACACACAAAAGTGAAAGCAACATTTTCCATACTGAAAAATAAAATGCAGCCAAGTGGTGGTGGCACATGCCTTTAATCCCTGCATTCAGGAGGCAGAGGCAGGCTGATGACTGAGAGACAGAGACCAGCCTGATATAGAAAGCGAGTTCCAGGACAGTCAGGGCTACACAGAGAAACCCTGTCTTGAAAAAACAAGGGGGAAAAAAAAGTAGAAAAAGTAAAAGTACTCTAAGCTCACACTGGAAAATAATATAATAAATTAGTTTTACCTACTTTCTAGCCTTCCCACTATTACAGCTTTTACAGAGATGGATCACATTATACGCAGTTTTATAGCATGCTCCCCCAACACTGTGTGCACATGTGGATACAGGAGGGCAACGCTGACTGTCTTCCTCAGGTGCTCCCCATCTTACACCTCTTGAGATGGTCTAACTAAATTCCGAGTTTACCAATCCAGCTGGACTAGCTGCCTCCATGCCCCGCCATGCCAGGGCCAGGGCACACACCACAGCTGGCTCTTTGACATGGATTCTTATGCCAAACATTTGACCCAGTGAGCCATCTCCTTCTCCTTTTCCCCATTTTTTTGATAAAGTAAGAATTGTACTCATGGACAGGTATAGTAGCATACGCTTATAATCCTAGCACTTAGGAGGCAGATGCAGGAGGATCAAGAGTTCAAGGTTATCCTGAGCTATCTACGCTCCAGCATGTGGACCTGAACTCAATCCCTAGAGCACACAGCGGAAGAGGAGGACTGACTACAGATTCATATGCACATCAGATTTTGAACAGACACACATATGCATATGTACACACAATAATAAAATTCATTTTTTAAAACTTATCAATACATAAATTAAAACTGTTAAAGAATGAACTATCCTTGTGAATACTACTCACTAAAATATTCAGTGAAGCAAAAGCATTCCATATGTACAAACATAGCATAGATTTTTAACATCAATCCAGCTTTTCTATTTCATAGAGAACCTTGGGGTAAGCATATACCACAAAGAACTGTGAAGTAAAATCTTAGTTCTCTGGTCTCCAATGGAATATTGTGTCCATGAGTTTCCAAAAAGACTGAAATATGCCCAACACTTTCTGAGTCTGGCATACGTACCTAGCCACATCCGAATGATGCTCATATAGTCCTTGTTCTTGGCTGAGAGCAGTTTGTCATAGGAAGGGCAGCCTGCCAACAGAATGCGGTCGTGGTCCTCACACATGGATATCAGGTGCTGCTCGGCACTGCGGGTGCAGCACACGTGGTAGTGAGCCAGCTTTGTTATGGCGTGTCTGATGGAGTCATCGATGGTCCCACTGACCTCCCCTCCTTCAATGTGCAGGATTCGGATGTTCATCAGGGCGGCAGATGTCGCCAGGGCAAGGGCGTCGAATCGGTCTCCGTGAACAATCATGATGTCAGGCTTCAGGCGATTAAGGACATCTGGAAGCTTCACTAGAGCTAGGCCTACTGACTCTACCATGGCTGCTTCATCCTCCCCTCTAACGATCGTGTGTAGCCGGGTGTTAATGTCAAAGTCATCTTGCTCAATCATGCGATATGTGTTTCTAAAGCGGAGCACAGGAGTGACACTATGTTCTTACACAAGAAAGCATAATACTAACCCCAAAGCGACACCTGTTCACAGTCTCGCTTGCTAAAACAAGTAATTAAACTACAAACAAAGAGCAAAGACCATAAATGTACCTTACCTGATTCACACTGGTACACAGTCAGCAGCGTTCTCCAGATGGAGATAAAGCCTGCCCTGAGATCCTCCTAAATACTAGCTGATTTTCCTATCCAATAGTCTCACCATCAAATACCCCTTTCCACCTCGGGCGCTGCACAACTACCACTCCCGGGCCAGCCTCCTTGCCACCGCCTTCCCGCACAAGCCTTGTCACAGAAGAGACTTACTGAGACTTCTACCTCTGGCTCAAACTACAACGTCCGATCACTCAAAGAGCCTGCCTTAGATAGCCAGATTCATTTCAATTTAAAAAAAAAAATCTATAGGAGCTACCCATGAGCCTCCTCACTGCTCCTTAACTGTCTTCTTAGAGCAAGCCCCCGCCACACAGAGTGTAGGAGACGGTGGTATTCTGCTTACTGTTCTGGCGGTGCATTACCGCCCTGCCTTTAAAGTAGTCTGAATATGACGGTTTGAGCACTAGCTTCTTTCATACACGGTGAGGGTCCGAGTCTTAGGAGGCTGCACGAACATTTTCAAACCACAAGGGGGCACTAAGTGCACGAGAAGAGCAAAGCCAAGGCTCCTGGTCTTGCTCAGTTTACCCTTCAGTTTTCAAATCATCCCTGCTACCCTACAGTACAGACCTTAAGGTTACACACACAAATTAATGATCCTGGTAATGTAACATTTTCATTTACCTTAAGATAAGTTAGACTTCTGTAAATCTTGTCTCATGTATACTACTTTATATGTGATTGACTTGTAAACCAGGATTGGTTTTTGTTGTTTTGTCTATTTGGAGACAGGGTCTTACTATGCAGCCCTCACTTTGCAATCTGGGCAGGACTCAAACTCAAAGCAATCCTCCCGCCTCAGCTTCCCAGGTAGTAGGATTACAGGCACACACCAATACACTCAGTTTAATAAACTGTTCTGAAGAACTGCCATTAGAACTCACAAGACACCCTGGGGTGAAATAAGCGTGCTCTGTCATAAAGCACAGGTCTGGCTTGCTTGAGGCTTTGGGCTCAAACCCCAACACCAAAAAAATTATGCCATGAAGCCATGTTATTATAGTCTAACTTTATATACAATTATACACACACATATGTGTTTCTTCTGAGTGTAGTAACAAACAGTGACATTTCCAGCTGTCGATCATCAAGTATCTGCTGAACAGCAGCAGTGGGGCAGGCTTCATCGCCATTTGGTTTTTACCCTGGTTTATAACTTAAGTAACAGACTCTGAGCGTCTTCCCAGTGCCCTGCGGTACACAAAGGCCGAGGCCCGCAGCCTACAAACCCAGGCTCTCCCAGGCGCACTGCTGGACGAAGCACAGGAAAGCACTCGTCTCACCCGTAGTCGTCTATCAGGTGCGAGCCCAGCACCACCACATCCAGCTCAAAGAACGCAGGCTCCGTCTTAATGCCGAACATGATCGGGGCGAGTTTGGAGTAATCCGCGCGGTTGCAGGTAGCAACGCAAACCCGAAGCTTCCGGTTATTCCCGTTCTTCTCCATGACTTGTTTTTTTTTAGTTGAGAGTTTCTTAAAATAGAGTTCCTAATGATACAAAAATAAAAGTTATTGTTCACAGCCGGAATAACTACGAAGCAGGAGAGCAGAACTTTCCAGTTGAAAGCACTGTGGTTCAGTACAAAGGCGTCCGATCCTTGCTCCACCCTGCTCCACTTGTGACACCCTCACTGGGGTGACAAGCGAGGAACCCCCAGCAGGCTGGCAGCCTCCATCCTTTCTCTCACTGCCACACTGGAACACAGTTTCCATTCCAAAGAGAAACAAATAACTTCTCTTTAATTATTAGTTTAAATGTACTTACTAAAAACAAATACTTGGTATACTCACAAGCCAGCCCAACAAAACAGACTGTTAGAAAATGTGTTAGAATCACCTACCGGTTAATTTCACAAAAGGGAGAGACAGGTCTAGAGGGAAAATTACTGCCCCAAGATTCAAGATCACATCTTCAAAGAGCATGTCCTCGCCCTCACGTGACACACCCCCTCGGAAGAGATGCTTCTTAGAAACTCCCTCAAGACCTCATCTGCACCCACGTGCCAGGCCGCAAAGCCGACTCCAAACGCCCACAGATGGCTCTGCTATGCTTCCCCAAGGCACCTGAGAGTCGGTGTCCCAAACTGAACTCATGTTCTCCCGTAAAGCTGTTTCTCCTGGTTTGTTCCCTAACCCAGTTAGATACTACGACTCATCCAAATTCCCTGCTATCCTGCCACTTCCATTCCTCACCAGTGCCTCCTGAGCGGGTCGGTTCACCCCTGAGCTCACTGTTTCTTCCTCATGGTCCCCACCAGCACCTCCCTTAGATAAAAGTCCATTTGTCTTGGGTCTGAGCTAGTGGTCAAAGTGGTGAGCCTATTTCTTGTCCTGTCCTTCTCCCACAGACTTTCAAAGGGATCTGACTGTCACACCAATCAGCATACCTCACTATGGGATAAAATCCAAAATGCTAATCTGGACCTCAGCCTGTTTTTTAAACTACATTTCTCCGATTACTAGTGTCAATGCATCAGCGAACTGAAATGCCCGTTGTTCACTAGTGGATCTATGCCAGCCTTAGGTCTAATGCCTGGACCTACAGCTTCCTTCCCCTCTTGCCCAGACTCCTACTCAGGCTTCATTAACCCCATCCCTTGCAGAGCTACCTCCTCCTCAGCACTGTGGCCTTGCCACACCCATGAAAACACTTTTGTTTAACTCCGCGGCCTACCTATCTTTCCATTTGCCCTCACCCCACACCCTTCACTTACAAAGTCAAAACCAGAGCAAGAGATGGTTGACTTAGGGAACTTGTTTCTGCAGGCCATCTATCATATAACCCCAGTGCTTGTCAGGCTGAGGCAGGAGGATTCAAAGATCCTGAGCTGGAAGCCAATCCACGTACATGGTGAGATATGAGATGAGGAAGGGAAGAAGAGACGAGGCGGGGGAGAGCTACAAAGAACAGTGGGGAGGGATTTGTTTTATGGAAAACTTTAAATTTCCCAGTAGCAACGTTAAGTTTCACCTCATGGACTCTGACCTCAGTGCTTAGGTTTGAGGAAATACAGCAATATTTGAACTTGAACTAGGAATCCAGGCTATAACGGGAGCAGTGCAGCCCCTGAGGCTCGGCAGTCAGCCCATCGATGGTCTTCTGATGTGGGCACACTTCAGAGTGGAGTTGTCTGATCGTGTAAACTGTCGGTGCAGCCCCCGAGGCTCAGCAGTCAGCCCATCGAGGGTCTTCTGATGTGGGCACACTTCAGAGCGGAGTTGTCTGATTGTGCAAACTGTCGGTGCAGCCCCCGAGGCTCAGCAGTCAGCCCACTGAGGGTCTTCTGATGTGGGCACACTTCAGAGTGGAGTTGTCTGATTATGCAAACTGTCCCACGATGAGTGAGGCCCTCTCCAAAGCATAATACCCAGGAAAGGCTAATTCTGCCCAACGAAAAGCCCTTGTAACTGTCAAATGAGCACACTACCAAGAGTCTAGAGCACTACCTGATCATTAGAGAACAGCCGTCCTAAGTGTCCTGTACACAGTCCTCCCTCCACTGAACAAACGTGGACTGGCTCAGCTGTGATATTTGATTTGCTGGGAGAGGCAGCGCAAACAACCGGCGTTGGTCAATGTATTATACGTGGACGGCGAACGTTCCAGCTGGCAGTGCTTTGTTTGCCAGGTTACCGAGCTATCGTCCTAACCAACCGTTAGCCAGCTGTATAAACTATGAAAATATGTGCTCTTTTTTTTTTCTTAAGTCAAAACTTTTTGGAAAATAAAGTAAATCTTAAAACTTTTTAAAGAGAAGTATTTCTTGAATTTTAAAAATTAATTATTGCATACTGGACATGGTGGCGCACACCTTTAATCCCTGCACTTGGGAGGCAGAGACAGGCAGATCTCTGTGAGTTCCAAATCAGCCTGGACTACATGCAAGTTCCCAGTCAGCCAGAGCTCCATGGTAAGACCCTATCCCAATAAACAAACAGATAAATAAATAAATACACAAATTCATGATTAGGTGGTGTATTCGCACGGCTTCAAATGAAAAGGTCCACCAGGCCGTTCTCTCAGCCATGTGGCTCTTCTCAGCAGCTCACAGGACTGGTTTGCCTTCATTTCCGTCTTTTCTTTTCTGTCTCCTCTCCTTGTCCCCACCCAACATTTGGTATTTGGGCTTATTAGTGAGTTTTTGTTTGCTTGGGTTTTTTGTTTGTTTGTTTGTGACAGCCCTATGTAGCCCTGGCTGGTCTGCCCTGGCCTGTGTAAGCATCCAAAGTGTTGAAATTACAGGCATGTACCATCCTCATATATATATATATATATATATATATATATATATATATATACACACACATATAATATATAGTATGCAATTGGTAACATTTTACAAGCTATTGCTACATTCTTTACTTTTAAAATATTTATAATTATGTTTCTGAATTAAATGGGAACAAGGAAAAATTTAAAGACAATGGAAATATCAAACCAACTGTGCAAGTTATCAGCTTTTTAAATAAATGAAGAGTTGAAGAGCCTTGGAAATAAACACAGAATGAACAAGAGCTTACAGAGTCTTTAATCTGTGTAGAGCACTGCACAGAAAACTGAGGTGGGTGAGGAGCTGAGAAAGATCTCGTTTCTGACTTCAGGAAAGAACACTGTGGAGGACGGCCCGGAACACAACAGACCCCACCATTCCGCTTTCACAAGCAAGTGCGATGGAAATCAGAAACTTTAACAAACTGTCTGCTATTTATTCTGGATGAAGTATTCCCAAAGGTACTTTTTAAAAAATCTGTTCTTTGTGTTTTTGAGACGGGGGTCTCTCTACATACCCCTAACTGTCCTGGGATTTTCTCTGCAGACCAGGTTAGCCTGGAGCTCACTGAGATCCGCCTGCCTCTGCTTCCTGAGTGCCAGGTTTAAAGACTTGCACCACTAAAGACACATTTTTTATACTGAAGATAGTGACCAGCATTGTCACCACTAATATGGGATGAGTAATGAGACAAAATTGACTCAAACTACTTAAAGGTAATTTATGCTTCATAAAGTACAATGTAAAACAAGATCGAATTTGCTTCTTTACATGGCGGAATACTAGACAAAAATTAAAATTAATCAACTGTATCTATATTTGTCAGTGCATACTGTGTATACCCATCCCAAAGTCTGAGGCCCCAAACATTGCAAAATGCAAACAGTTTTGAGCACTCGAGCCAGTGAGATGGCAGCAGGGGTGAAAGCGGAGGTCAGAGGACAAACTCTAACAAGGCAGTAATGGCTCACGTACTCGGGAGGCAGAGGCAGGCAGATCTCTGTGAGTTCGAGGCCAGCCTGGTCTACAAGAGCGAGTTCCAGGTCAGGCTTCAAAGCTACAGAGAAACCCTGTCTCAAAACAAAACAAAAGACGAAAACAAAAGGACAAACTCCTGTATCAATCCTCCAAGCTCGAGCAGAGTTAGAACACACAGACAAGGAGCGCTGGGATGTGCTTCTTTATGCCTTCAGGGCTAGGGTGGGGGACACGTCAGGAACACAGCAAATCAGCAGGAAGGAAGGCTGCCTGGGTGGACGCTTGATCAGTGGACCAGACAATAAGGGAAATGGGAGGACACGAAGGTTTTATAAAATGCCTAACCCAGAGACCACCTGCAAGGATCTCCAAATCTGGGCCAACCCATCCCAACAGCAGCAGTCAACTGGCTTCAACAGAGCTTTTTACTCCACTTCCTCCTTCTCTGCCAATGCTTTGCTCTCCTCACAGAACAATCTCCCCCACTTAAACTTTCACCTTGTTAGAGACAGGTTGTCTGTAGTCTCCCCGATTGCCGGCATGACAGTCGCTCGAATTCTACAGCTGGTTTTACCGGGTTCTGAGGACCTAGACCCAGGTCAAGTTTTCAGCATCACACCCTCCAGCAACCACCACCAGCCATCTCCCCGGCTCCAAGAAATGGCAATGCTCACATACCGCGCTCAACTCAATCGTGCTTTATAAACGTTGCAAAAGGTGGTAATGTCAATGTCCCAACCACGAGAAAGGGTTTTCTGTACGCTTGTGCAAGCAGCCACCAGTCACACGGTAAACACCGCTAAGTGCTTTCACATCGCACTGTGCTAACATAACATAACGTTATAAGAAAGCATCTTTTAATCCTATCTCATTCACTCCGCTACACGGACAGGAACATTGAGGTATAGGAAAAAATCGTCTTGCTCTAAATTACAGTTAAACATAGTTAATGACTGACAGAACCATCTTCCTGCACCGAGGTCACTGCCCTACACACCCTCTGCCACAAACACCCACGAGCGCAAACCTTGCTGGAGAACTTGACACACACTTCCTTTCACGCAGAGCGGATGGAACTCCCCGCAATAAAACGGGGTGCGGATTTCTCAGCACCCCGCTGCCCCGCTATAATCCAGTCTGTCGTTCCTTCCAGAGCCCCTACAGTTGGGCTAAACCATTTTCTTTCCAATTAAACTGTACCCCCGCCACACCCCTCCTATCTGCGGAGCAAAGCCCAACTGTGCTCTAGCGATTTTACAAGGCTGTTCTTGGATGGATATAAACGCCGATCACATTTCCAAGGGGGCCAAGAGTCCAGATGGTCCGTGCTGGGCGGACCTCCGAGACCGTCTCCCAGATCACACCCCGTGCACCCGGGGCAGGGGTGGCCAGCAGCTCTCTCACGCCTCCGCCCCGGGCCCCAGGGCTGCCCCTGGCCCAGAAACATGGCCAGGCCTACCTCCTCACGCCCCGGTTCCCATTCACCCGCGCGCTGAGCTTGACAGCTCCGGGGTCACGCGTCGGAGCCCCGCGCCCGGCGGGAGAGGCGCCCTGCCGCGCAGTCCCGGGGCACCCAGTGCAAGGCCCACAGCTGCAGGGGAGCTGTTGGAGCGCGGCGCGATGCTCGTGAGTCACCGACTGACGTGTGGCCCTCGCCGGGTTAGTTCCTCCAGCGCCACCTCAGCACTCAGTCAGCGAGCTTCCAGCCGGCCTACACCGCGGGCCAGGGCCAGCGCACCCCGTGGCTTCCGCTACTCCAGCGCCGCTCGATGACTCGGCGCTCCGCCCGACCGCTGCTCCTGCAGGCGCCCCCCCACACACACACACACACTCCGCGGAGCGCCGAACTGTCGATCGCTCCGCCCAGCCTCGGCCCCGCCCCGCCCCCTATCCTCCCCAGAGCGTTTCTGTTAGCCTCGGGCGGTTGCACTGAGCGCCTTCCGCTGTCGTGTCAGCTCGGGTAGTGGCGTCCATTTGGTCTGCTGAGCCTGGTGGTGTTCTCTCCTCTGCCGAAGCCCACTGTGAAGCCCGAGTTTTCCACGAGATGGTTGTTTCAGCCTTGCACTCAAGCTGAGACCAAGCACCTGCCCAGAGTGGTCCCTGGGATTAAGCCTGGCCACGCCTGCCAGGAGGCTCTGGTGGAGTGCGGAGTGACAAGACACATGTATTAGCTGAGCATTCTATTACCAAATTTGGGTGTCACTGTTTGTGAAAAGCCAGGTTCTGCCATTATCCTCCATAAGTCAATGAGAACAACAGAATTAATATAATGATAATAATCATCATTATTATTATTCAATGTGACCATATTGCAAAGAGGAACAAAGAGATCCAAGGATGTGCTCTCCCCAGGTCCATTTTGGAACCCATAAACTGAGGTTATAATATATAGGAAGAGTTCAATGTACATATCTAGATGCTCCAGATCAGGCTGTAGCCCTATTACTGTCTGGATTCCAGCCTCTCCAGTAAAGCGCCCGGTGTGAAATCTATTTCCAACACCAGGATTCAGCTTTGTCCTCCTCCCAGCATGAGATTAGTGGGGAAATTCCAGTTTTGAGTCCTTTGTTTCAATAGTCTAATAGATTGAGGGACTCAGATGTCTCTAGAATATCTTCATCTCAGCCACGCTGGTTGCAGCTCCGAGACCCAGGAAGGGAAAGAGGGGACTGTGCAGTTAGCTCCTACTGAAGTGTTTGGGTTTTGTTTTTAGATTTTATCTTTAGTGTGTGTGTGTGTGTGTTTGAGGTTGGTGTATATTAGAGTTCAGGGGCCCTTGGAATCCAGAAGAGGACATCAGAGACCCTGGGGCTGGAGTTACAGGCAACTGTACCTCCCGACAGGGTAATATTGACCCTAGCATGGAGCAGGAGAATGAGAAGCTGCACAAGTAGTCTGAGCAATGTAACTGCACTCATGTCTTCAACAAGAAAAAGATTATCACAAGTGAAACACTGAAAACATTTTTTAGTTTTCTGACACAGGGTCTTACACTGTACCTAGCTAGCTGACGCTGCCATAGGATTCACTGTGTAGTCCAGACTGGTCTCAAACTCATGTCAGTCCTCCTGCCTCAGCTTCCAGATTCTGGGATTAGAGGCGTGGTCCACTAGTCTGACCAAGTGACACTATTTAAACAATCTAGAAATCCACTGGGGTTTCTTGCTATAAAACCAATTGTAAACCACATCACACTTTGCAGCTTGTGACCTATTTTAGTTAAGGGTGAAGCTCGGGTTTGCAAGGGTCACATCATCCTGGAAGTACAGTGGGGTGGGTACTTTTGTACATGGAGGTGTGTGCCATCGTCTACCTTCCTTTCTGAGGTCAGAGTAATCTGTTTGTAAGTTGACCATTTGTGTCTGCTCTGCTAACACATCCATTTCTGACACATTTTTGATTGTGTCTTTTCTGAATGCCTCTCAGACAGCTGGGTAGAGAAGGATGAGAGGTATTCATCAAGAACTGGTGCCAGGGAAACTGGGCTGAAGTAGACAGAAATATAATTTATTGGCTAGAAGACTGGTGAAACTTATATAAGTAATGAATAAAGAATAGCTTCTGGGTTTCTAATTTTAGTAATTGGCTGGTTTGTTGTGGCACTTAATAAGGTGACTAAGGCTAGGGTGATGAGCACAAAATGCTTGGTCACACCTGCAAACTCTATCTCCAAAGGAGGGGTAAGTACATTTTAAAGTAGCCATTACTCTGTCTGTCATGAGTGCATTGGAAATCATGGAAGATCTCAAGAGAGGCATCTGGCTTTTAAAGTTACATACTACATTACTACATAGCCAGTGTTGAAAGTTAAACTAACTTCAAAAAACAGTGTTTAGCTGGGCATGGTGGACCACACCCAGGGTCAGTTGGTTTTAGCCCAGAATTCTACCAGACTTTCAAAGAAAGGCAATGTCAATACTCCTCAAATAATTTCACAAAATAGAAGCAGAAGGAATCTTGTCACATTCATATCTTGCGACCACAGTCACCCTGATACACAAGCCACACAGATTCAACAAAGAAAAAGAATTACAGATCAATTTCCCTCAGAAACACAAAAGCAAAAATACTCAATAAAATACTTGCAAACCAATCCAAGAACACATCAAAAAGATCATCAAGTAGCCTCCATTCCAGAGATGCAGGGATGGTTCAACATATGAAAATCAGTCACTGTAGTCCACAATATGAACAAACTGAGAGAAAAAACCACATGATCATCTCATTAGATGATGAAAAAGCCTTTGACAAAATCCAGCACCCCTTCATGATAAAAGTCTTGGAGAGATTAGGGATAAAAGGGACAGATCTAAACATAATAAAGGCAATTTACAGCAAGCTGATAACCAGCATTAAATTAAATGGAGAGAAACTCAAAGCAATTCTACTAAAATCAAGAACAAGACAAGGCTGTCCACTCTCTCCCTATCTATTCAATATAGTAACTGAATAAGGAATAATAAGACAACTGAAGGGGATCAAGGGGATACATATTGGAAAGGAAGAAGCCAACAGTTCTAAGTTGTTGTGTGTTTATTTGTTGTTGTTTTTTGCTTAACCAATGTTAAAAATCTCGTATTTCTATATGTAGGTAGTTAGTAAGGTATTTGTCATTTAACATTAAATGAAATGACCTCACCTTTTGCATTTCTGAGTTCCAGAACTGCACAAGAACCTTCTAAGGACTTGTCTCTCAGTGTGCAGTTCATTTTCCTATGTGCAAATGTCCAGGGGCTCCGTGGCTCTTCTAGTCAGCAGTGTGAACTGGCACACCCAAAGCCTTCCCAAGCAGGGCCGTTTGCCTGCTTTCGTTACTCTGATCTAAGGACTTACAGTTTATAATATAATATAAATAAGGTCATTTTTGTTGTGTTTTGTTTTTCGAGACAGGGTTTCTCTGTGTAGCTTTGGAGTGTGTCCTGGAGCTCACTCTGCAGACCAGGCTGGCCAAACTCACAGAGATCCGCCTGCGTCTGCCTCCCGAGTGCTAGGAATAAAGGCCTGCGCCACCACCACCGGCTAAAATAAGATCTTTCTATAGCTGACCCATCGGCTGCAGCATATGCGAAAACATCAAAACACAGACTATGAAGAATTACTAAGCCTTCTCACGGAAGGCAAGACCTTTCTGGAGGGATCCTGATGGATATTTAGCTGGCCATTTTGGCAACATTTCTTACCACATGGACTTGTTTTGTTCTTTTACTTGGTGATTTAATGATTATAAAGTACTGCCCTGCTCGGTATATGCTACCCATTGTAGTAGTAACTGCTTATTATCTATGCCCAGGGCTCATAACAACATCCAGGTATCTGTTCTAGTGCTCCTATTTATTTTATTGATCATTTTGTCTTTTGAGACAGAGTTTCTCTACATAGTCCTAGCTGAAATTCATTATGTAGACCAGACTGGCTTCAAACTCAGAGAGATCCACCTGCCTCTACCTCCTAATTGCTGACCTTAAAGGCATGCATCACCATGCCCTGCAGACCTCTTTTGTATATAAACAGATCAGAAGCCCAGAAACTCAACAATGTAGCAAATTGGGGGGCACTTTGGGTTATGTGAGACACTACTCCAGAAAAGGGGGCAAGTACTGGGGATGTAACTCAGTTGACAGAGTACTTACTTACCTGGCATGCATGAAACCCTAGGCTCAACCTTTGCTATCATATAAAACTTGACAAGATAGTGCCTGCTTGTAATTCCAGTATTCAACAGGTAGAAGTAGGAGGTTCAGAAGTTTAAGATCCTTCTTGAATATACAATAAATTTGAAGCTAGTCTGGAATACATGAGACTCAGATCTCATAATAATAATAATAGTAGTAACATAAAAAAATATTAGCTGGAGGTTTATCTCAGTGTTGAGTGTTTGCCTGGGCTCAATGCCCAGCATTATGCAAGAAGTGGTGATGGGGGGGAGCATGAGATCAGCTTGGCAAAGCTATTAGATGTGTGTGCAGGCATTTGTAGGACAGAGGACAACCCTGGGTATATTTCCTAGGAATATTCATCTTGTGATTTTTTTGGAGACAAGATCTCTCAGTGATTAAGTCAGGTTGGCTAGTCAGCAATTCCCAGAGATCCACCTTTCTCTACCTCCCCAGCACTGGAATTATAGGCTTATTTATTTATCATAATTTTTTTTATTGATCTTTAGGGAACTTTACATCGTGCACCCCAATCCCACTCATCTCCCTGTCCTCGCACATCCTCCCTCCACCCGTGTAATCTCCCCCCAAAAGAAAATAAAGAATAGGGCTGGAGAGATGGCTCAGAGGTTAAGAGCATTGGCTGCTCTTCCAGAGGTCCTGAGTTCAATTCCCAGCAACCACATGGTGGCTCACAACCATCTGTGATGGGATCTGGTGCCCTCTTCTGACCTGCAAGTATATACATGCAAGCAGAACACTGTATACATGTGATAAATAAATAAAGATTTATTTAAAAAAAAAATAAGCCGGGCGGTGGTGGCGCACGCCTTTAATCCCAGCACTCGGGAGACAGAGGCAGGCAGATCTCTGTGAGTTCGAGGCCAGCCTGGTCTACAAAAGCTAGTTCTGGGACAGGCTCCAAAGCCACAGAGAAACCCTGTCTCGAAAAACCAAAAAAAAATAAATAAATAAAATAAAATAAAAATAAATAAATAAATAAAAAATAAAATAAAGAATAAAATTAGAACTTGGGGGAAAAAGTCTTGCCGGCCCCTGTGGGCACGACCTGCTCCTCTACCGACTGCAATTTTTCCTCACACCCATGCCAGCTGTCAAGTCTCCAGCTCTGCTGCACAGTTGGTCAGGCCGCCAGCTCCCCTGTGCCCATGCCAGCTCTCCTGTGCTGCCCAGGCAAGGGACAGGACCAGCTCTCCCTAGCCATGCCTCTGCCTCTGCACTGCACAGGTGAGGAGGGGCTTTATGGAGTAGTACAGACCACGGACATCTGCATGGCTTTTGGTGAAAACACGGGCCATGTACATCGACACAGACCCCAGCTGCAGTAGGGCCACAGATCCAGACATGATCCCTGGCAGCAGCAGGGGCCTGGACATCAACACGGCCTCAGGAGGCAGCGTAGGCCACCGGATCAATATGGTCACCTGCAGCAGCACAGCCTACAGACATCAACATGGCTTCAAGCAGCAGCACACACCACGGTCGTCTGAATGGTTTTCAGTGGTAATGTGGGCCATCGACATCAACACAGACCCCAGCTGTGGCAGGGTCACAGACCTAGCCCCTCAGCAGCAGTATGGGCCTGGGCATAACTATGGCCTCTCACATCAGGCTGTTCCTCACAGTCATCACGTAGCCAGTTCCGCCTCGCTTCACAGCACACAAACCATTCCACTTCTCTTACTGTCCCCAAACTTAACTTTTTAATGTGAGCATTAGGTATTCTAACTTATGACTTCACGCCTGCCAGAGAAGCGCTTACCAACTGAGCTATCTCCCTAGCCCGCGGAGCTAGCTACTACTCTCTCTCTCTCCCTCTCTATATATTATACGTGTGTGTGTGTGTGTGTGTGTGTGTGTGTATTACTGAGGCATCCATAAATAGCTAAATCAAGTGTTGACTTGGCATTTTTCTGAAATAGAAACTGCCATTAAGTTAAAGAAAGAACACACTATCAGTGCCTACTCGGAAGGTGCCTGTCCACAATCCCTGAAAACCTAGCACCAAGACTGTGCCTAACAAACACATGGGTAACTGCCAGGTGGGCTGCGCTAGCTCTCTAGGGCCTTTAGACAGGCGGGGACAGTGGCTAGGTGGTGGGATATGTGTGGGAAAGGGAGGCAGAGGCAGGGAGATCTCTGTGAGTTCGAGACCAGCCTGGTCTACAAGAGGAGTTCCAGGACAGGCTCCAAAGCCACAGAGAAACCCTGTCTCGAAAAAACAAAACAAAACAAAATAAATAAACACAAGCAGGGCAGGTGGAGCGTGAGGCAGGATCCTCAACAGCTTTCTGGATTTAATCGATTTGGAAGCTAGGCTTACTTTTCTTCCCTGTTTTCTAGTTTGTGTTTGCTTGTTTGTTTTGTTTGGGATGCTAGTGCTCTGCCACTGTGCCGCCTTCTGACGCTAATGCCAATGTGTTTATAGCTACAGTGAGTCTTTCCTTCCAATGCCTGTTCCTTGCAGTCGTGCAGTCAGAAGATCAATAGACCTGAATGTCAGGGAGACCCGCCAAATTCATCATTCTGATCCCCAACTCCAACTCACTGATGAGGGCTACCTGGAGGACAATGTCCAGATGATCCTGGGGCTGAATAAGAGTGTGGAGGAAGGAGTTCTTGGGTGTGTGCTGAGCTGTTTGGACGGGGCCAGAAGAGAGGTGGAGGCGGCATTACGTAGTTCCCGTCTCTGTTTTGAGTCCCGAAGAAGATAATTACAGGGTGGAAAAAATGAGTGATCAGCTGGGCATGGTGAATTAGGCCTGCCTGGAATCCTAGCCCTCCAGAGACAGAGAATCAACATGGGTTAGAGCCCAGCCTGGACTACAATGAGCTAAAGAGTATCCTGGAGTCCCTATTTCAAAACCAAAACAAACAACAAAAACTGAGTAGCCAATTACCATATCCACCTGAATATCCACCTGTAGCTGTCAACCTCCACTTCGTTGTTCTCATTCATAGCACTTCGGATTGACAGGCTGTCTGAGGGTCTGGGGGTAAAGCTGGCTGTCCACTCTATTGTTTATACTCTCCTGATGAAGCGGAAGAAGGCAGAAAAGAGCAACTTTCAGTACGGGTCTGTTGGTGTGCTTAGTGTTCACTTAGAGCACCACTTGTCCTGCCTACTGCCAAGCATGACCTCACTTGCTTCCCGGAACACAGAGACCCAAACAACCGGCCCTTGCTCTTAACAACCTGACTGACTCATCTTGCTTGCTCACCTCAGATTGAGGCATTAGAGTATAAAATGGGAACACAGACTGGACCCAGCACTGGGGCCTTTTGGGTGCTGTCCTGGCTTCGGCTCGCTGTTGATCCAGGCTCTCTTCCACTCTCATTGGCGCTGGAGTTTACTCCTGAAAGGTTCCTGGAGCATTCAGAACAGAGAAGAGCTCCTATTGCACTAAGTGGCCTTCTGCAGCTGTGTTACACAGAGGAGCATCCCCACCACCCAGGAAAGAGCATAAGGGTTAAGATTACGTTGTCTGGAGCTGGAGAGATGGCTCAGAGGTTAAGAGCACTGACTGCTGTTCTAGAGGTCCTGAGTTCAATTCCCAGCAACCACATGGTGGCTCACAACCATCTGTGGTGAGGTCTGGTGCCCTCTTCTGGCCTGCAGGCATACACACAGACAGAATATTGTATACATAATAAATAAATAAATATTTAAAAAAAAAAGATTACGTTGTCTGAGCCGGGGCAGTGGGGGGCAGTGGTGGGCAGTGGTGGCGCACACCTTTAATTCCAGCACTCAGGAGGCAGAGATAGGCGGATCTCTATGAAGGGCCCTCTTGGTCTACAAGAGCTAGTTCTAGGACGGTGAGGGCTGTTACACAGAGAAACCTGTCTCAAAAAACTTAAAAAAGAAAAGAAAAGAAAAGAAAGATTACATTGTCAGAGCAGTGCTTAGCCTACTCTGTAGAGTCTCAGGTCAGTAGAGCGAGAGACTGCCTCAAAACAAAACTGAACAACGTGAAAAGAACTTGAGGAATGACATCTAAGGATGACCTCTGACCTCTACACAGTTGTGTACAATGTGCAAGTGGGCCTGCATTTACATATGTACTCACACACACACACACACACACACACACGATTGACTATATTGGCTGAAAGAATTCAGAAACATCCTAAAACATCAACTTTAGTCTGAGATTAAAATATAGGTTGGCTAAAGTATTCATGACTGCAACACGAGCCTTTTTGAAACTCATATTTCAGAGCTATTTAATGATTCGTATTGCTGCAGTTACCACTCACCAAGCTTTTCATAGTTCCATGATGGCAAGCCGACTCTATGCTAGTGTTCCCAGCTACAGAAGAGACATGCAAATAAACACAATGTTGTTGGGTTTGTTTCTGTGGAATATCACTCTTTATTTGGGAATTTAAAGTGTAATTTTCGCTATGGACTATGAAGATAAATTGTTCTATCTAGATGTTAGAGAAATGGTATAAGCAAGGAAACACTCAGACATTCCTGATGTGGGGTTTCCCCTCTGTATACTGTGAATACCATTGGTTAATAAAGAAACTGCTTTGGGCCTATTGCAGAGCAGAACAGGGCAAGGCGGGAATTCCAAGCCATAGAGAAGGAGAGAGTAGGCAGAGTCAGGGAGAAGCTATGTAACCACTACAGGAGACAGACATCAGACACTGGACAGAACCTTACTGGTAGGCCACAACCACGTGGCAATACACAGATTAATAAAATGGGTTAATTTAAGATGTAATAAATTATGTAATATTAGCTTATGCATAAGCTAATAGACCAAGCAGTGCTTTAATTAATACAGTTTCTGTGTGGTTATTTCGGGTCTGGGTGGCCGAGAATGAACAAGCAGCCTCTGCCTACACATTCCTTGCTAACAGAAGTTTAAAAATTTGTACTTCCTGGAAAAAACTAGTTTACTTTTAACTTTGGCTCTACAATATAAAGTTGAGTCAACATAATTGTTCTCTAAAATAATGTTCCAGTGAAAATTATACAAGTTTGTTCTGTTGAATTTCCTGGTACTTAACTAGGTGCTTAACTAGGGCTCAATATCCACAAATCCTAGGAAAGACTTCATGATGTCCCAACAGGGGCTAAGGAGATTATCCGGTACTGGCTCACTGAGGGACCACCGAGGAACGGCCCATGTTCGTTGTATAAATACCATATGTTAATCAGCTGTGCTCCTTGAGCATCCAAGTCACATTTGGTGGCAAGCATGCAGCTAAGGTTGAAGGAAAGGCCCCACGGGATCTTGATGTGTAGCTCAGGTTGGCCTCCACTCTGCAGCTCAAACTGCCATCAAACCTGCTGTCCTTCCTTCCGCCTTAGTCCGTGAATGCTGAGATTACAAGAATGTGACACCAGGCCTAATGGTTCAAGCAGGCCGTTTAATATCTGAGAGAAACTGGATATAGTGGCTTGGTCTTGGAGAAGACCTTGAGTCCAGGAACTCAAGAGTAGCCTGGTCTGCATCATAAGACTCCATCTCAACAAAGCAACGCTACATGAATGAATGTGTAAGGCATATCCAAATGCACATAATTAATATCTCTAAAGCCTTGGCATGAACAAAAGGTCTCAACTTCTCTGCTCTGCATTTCCCGTGCCCCTACTGGGATAGCGTCAGTTCTATGTCTCAGGTCATTCCTTGTTCTTCTTTACATCTTGTCCTGTCCATGAATGTGGGCACTGCCATGATTGGGCTTTGGCCCATCCCTGGTCCTCTATACACTGTGTCCTCAGAACTTCTATTCTTTTTTTTTTTTTTTGGAAAGATTTATTTATTTATTCTGTATACAACATTCTCCCTCCACGTATGCCCACATGCCAGAGGAGGGCACCAGATCTCATTACAGATGGTTGTGAGCCACCATGTGGTTGCTGGGAATTGAACTCAGGACCTCTGGAAGAGCAGCCAGTGCTCTTAACCTCTGAGCCATCTCTCCAGCCCCAGAACTTCTATTCTTAAGCTTTCCATTTGGACTTCCATGGAGATAAAGCCTGGATATCCACTCCGGCAGCAGCCTCCCCAATCTGGGTCCACACTTAGAGTTGCCATCAAGGTACTCCCCCACCTCAATCTCAGTACACAGAGATTTTGGTTCCATTTTCCCCCTTTTCTCATTTTTTCTCTTCTCTTTTTTATTTCTCTCCTCTCCTCTCCCCTCCCCTCCCCTCCTCTCCCCTCCTTTCCCCTCCTCTCCTCTTCTCTCCCCCATGTCCCTTCTCCAGGATCTCACAGGTACCAGGCTAGCGTCAACACTCACTCGACAACCTTGAATTTTTAATACCCCTGCCTCACTTCCCATTGCTGGGCTGGGCTACTTCACCGTGCTTGGGTTTATGTAGTGCTGGGGTTGAGCACAGGGCTTTGCTAATGTTAGACAAGCACTCTACCACTGAACTACACCCCAGCCTGAGGCTCTCGGCCTTCAGGCTTCCTTTCTGCTTCCTGTGGTTGTGCTGAACCGAGCCTGTCTTTGCTTTTCAATCCTATTTATCCTGAAACTTAATCTGAACTCTATCCAAAGAAACTCCTACCTCCACTGGATTTCTGTAGCATTTGGCTTGAGTACCCATTTCATATTTATGAATTATCCGGTGCTTTAAAATGGCTATGTTTACAGCTGTGACATTTAGCATCACTGTTGGTATTCTGTGAAAACCAGTTGTACTAGTTACTTCCTTATCTGTGACCTAGTTCTCTAATCAGATCCCAAGTTCTCTGAAGCTAGTCCTCTATGCTTCTCTCGGAGGGTCCCCGAATCAGTACCTGTGTAAGAAATGTACTCAACAAAAGCTGAGACATCTAACAGAGGTCCCGCACATCTCCGGTTTCTCTCTGTGGCCCATATCACTGCGTAATCAACCTCCTTGGTCATCCTCCACCAATTAGGCCTAAATATCCTTTTCTCAAAATAAAACTATAATGATGGTGTGTACAGATGTATTTGCACACTCACACATGCTATGGCAGACATGTGGAAGTTGGAGAAAATTTTGGGGAATTGCTTCTCTTTCTCCATTGTGGGATCTGGAGATCAAACTCAGGTTGTCAGGCTTACACAGCCAGCACTTTTATCCACTGGGCCATCTAGCCGGCTCCACGGTATCGCCTCGTCTTTTTAAAGATTAAGTATGAAAATTAGTAACGAGCTGAACAAGGACAAAGTCAGTGTTGTTATAAGATAGAGGTATGGAGGCAGAAAGTAACTGGAGATGTGGCTGAGAAATGGAACAAGGGCGTATCAGCAAGGGCCACCGTGAGGGAGTTGGGCATTCTCCTCTCGGTATTTTGAATTAGGGGCGATAGGCTGGGAAGAGGAGGGACTAGAGGAAAATGGTATTTCCAAGTGATGGTAGCAGGAACTAAGAAAGCGAATCCTGCTGGGTGTGGTGGCACACACTTGGGATCCTAGCATTTGGATCTGAAATGGGAAGACTGCTGTGAGCTCCAGAACAGCAGGGGCTGCACAGTGAGATCCTGACTCAAGAGAGAGGAGCGAGAGGGCAGGGAAGAAGAGAGGAGAGACGAATGAATCCTGAGAACGGAATCCAAAGAACGTGGAGGAAGAATGGATAGAGCCAGATGGTAGAAATGATAGAGGGGGTGGGGTCCAGCCTTCCTAGTTCAGTATATGGGTGATCAGCAATGCCATTTTCTAAACCTGAAGAGAGAGAGACTTGGGGATGAGCTCTGGATGGGAAGGTGGGTGCTCTCGTTTTGGATTTGTTGAGTCTGTAGAACCTTAGGAGATTTTCATGAAGTTAGGGATCCAGAGGAAACAAGGGTTAGAACTACAGATTTGTCATGGACATGATTAATTCCACTACCTAATACCCATTTGTTTGCTTGTTTTGTTTGTTTTTAATATACTTCTCACTCAGTTCAAGGCGCCGCCTAACTGTCCTTCTGGTTTTGTTTTGTCTTGGTTTTGTTCTTATTGTTTTTCCCAGCCGAGTTTCCCACGTCTGGGGAAATCTCAGGAACAGACACATGTGGAGTGCGATGGATAAACCTTGTCCAGTATGGGAATGTAGTGGATAAACCTTGTCTTGGGAAAGCCACCTTTGTGACCATGGTATCTCCCCTGCCAGGGAAGTGTCCAGCTATACTTTTTGCTTCCCTATTTCTCTGCCCTGACTCCCAGTTGCTTTTGGTCAATTCCTTTTTATTTTACTTTATTTTTTTAATTGATTTATTTTTATTTATTTATTTTGGTTTTTCAAGACAGGGTTTCTCTGTAGCTTTGGAACCTGTCCTGAAACTCGCTCTTGTAGACCAGGCTGGCCTGGAACTCACAGAGATCTGCCTGCTTCAGTCTCCTGAATGCTGGGATTAAAGGCGTGCGCCACCACTGCCCGGCTAACTCTATTTTATAAAGTTGCCTTCTGTACTTGCAAGTTCCACATCCATGGATCTAAAGAATTATCGATAGGAATATTTGGGGAAAATGTGTCTGTGCTAGAATGTGTGGGCTTCTTGTCATTATTTGTTACAGCATAAAAACTGCGTACTGTTTCCGCCGTACCGAGTATTGTACATGATTAGAGGAGATTTAGCCGTACGGGGATGTGAGAAGGTCATCGCTGTACGACAGCACCCTCATTTTCTACAAGGGGCTTGAACACCCCCTGGTTCTTGAGAGCCTTCATGCACCCTGGATCCCATCTCCCCGCGACCAAAGGCTGACTTGACAGCTGTTGCTATTTCTTCGTTATGTGTTTTGACTGTCTAGGTCTCAGACCATTAGTCTCAAACATCATGAAATCAAATTTAATAAGGTAGAAAGTTCTGTGGAAACCTCACCTCGCTCTGTGATACTTTGTCCTGGACATGAGTGTGCCTTTCTGGACCCATCCCCTTTCTCACTCACTCCCACTGTCCCCACAGCCCCAGCACCTGTTCTCCCTCCAGCAACTCTTGGTGTTCTTAAGGTTTCCTAAAGTACTTCTTCTTTCTTCTTTTTGAGACAGAGTGGCACACTGGTCTGGAATCACAATGGAGTCAAGGATGACAAACTCTAATCCTTCTGCCCCCACCTTCTAAGTGCTGGGGGATTGCAAGCATACACACAACACAAGCCTCTTCGAAACATCCCACTTCCAGGGCTCACAGGACCCCTGATTCCTATCTGTCTGTGACCTCTCTAGAATCTGTATTTCCTCAGATCCCTGTGGAAAAAGCTGACTCCTGGGTTTATGTACCCAGGCTTCTTCCGTGCCATTTTAATATTCATGCCTGATCTCATGTGCTGGCGTGGCTTAGCCTTCATTGAAAGTGATTCCAAGTCTGAAGATGTAGTGGAGGATCCCCAAGCCAGGGCCACTAACCAGCTGCTTAAAGGTCAACTTCGTTTGTCCCAGACATCACAAGTCAATCTTGCCCAAATACAGATATCTTTGTCCTCCTACACCTGGGCGTTCTCCTCAACCACAGTTCCCAGTGAGTGGAATCCTGACCTATCCAATGACCTGAGAGACATATTTGCCTCCCTCTGCCCTTTCTCTCTCATTTTCTGTAGGCCATAAAGTATTATGAGACTTAAAAATAGCCAGAGTGGTTGCTTAGCCTGACTCTGGTCCTTGTAATTACAGACAACCGGTGCACGCTAGCCTCTCACTGAAGACACGGGGGGGGGGGGGGGTGGACAATTTAATTTTAGGCCAAAGCTCAAAAAGTCTAAACTTGAATTTAACTGCTAAACAATAAAAATAATGCATATTTTATTAAAGACATTGAACTTGAACTTGGCCCTCACTGCCTCGGTGCCACAGCTGGCCGTAGACTGTGAGGAAGGCAACTTCACTCACCACGACCCCGCTGACCTAAACTCCTGGAATGAATGACACCACCTAACTGAAAATGTCTCTTTTAAAAAATTGTTTCTGATTTCTTCACTCTTAAAAAAAAATTACTGGCACATATTGGTGAGACGGAGTAATAGGCTTCATAAAGACAGGTTTTCTTTCCAGTTTGGCTAAGTTCACCCTCCCCACACACACACACACTCCCTTTCTCTTGCCGCTGCTTCTCATTCCTTCCTCTGATAGGTTCTTCCAACCGTTTCCTAACTATAGGTGACCTTTACACCTAGCAGTTCGACTTAAATGTAATGATGCCCTGGAGCATGGAGCTGCTCAGATGCCTCAGTCAAAGCCTAGCTTAAACATACATTCTAATACAGTGTACCATGTGGTGTGGCTAAAGATTGATCAGCACGGAGATCCCTTTTCATTTGGGCTTAGATACTAATTAACTCAAAGAAAATGCGACCCCCAACATATGGTCATTCAAAAACTCAGATGTAGGAGTATCTATTACGGCGGGTCTATGTGTCATGTTTCAAAACTAAAAAATGAAGTTACAGCAAACACTGTACCTTTTGGAAAGAAACCGTATTTTTGAAGCAAGGAATTCAAAAAGTAAAAGCAAAACTTGTTTTATCTGAAAGCAACAGGAATCGGCAAGAAAGAGTCTGTTTTTAGGAGGAGGAGCGGATGGGGGAGCCGAGGGGAGGGAAGGGAGATACTGAGACGAGAGAGGGCAGAGGGGAAACTGAGGTCAGGATGTAAAAATAAATAAATAATAATAAAAAGAGTTTGTTTTTCTTTCTGTTTGGAAATGCAAAGAGACCACTGGAGCCAGGGCGATGACAGAGACACAAACCAGGACTGTACAGTGACTAACCACAGAGTGACGAGCCAGCGTGAGCAGGGCACAGACATTTAAAAACGAACAGACGTGACAGATTGAAAACCAAAGCTTTCCCCTTCCTCCTTTCGATGGCCCTGGTGTCTGAGAGCAAAGCCACAGTGCTCGAGAGGCCCGGCCTTACTCACATGAGGTCCTGGGTAACCCAGCTCCCTGTGGAGATATGTGCGTGCTTCCATTCTGTGGTACAATTGTCCCCCGAGTTGTGGTTAGAATCGCCGAGCAGCTTTCTGTCCTCCTGGGTTAGCTGGCACGAAGTGGTCATTAGCAAGCACCTGTGTTCCAAACTAACGCTCAAGCCCCGCCTTTTTGAGAAGGGTGTGTGTGTGTGTGTGTGTATGTGTGTGTGTGTGTGTTTCTGAACACTTCCTGTGTTCCTGGACAGTGGGTTTGAAGTAGGAGGAAGGAAGGAACCTGAGGGCCACTTCCCTGTTCTTAACATGTGACTCAACTCAGTGATTTTTATTTCCAGTTTTAAAAAAAAAATGTTCCTGAGTATAAACCCAGTGATCGCTATCATGAAAATCTCTATTGTCCTTTCCGCTGGTTTTCACGCAGGAATATTCAGAACGTCTACTGATGTGCTCGCTGAACAAAGCAATTAAGAGATTAGAGACTTAATAGGGTTCCTTAACAACCACAGACTTCTCTATGTTTAGAAAAACCTTTAGCTTCAATAGACTGAAGGAAAAAAATCAAATCGCCTTCAACTCAGCTACGTTAGGCTAGAAGACAGCCTTGGCTTACGAAGAGTGCAGTTCATGTCTTTAGTGTCCAGGGACCCCCGAAGGAGCTCAGGCTAAGGATCTGCTTGTCACCAAACACAGCCTGCCGTTCGGCCTTGTCTACTGCATGATGTCACCCACTTAAGGAAATCTATAATTAAAACGTAAAGCGCCTCGCTGGTGCAGAGGTATGCCTTAGTCTCGGTGCTGCACAGTGTAAAGAGGACCTTGAGTTTGAGGTCCATTTGGAAACAGGCTGAACTGGCTAATTTTATGCCAATTTGACACAGGCTACGGTCATCTGAGAAGAGAGAACCCCAACTGAGAAAATGCCTCCCTAAGATTGGGCTGTAGGCAAGCATGGAGGCATTTTCTTAGTTAGTGATTGATGCTAAGTCTGGCTGTGGGCTTGCTGTAAATCAGCTTTTTTATATTGAGGTGTGGCCATTGTATCCCTAAATCTCCCTGGGACTTTTATCATGAAGGGGCATTGGGTCTGATCAAAGACCCTTTCTGCATCTAATGAGATGATCATGAGGTTTTCAGTCTTTACTCTGTTTATATGGTGTATGACATTTGTTGATTTTCATATATTGGACCAGGCCTACGTCTTAATCATGGTGGATGATCTTTTTGATGTGTTCTTAGATTTGGTTTGCAAGTATTGTATTGAGAATTTTTGTATCTATGTTCATCAGGGAAATTGGTCTGTAAATTCTCTTTTTTTTCCCCTTGAGTCTGAAACTGTGACTCATGAAATGAGTTGGGCACTGTTGCTTCTGTTTCTATTTTGTGAAATAATTTGAAGAGTATTTGCATTAACTCTTCTTTGAAAGTCTGATAGTTTTCAGTTTTCTGTACTAAAACTAGCTGGCCCTGTTTTTGTTGTTGTTGTTGGGATTCTTTTAATTGCAGCTTGTATGTCACTAGGAGTCTGTCCAAACTGCTTATCTACTCTTGGTTTAATATTGATAAATGGTGTATTTTCAGTAAAGTTATCCTTTTCCTTTAGATTTTTAAATTTTGTGGAGTACAGGTTTTTAAATATGCCATATGATTTTCTGGATTTCCTTATGTTCCCCTTTTCATCTCTAATTTTATTAATTTGGCTCTTCTCTTTTTACATTTTAGTTAATTTGGCTAAGGATCTGTCAATCTTAGTGATTTTCTCAAATAACCAACTTTTGTTTCATTGATTTTTTTGTTTGTTTATTTTTATTTTAGTGATTTCAGCCCTAAATTTGATTATGTTGTGCCCTTTATTCCTTTTGGGTGTTATTTCTTCTTTTTGTTCTAGAACTTTCAGGTGTGTTTTAAGTTCCTAGCATGAGATATCTATCTCTCCCCCTCTCTCTCTGTCTTTCTCTCTCTCTGTCTCTCTCTCTCTGTCTCTCTCTGTCTCTCTCTGTCTGTCTGTCTCTCTCTCTCTCTTTCTCTCTCTCTCTCTCTCTCTCTCTCTCTCTCTCTCTTTTGAGACAGAGTTTCTCTGTGTAAAAACACTAGCTGCCTAGAACTTGCTTTGTAGACCAGGCTGGCTTCGAATTCATAGGGACCTGCCTGCCTCTGCCTCCTGAGCGCTAGGATTAAAGGCGTGCGCCATCACCGCCAGCTCCCCTTTTTTTTATAGATACTTAGTGCTATGAACTTGCCTCCTAGAATCACCTCAATCGTGCCCCTTAAGTTTGGGTATGCTGTGTGTTCATTGCATTAGGTTCTAGAAAGTCTTTCATGTCTTTCCTAATTTCCATCTTGATCCATTTCTCATCCAGTAGTGAGTTGTTCAGTTTCCATGAGCTTGTAAGCTATCCATTAGGTCTGTTGTTCTTTTTTTTTTTTTTTTTTTTTTTTTTTTTTTTTTTGGTTTTTCGAGACAGGGTTTCTCTGTGGCTTAGGTCTGTTGTTCTTGATACCCAGTTTTAATCTATGGTAGTCAGATAGGATGCAGAGTGTTATTTCAATTTTCTGGTATCTGTTGTAACTAAACATGTAGTCAATTTTGGGGAAAGTTCCATGAGGTGCTAAGAAAAAGATCTATTCTTTTGTGTTTGTTTGAAATGTTCTATAAATATCTGTTAGGTCCATTTAGTTTACAATATCTGTTAATGCCAATATTTCTCTACTTGTTTTTGTCTGGATGACCTGTCTATTGGTGAGAGTAGGGTATTGAGATCTCCCTCAGTCAATGTGAGGGTCAATATGTATTTTTAGCTGTAGTTGTGTGCTTATTATATGAACTTGGGTGCCCTTGTGTTTGGTGCACAGATGTTAAGAACTGAAATGTCCTCTTGGTGGAATTTTGCTTTGATAAGGATGTAGTATCCTCCATCTCTCCTGGCTCAAATCTGTTTTGTCAGTTAGCTGGGTACTTATTAGGTCCATTTTCTTGGACTATATTTTTCCGGCCTTTTATCCTGAGGAGATGTCTATCCTTGATGGTAAGGTGTGTTTCTTGGGTAGAGCAGAAGGATGGATCCTGGTTTTGCATCCATTCTGCTAGTCTGCGTCTTTTTATGGGGGGTTGGGACCGTTGATGTTGGGAGTTATCAATGGCAGTGCTTGTTGACTCCTGTCACGTTCTTGTGTGCCCCTCCCTTGATTTGCTAGTCAGGATTATTTATGCCTTGGGTTTTCTTGGGTGTAGTTAACCTCTTTATGTGGGAGTTTTCCTTCTAGCATCTTCAGTAGGGCTGGATTTGTAGACAGACAATGCTTAAATTTGGTTTTATCATGAAATGTCTTATTTTCTCCATCTATTGTGACTGCAAGTTTTGCTGGTTATAGTAGTCTAACATGGCTTCTGTGGTGTCTTTGCGTCTAGAGGACATCTGTGCAGGAACTTCTGAGAAATCAAGTGTCATTCTAATGGGTCTGTCTTTATATGTGAGGGTCTTTTCCCTTGCAGCTTTTAATACTCTTTCTTTGTTCAGTACTTTTAGTATTTTGATTATTATGTCCTGAGAAGACTTTCTTTTCTGGTCCAGTCTATTTGGTGCTCTGTATGTTTCTTGCACCTTGGTAGGCATGTCCTTCTTTAGGTTAGGAAGTTTTTTCTTCTATGATTTTGTTGAAAATAGTTTCTGTGCCTTTGTCTTGGGTGTCTTCTTCTTTTATACCTATTATTTATATATTTGGTATTTTCACAGTGTTCCAGATTTCCTTGATGTTTTGTGCCAGGATTTCTTTTAGATTTAACATTTTCTTTGACTAATGTATCCATTTTTCCTATCGTGTCTTCTATGCCTGAGATTCTCTCTTCCATTTTTTGCATTCCATTGATGAAGCTTGCCTCTGACATTCTTGTTGGAATTCCTCAATTTTTCCCCAGATGGCTTTCTTTATTGATTCTATTTCCACTTTCAGGTCCTGAACTGTTTTATTCATTTCATCCCATTGTTTTTATTTTACAAATTTCTTGAATGGGTTTCTTCATCTCCTCTTTAAGGATGTCTCTGATTTTCATAAAGGCTAATTTGTTTTTTGTTTTTGTTTTTGGTGGTTTTTGTTCTTGTTGTTGTTCTTTTTTTTTCGAGACAGGGTTTCTCTGTAGTTTTGGAATCTGTCCTGGAACTAGCTTTTGTAGACCAAGATGGCCTCGAACTCACAGAGATCCGCCTGCCTCTGCCTTCTGAGTGCTGGAACTAAAGGCGTGCGCCACCACTGCCCGGCTCATATAGGCTAATTTGAAGACTGTCCTGTGCTTCATCTATATTTCATTCCTCAGGGTCTACTGTAGTAAGGTTGCTGAGCTTTAGTGGAGACATATTGTGCTGGCTGCTGGGTTTTTTGTTTGTTTTGTTTTGTTTTGTTTTGTTTTTTGGTTTTTTTTTTTTTGTATGCTGGTGTTTAGGTATCTGGGTTTGGGAAGACTGTAGTTCTAGGTGCTGATATCTGGTCTTGTCTTTATTGCGTTAGTGTTCCTTCCTTGGTTTCTGTTGCCATGTCTGGTTCTTAGGCGAGTGTGTCGTGTGTGTGGGTACCCCAGAAGGGAATGTTTCTGACATCCTGCCAGGTGTGGCCACTGGGGTTTCTTTTTAGAACATGTTTATTGATATCGGGAGCTGACACTTAGGGGTGGTGATGGGGTAGAGGGGTACACCAGATGTCTGCAGGAAGGAGTAAGGCACGGTTGCCACTAGGATCTGCTTTTTCCTGGGGACGGGGACAGAAGGAGTAGAAAGGCCACAGCCTATAGTTTGCTACTGAGCTGAGGATGAGACTGGGGGATTAGTTTTGGAGGAAAGGAGGGGGAGCAAAGGTCTGAAGATTGCCCATCTGCTTCCCTGACCAGCGGGTTCCCAGGGAATCCCAACAATGCATGTTAAGAGTAATCCCTAAAGGCCAAACGGCCTTCATCGCTCAGTCATCAGGGTGGTCAACTTGAGAAATCTCTTTATGTGGTGTATTACATTAACGGAAGAATAATCTAGATTAGATAACTTCTGAAAAAGCATTTGCTATGCACATTTCTGATTTTAAAAGCAAACAACTGCCAAAACCCCAATCTTAATTCAGTAAGAAAACTGTGCAAGCCTATAGCGAGGACCACAGGAATGCTGAGATAAAATCCTCACATTGTCCCGCCGCTCTGTGCTGCACCGACAGTTCTAACACACGCGGCAGATGTAAAAAAAGTGTGAGTAGTAGAAAGAATTAAAACCATATTACCGGATTGGGTGGTGGTGGCACACGCCTTTAATCCCAGCACTCAGGAAGCAGAGGCAGGCAGATCTCTGTGAGTTCGAGGCCAGCCTGTTCTACAAGAGCCTGTAGGACAGGCTCTAAAACTACAGTGAAACCCTGTCTCAAAATCCAAAAAATAAAAAAATCATATTACCTATGGATTGCATAGTTGGCTATCTAGATAACCCCAAAGAGACTCAACCTAAAAATTATTATAATTAATTTTTGACAATTTGGCTAGATACAAAATTGCCAAGATTAAATAATTTTTTTTTAAGTAGCAAAAGAAAATTCTCATTTGCAGAATGCCAAAGCCTATAAACAGAGCAGCTAGGAATCAGTCTAGTTGAAAACGCTCAAGACATTTACATGAAGAAAGCTGTAAATCTTTGCTGAAAAGATCTCAGACCTCTGTCAATATGCAGACTCTGTTCCTAGGTGGGAAGATACTGATTCTCCCAACACGTAGAGGCCCAGGTGGCCCCAGTTAAGAGTGATTAGGCATGCCTTAGATGACTTACAGCAGAAACAGCAGAAAAGATGCAAGGAGGTTTTCTTAGAGAAGAGGGACGGTTCTGGCTCAGGGCCTGAGAGGCTACAGAGTTTGGGAGAGTCCCGAGACAACCAGGACTAGGAAGCAGGAACTGACGTGTGTGTGCGTAGTGGTGTGCTCGTTTTAAGGAAATTTAGATATGGAGAGCGTATATTCCAACTTCAGAAGTATACGTTACACAAGTTGACATTACAAATATATATAAATATACACATAATAATGTCATATTGATATGATATTTTGTAGTTTTGAGATTATTAATCCAGTCTGGCCTTGTATGTCTGGTTCTCCTGCTTCTTCCTTCCATGTGCTGGGATTAAATGCATGCACCACCAAACCAGCACTAGTATAATTTGTTTTAAGAGTTAGGATTTGAAGGTCATCCACAGCTACACAGGGAGTTCAAGGACAGCCTGGGCTAAATGAGACGCTACTAAAAAAAAAAGTTGAACAGGATGGCACAGCAGGTAACGGTGCTTATCATGAGGTCTAATGACCTGAGTTTGGAGCCTGGAACCCACGTGGTAGAGGAAACCAACAAGCTGATGTGCTCATGCCCACACACATACAGACAAATGCAAAAAATAAAGAAATGTGGGGAAAAAAGGAGCAAGATTTCAAGATATCAGTCTTAACCTCACATTTTTGTAGACTCAATGTTTAGGTAACCTTTACTCTATAAATATAACTTCATCGTTCTGTGTCTTTTCTTATACAAATAAAATTATACCTTAGCCAGGCATGGTGGAACATGCCTGAATCCCCAGCACTTGGGAGCTAGAGGGAGGAGGATCACCCAGGGCCAAGCTGGTCTATGATAGTGAGTTACAGGCAAGTGAGGAATGCGTGGTGAGACTGTCACAAGACAAAACAAAAGGATGGGCCTTAGGTTTATACCGTCAACAAAATAACACCCCCATGCCAGAGGTACCCCGGCCTTGCTTCCCACGGGGAGTGTGTGTTTTCCACAGAAAGACCAACAAATGAAGTTGCACTCTGGAGAGGGGCTTTGCAGTCGGGTCTGGTTCTAATCGCCAAGCAGGTATGTCTTGTACCCCGCCAGCAGAAACGCATGCTAAGCGGACTTCCAGAAGCCTGGAACACGTTATACTTTCCACGAGGTGAGAGGGCTAGAACTCACTGAGCAGACAGTGAGCTTGGATTTCTAGGTGCAGAATGCTGGCTTGTGTAAATGCACAACAAATGCTCTCTGATGTGGGAGGTGGCGACAGTGAGGGTGTCCCGGGATGAGCCAGCTCAGGGCTTCTTAGGCCCGGAAGACAGAGTGAGGGCAGTTATGAGGGTGCAGGATATAGAACCGGGGTGCTGAGCAAGTGAGAAATGGCAGCCAAGAGTGGGCAAGGACAGGGCTTCTTTGGCAAAGTAGCATTTGGGCAGGAGGTGAGAGGAGACGAGGGGAGAGGGGTCAGAAGAAGTCCATGGTGTGACTGGCCGGGGTAGGGTAGAGAGGAAGATGAGCCACTTGATGTCCCCAGCTGTGTCAGCTTCCTTAGGAACATTATTCAATCATAAAGGAGAAAACAGAAATATATTCTCACACTCCCGATAGCCACAGTCCAAAACTAAAATGTCAACAGACCTGTGCTCCCTTTCTAGGCTCTAGGGATGCTTTCTGTTTGGCTCTCCCAGCTTCTTTAGACATTTCTTGGCTTATTTAGCTTGTGCTATGTCACACCAGCCTCTTCTGGGCATCCAGAAAGCTTTCTTCTCTTCTGTCCACGGCCCTCTGTGTAGCTCTTTCAAGGACACTTGTCACTGGATTTAGGACCTACCTAGATAATTAGATAATTAGATTAGCTACTCTTCCCATTTTTGTGACAAATACCTAAAGCAACTTAAAGAAGAAAGTGTTTCTTCTCGTTCACAGTTCCTCGTGGTGGGGAAGCCATGGAAGCAGGAGATTGAAGCCGCTGGTTACATTGCATCCGCGGCTGGGAAGCAGAGAGATGGACGCTGGTCCTCAGCTCACTTTCACTGATTTATTCATTCTGAGACTCCAGCCCATGGAACGGGACTGTCTGTAGTTAGAATGGATCCTCTCGTCTCACCCCAGGGTGGAAACCCTTCACAGCCATGCTCGAGACTTAGCTCCTGGATCCTGATAGGTTGATGGATCCTGACAGGCTGACAGGTGACTGCAGTGATGGGGCTAACTCCAGGTCACGATGCTTTGTCACATCTGGGGACACTTTTTTCAGATTCTGCAATACTCTGAGATTTTCAGACCAACCTGTCGGTAAGTGTGGGAATTTAATATATTAGTTTGGCTGGATCACCATATCTAGGTTTTTGTCGTTGTTCAGAGGGACTCTAGGGACTGAACCCAGGGTTGCAGACTTTCTAGGCATGTATTCTATGGGGTAAACCGTAACTCCAGTACCCACGCATTTGCTCAAACTTATTCTATGTGGTTTACTGGGGTGTTGTGGGAAGAGATTTATAATTAAAGGGATGGGCTTGAGAACAGCAGATTCCTCCACAGCTTGGGCAGGTTTCATCCAGTCTGTCCAGGCCTGAATACGAGAAAAGGCTGACCTTCCTCACTGCAGCAGGAAGGAGTCTGTCAGTACACTTCATATTGGCCTGCAATATGGACATTTCCTGGATTTCTGGCCCAGTTGCCTTTGAATTTGAACCACAAGTCTTTCCTGAGTCCAAATAGCTACCTTCGGCCATCAGGTTTAGATGCAACAAGTGACTATGCTCAATGCCTTGAGATAAATCTCTTTACGAGTGTGTATTATCGTTTTGCGTCTCTGGTGAGCCCTGCCAATACAGGCTGTCGCAATCTCTGGGGGCCTCTTTTCCCCAGAGCTTTAATTCTTTGAATTGTCTATCAGAGAGGAAGCTTCCCTGGGAAGAGTCCTTTATCAAATCCCTCACCGTGGCTCATCAGATAGGCTCACCACTGACATCACTGAAGCCCCAGAACCCTCCCTTCCGGGAGCAGAACAGCGTTCTGTATGCTGACTGGTTCTTTCCCCGGCCCACAGACTGGGAAAGAAAGAAACAAGGCTGCTGGGTAATCACCCACAGCCCGCTTGAATTCCGCCTCTGCCGCTTACTCTTGAATGATCTTGGGCAATTTATCATTTCTAAGGTCTGTCCTGTTCCGGAACCAATGGCCATAAAGAACCGAGTGAGCTGGAGTGGCTCCTGTGCAGAGCGCACCCTTGAGCTTAATGCTTGAGCTTCCTTCCTCTCCACTGGGTCTCCATGTCTGCCTGTACTAAACTCTGCCTGCGGTATTTGTATTTTGCATCGATCTTCAAACCAGTTCTTCTATTTTTATTTTCCAGTCCCTTTCCACTGTGGGTTTCAGGAATTGAGCTCAGGTTGCCAGGCTTGTGTGGCAAGTGCTTTTACCACAGAGTCCTCTTGTGACCCTAGCATGCCTTTTATGGTAGGTAACTTAGCCTGGCTTTAAGTTCTGTTTGCTTTGCATTTGTTTTGTTTTGTTTTGAAGTCAGGTTGTCTCTGTGTAGCCCAGACTGGAGGGGAACTTGCTGTATAGCCTGGACTGGCATTGAATCCACAATTCTCCCGCCTCACAAGAACTGGGATTATAGGTGTGCGCTACCATGCCCAGCTTGTTGTAAGCCCTTCAGTGCCCAGGCTGGTCCTTAAGCCCCTGTATTCCAACAGATGGGAAGACTGACAGCTGAGGACGTTCTCTGATGTCTTTACCGAGGAGCCACGCGAGATCTCTGTTTTGGACTGGAATCCTGCCTCTGCTCTTCATTGCTTCGTGTGGAGGGGAGCAGAGAAGTGAGAGGGGCCAAGCCGAGTGGGGTCTGTGCAATATTATAACTAATGTTAAAATCAACCATCTGTTCTTGCTCCTTCATCTAATTCTTCCTGAAAGAAAATGTCCGAAAATAAAATGGATTTGAGGCCCCCCCTCCCCGTACACCCTGCCCGTGTGTGTGTGTGTGTGTGTGTTCTATCCCTTCAGGTCCTTTTCCATGCAACTCACTGATTCAGTTCCTGCAGGGACTGGCAAGCTAGTGACACTGACCATTGATTTATTCCTGGCTACCTTCCCCTCTTTTTTTGTCAAACATGTGACCAGCTGAGCTCCACCATCTCTGCGCTCCCTATCCGCAGACACACGTGACCAGCTGCCTGAAGCTCCTGCTGCCATGACTTCTTAACCATAATGAACTGTATCCTCTTGAACTGTGAACCAAAACCAAGTGGCTTTAATCTGGCGTTTCCTGCATCACCGCTGGTCTGAGCTTTGATGGCCCTGCAGCTTTGCCAGACCCTGGAACCCCAGAGCCTCGCACTCTGCTTTAACCCCCACCTCCCTGTTACAGAAGTAGTGGCCTCTCATGAGGGGATTTGGTCTACCTCTGCAGCCAGTTCTCCTCTGCCCTCTCTGAGCTGTGGCCCCAGATAGTTTCACCCTGGCTCTCCAAGGCTATTCCTGACTTATCTTCTCTATCTGCCTCTGTGAGGTCCATGGGGCCATATCCTCTGGCCTGCTTTCCTATCTCCTTTCACCCTCAGGTCTCAGAGAAGCTTGTGTGTGTCATCCTGTGTCTCCGTAGTGTGACATACCCTCTGCCTTCTAGTTAGAGAGACAATGGCAGGATTCATCTTTCTCTCTGAGTCCGGAGCTCAAAATAGGAATGTGGAAAGTCTCATAATGAGGCGTCTGGGAAAGCCAGTGGGAGCAGTTTAGGTTTTCGGAGGAAGTGTGATCATGGGGCCAGTGGCTCAGAAGAACAAAGAGATGCGGGGAGGAAGGCATTTCAGAGCCGCCTGTTGACCCAAGTGCGGCCGGCTTGTCAGGGGTCCGTGGAGCCAGAGGCCCCTGGAGTTGAGAGCATTGCCAAGCACTGTAGTTCCCTAGACAGACACCCGGCCAGGAGAGATGGTGTAAGTCTCTTTCCGTGAGCTGCTCTCCTGTTTCTAAGAGGACTCTTCGCTTCAGTCGACTTTGAGGGTGGAGCTGCCTTCTGGCCCTGGAGCTCACTGGGGCAGGTCCTGAGGTGGCAGAGGTGCTAAGGAGGAGGTTCTGATGTGGACTCTTGCTCTCCTTCAGGAAGGTAGACAGTGGAGGGTGTGTGTGGAGGGGGAGGTCTGCTATGAAGTGAGGGCTCTAGAAACAGGATCTCTAGAGGAAGCAATTAAGAGCACCACCCATCCTTGGCACTGGTTTTTCTTGTTTATGACGCTAATCCTGCTGACTGTCCCTTCGCTCACCTGATCCTTGTGTTTTATATTCTGTCCCCAGCACACCCTTTGAGCTGCTGGTACTCAGTTTCTACTCACTCTCTGGGCCTCCCTACCTGTCCAGCTGCCAAATTAGGGCAAAATTTGATTCAAAGATTTCCCAGAGAAGCTAAGCTCAGTGGGTAACCAACCCACACCTGTATCCCAGTATTGGAAGCTAAGGTAGTCGGTTCACTGAAGCATAGGTTCCAGGCTAGCCTGGTGGACATAGTGGACTCCAGGTCAACCAGGAATACTTAGTGAGACTCTGTCTTGAGGAGAGGAGACTGGGCGATGACTTAGGGATAAGAGCACTTTCTATTCAGCTGGGACATGAGTTCAAATCCGCAGAATTGACATAAAAGCCAGATGCAGTAGTGTGGGCTTCTAAACCTCTCATCTCCTATGGGGACACGTAAGGGAAGGAGACTCTCCCGAAACTCATGGACCAGCTAGCCTGGCATACACAGCAGAAATACAGCAAAGAGACCCTGGCTCAGACAAGGTGGAACTCCACACAAATGTGTCTGAATATACACACACACACACAAAACCACAAAAAGGTAAATATAATTTTATTTATTTTTATTTATCCATTGTCATGCTGGGCATTGAATTCAGGATCTCATTCATACTGGGCAAGTATTATGCCCTAACCCTGTAACATTTTAAAATGTAAGAACATGATTTCGGGCTAATATAAAATTTAAATAGGGGCCTGTGGAGACAGTTAAGTAGTTAACGGCACTGGCTGCTTTGGCAGAGGACCTGAGTTCAGGTCTCAGAACCCACTTGGTGGTTCACAACCATTTGCAACTCCAGGTCCAGGGGACGCGGGGTCCTCTTCTCGGTGACCTCTCTGAGATCCTGTACAGGGTAGACACACATGAACTTAAGCACACACACACATCAAATAAGTAAATAATTGTTAAAGTCTTAAAATGAACATGGGTGAAGGATTTCACTCACCTCATAAAGGTGCCAATAAACTGTAAAGACTGTTTGATGTTCAGGAAGATCAGGAGTTCAAGGCCAGCCTTGGTTATACAGCAAGATTGAGGCTAACTTGGAATACCTGAGACCTTGTCTTTCAATGAAAATGGAAAATTTGAGGAAAGGGGACAAGGAGAAAAGATGGCTTTGCTAATATAAAGCTTTCCCTCCTCCACAAGGTGCCCAGGGTGTCGAGCCACTTGCTGAACTAACGTGGGTACAATAGAAGACAGTGGTTTGGTTTTTTAAGATTTATTTTTCTTTTGTTTGATTGATTTTTGATACAGGGTTTCACTGTGTAGCCCGGCCTGGCCTGGAACTTGCTATGTAAACCAGCATGGCTTGAACTCCCAAAGATCCTCCTGCCTCTGCCTCCCAAGTACCTGTGAGTAAAGGGATGGACATCCACACCCCGCCCTATGTGTTCTTAATCATGTGTCTCTATGTCCTTGTGCATGTATGTGCACATGAGGGTAGGTGCCCCAGAGGCCAGAAGAGGACGTCAGATCCCCTGGAGCTGGAGTTACAGGTGGTTGTGAGTCACCCACTGTGGGTACTAGGAACTGAACTTGGGTCCTCTGTTAGAGCAATAAGTACTCCTAACCACTGAACAATCTCTCAAGTACAGCAGAAGATTAACAACAGTCATTAATAATAGTTATAACAGTGTTTTGTAATAAGTCATTTTGGCTCATACCTGTAATCCTAGCATTTGGGGAGGTTAGGCAAAAGAATTGTGTGAATTTGAGACCAACATGGGTTACACAGATCTGTCTCAGAACCAAAACGAAACAATTATTTAAACATTTACACCCAACAGCATTGAGCCTAGAAAAGACAAATTCCATGAGGGATCCCTTGGGTACCAAGCCGTGCATTGTAAGTAAGGAAAAGTGGGATAGATTTAGGAATTAATGGAGACTGAAAAGAATAAACATCACTCCAGGACAGGCTCCAAAACCACAGAAAAACCCTGTCTCGAAAAACCAAAAAAAAAAAAGAATAAACATCACTAGAAAGATTGGATCTGATGGTAGAGAGGCCGGGTCTGCTGATGGTGGAGAGGCCGGGTCTTGTCGCGGTCCCCCTCGGCCAGCAAGAAGGACGCAACACCGGAGCTCTTCTTGCTAAGCAGTTTATTCAGGATCTTATTCACAGCTTCCTTCTCTTTCCCTTTCTCTCTCTCTCTTCTTCCTCTCTCCGGGCAAACTTCTCCCAGCCCTTAAGTAGGCCTGGGCAGCCAACTATGGATTGCCAGGTGGGCACTGCCCATAGGTCCACGCATACGCAAGCAGCCGACAATCATTGCGTGATAATAGCATAAGTCAGGCCTAGTTGATATTAGGAGTTGATTATCACAGAGAGCACTTGCTTTCGGGATCACGGAGGGCGGAAGCCAGCACCATCAGGTGCGGCTCCACGCAGCTCTCTACACATTGCCATCAGGTGTGACTCCACGCGGCTCTCTACAAGGTCTATGGACGGTGAAGAGGCGGAGTCTGCTGATGGTGGAGGCTGAGTCTACTGATGACATTCCTTACACATTTCTCGGCCTACCAAGTTGTTTAAGAAGAATGCCTTTTGAAGCAAGTCATCGATCAGCTGTTATGGGGCATAGCTTACACATTCAGCTTGGTCACAGGTATATGGAGTGAATACATGGGATTCGGGGCTGTCTGTGGTTTCAGGCCCCACCAAGAGTCTTGGAGCATGTCTCCTACAGAGGCAGGGAACTCTTCATCTCTGTTGCCCACTTCCATGGCTTGGACAGTTCGTTTCTCCTGGTAACAAAACACTGTCCTTGTGGGGCCATGAAGCCAGCCTGGTCTGCCTGGATCCAGACACACTGGGTCTGTGCTAATTTGCCAATTACTCCCAGTCACCGACTATAGGGATCCCTCTCCTCTCTCATTAGCACGCCACGGGGATTAAGGAAGGTTTTAAGGCAGTCTTTTGGGCCTGAGCTATTTCATTCCTGTGCGAGGCAGCCTGGGGGCTGGCTGACCATGATGTAAGAAGCCTTGCACCAGAAACTGCCCCTATTGGCTATACTGACTTCTCTCACCCTGCAAACTCTCTACCTTTCGCCCTCAACACAAACCCAAACAAGAAAGTCTCTGTAACCTTCAATCTGCAAGCCCCGTGGCTTTTATAATCGCGCTGTGCCTGAGGGCTGTCTCTTCTCTCACAGTTCACAGCTCATCTACAGTTAGGAAGTGTCCTCATTTCTTATGTCTTTCATTAAGACGTATTTCTGTGGAAGCAGGAACCGTTTCCTCTCCCACCAGCTGACGTGGCTGTTAAAAGACATTTATTAAATCCGGTGTGATGGTGCAAACCTGTGATCCCAGCACTTGGGAAGTAGAGGCAAGAGGATGAGAAATTCAAGGTCAGGACTGGAGAGCTAGCTCAGTAGCTAAGAGCAGGTATCATTCTTGCGGAGGGCCCGAGTTCGATTTCCACCACCCACATCAGGCAGCTCACAACTGCCTGTGTAACCCCAGCTCTGGGGGAATCCGACGCCTACCTCAGAGCTCCGTAGACACCTTCCTTCACAAGCACAAACTCACACATAGACAGACACGGACACACAATTTTTAAAACGGAAAAAAAAAAGAAATTTAAGGTCATCTTTGGCTACATAGTGAGTTTGAAGTCAGCTTGGGATACAGAAGACTCTAGGTTGAGGGGCACTGTGAGAGCACCGAGCACGGCATTAGTTGGTAGAGTGCCTACCTAGTATGCATAAAACCCTGGTTTTATCCTCAGCACCCTGTACTGTGGGCCCAGTGGCACGTGCCTGCAATCCCACGGAGCACCTGAGAAGTGGAGGCAAGAGGATCAGGATCGCACGGACAGCCTGGCTGTATAAAGCATGGTCTCCCCCTCCCCCTGACAAAAAATCAATCTGACCGTTTCAGAGTAGAGTTCCTTCTTTCTGCCTTCTCACCAGAGAGAGCCCCGGCTCCCTTGCTGTTGTCTGCCTCCTGCCAGGCCTAATGTAAAGCAATATGGACTCTAACCAAAGCTGGTCTTTTTTTCTTCTTTCTTTCTTTCTTCCTTCCTTCCTTCCTTCCTTCCTTCCTTCCTTCCTTCCTTTCTTTCTTTCTTTCTTTCTTTCTTTCTTTCTTTCTTTCTTTCTTTCTTTCTTTCTCCTTTTTCAAGACAGAGTTTCTCTGTGTGACAGCTCTGGCTGTCCTGGAACTAGCTCTTGTAGACCAGGCTGGCCTCGAACTCACAGAGATCCACCTGCCTCTGCCTCCCAAGAGCTGGGATTACAGGCTTGCGCCACCACCTGACTCCAATGCTAGTCTTTCACTTCACCTTCAGGACTTAGCTCTAATGCCATTTCTTCCACAAAGCTTTCCCAATCCCTGTCCTCCAGAAGCTGCCATGGGCTGACAAGGTGGCACACTGATTAAAGGTGTTTGTTGCTGAGCCCGATGATATAAGTTCAGTTCCCAGATCCCATGTAGAGGAAGGAGAAAAGAAACTCCTATCTGTCTATAGGAACTCCATAGCTTATACACAGACAGACAAACAAACAAATAAATGTCGTAAGAAACCACCACTACACTTGCCTCTGAACACCGACAGGCTCCAGTGAGTTGGCACTGGGTGTGGGCTGTATGAATTCACTTATTGACTTTGTGACCAGTGCCAAGTCACTGTAGGAGATCAGGATATGTCAACCCCAAATACACCTGTTTGGCACAAGGGCTGCTTTGAGGTGACTGTTTTTTAAAAACACACACAGAGGTGTTCCGCAAACGAGGCAGTAAGGGACATTTATTCTACAGGAGAGGTCTCCACTTGCAAGGTGTCCTCCTTCCTGTACCATGAAGAGGAAGTCAACTCCGAAGTTCTGGAAACCCTTACCTGGAAGGTGGGCCCCAGCAGGTCATCACCACAGACCCGACTGTGTGCTCCAGGCCACCTCCCTCTACCAGCCTGTCCCATGACCTTCCTCTCCATTTTTTGGAAGATGATATATCAACCATGATCTAAAGCGACCCCTTTAGGATTTACCCATCTTGGTTCTGTCTCTCTGGTTGACTGTCTCTTGTTATTAGGGACCCCTTGTGACTCGGAACAAAACAGGGTACAGAGAAAATTCTTTCTCTTCCTCTATGTTACTAAATCATCCGTGCCTGATTTTCTAATATGAAGTTGGGGTACTGCTCACACCATAGAGTACGTGTAATGTTTAAAAAGCTGATACACGCAAAGCCAGAGACGTTGCAGAAACACAGCGAGCGCTAAGAAGCGCATCCGCGGCCCTCTCTCTGGGATCCTTTAACTCTGAGCTAGCGTCTCACAGCGCACGCATGCTCAGTGCGTTCTGCCTGTGTACATTTCATTTACTGATTATGTTCGGTCCTAAACCAGACTCGGTGGCATATAGCTGTAATCCCAGCACTTAGCCGACTGAAGCAGGAAGGTTGCTGCACATCAGAAGCCAGCTGAGGCTACAGAGTGAGACACTGTCTCAGAAAGCAAAACAAAGTCAGGCATTTCGCTCGTGGTAAATCAAATCTTGCATCCCCAGGCATCTGTTTGGTCTGTGGTGTGACATTTGGCTAGCTACCGACCTTGGGCTAAAGTTCCAGGATCTTTACTACGTAGGTCATCTTGGGTGTGTTTGTCTTCTGGGTAGAGGTCAAAGCCACCCAGTGAGCCAGTTTGCCCAGTTTCCAAGAATTCGCAAAGATGGTACTGCATCCAGGGCAGTTACCGCCTGCCTGCAGGTGGCGTGACCTTGAACAAATGGGTTCCACAACTGTGAGCTGTCCCCTCATTTTTCACTTGTGCTGAAATGGCTATGTGGCTTCTCAGTGCTGCCGTTCTGCATCCTTTGTGTCCGGTGTGGCAAGAGCTGTTTGGGGTTCCAGGTTAGAGCTTGCCTGTAAACTACGTGGGAGGTTTAGAGGGAAGGGCAAGGTGCGACTGCGCATGCACCAGTGTGCGGGGGCCGTGTGGACTTAGCTACAGAAGCGAGTTTGTTACCACCCATACCAGGGGTCCTGATGTAGATCTGCCCCCTCAGTCCTGCAGGCAGCATCAGATGTCCAAAGTGCCTACACACGTCGAGTTTCTTCTGAACGTTAGCCCCAGTTTGGTCACCTTTTGATCATTTCTCAGAATCTTTTCTGAACATTGCCCACCCACCCGTTAAATGGTACATTGCTTCACAGAACCGTAGTGTGCTCTGCACACTGAAGGTGTGTGGCAATCCTGCTTCGATCAGTTCTCTTTACCAACAGCGTGGCTCACGGTCCTGTGTCACCTTCTGGGAATTTGCATAATATTTCAAACCTTTTCATCACATAGGTCGCGGCGCTTTGATGTTGCTACCATAACTGCTTTGCTCTTGTACGTTCTGACGGTTCCACCAGTCAGCTGTCCCCTGCCGCACTTTCCTCAGGGGTCCCTGTTCCCTAAGACATGATTCAAAAGTTAAATGTCCCCCACAGGCTCATGTGTTTGAACATCCGGTCCTTAGCTGATGGGAAACGGTGGGGTCCTTAGGAAGTGGAGGCTCAGCTGGAGGACCAGGTCCTTGCTAGAGGGCAGGGGAGAGGGGGGTTGGGAGAGAGAGAGGGAAGGGAGGCGGGGCTTTAGGTTTTTAGCTCAGTATTTTTACTGTCCGTTCTTTGCTTCCTTCGTGTTCCAGCTAGACATGAGTGAGCAAGCCACTTCGTGTCCTGTCACACAGCCATCTCCAACAGCGATCTTAAGTATTTAGGTGAAAAGCTCTGTTTTCTACATTTTCAAAATCCAGACATCATTGAGCTTAGTGAGGAAGGTGGGCCGAACGAAGGCTGAACTGTGGCAGGAGCCTGACCTCCCAGTGGGAAAAGGCAAACTGTGAATACATAGAAAACACCAGGAGACTCTGCCTAGAGAGCCACCTCCATAGAGGCCGAGGAGATGCTTTTCTGAATAAGCTTTAAGTCCTCCCAAACACCACTAAAAGCCCCTGTCACAGCGCAGGCACTAGGCTAGAGCCCCTAAAGAGAGAACGGACAGGGAGGCTGAGAGAGAGTACTGTGCTGGCCACCTATGGGTCTCACGGTTGCTTGAGAGTCCACAGACCAAGGTGCCCCTGTGCCTAGGTGAACTCTGCCTAGGGCCGAGTGAAGACCCCAGAGTCTGAGGCCAGCTGCGTCCAGGTTCTCTCAGCAAAGCCCTCAGTCTGAAAACACTGAGCACTGAGAGGGGGCTTAGTGCTAGACTGGGGGGGGGGCAAGGTCAGAGAGAGCCTGCCAGCCAGTAAACTATGTTCTCTGGGCCAAAGAGTGTAGCAGAAAGAGGCTTGCCAGGGAGGCTCACTGTCAGTGGTCCCCAGAGCTGAGTCTACAAACTGGCAAGGAAACCATCACACCCTGATTTTTATCAAGTGTAGCTTTTCCTTCCGTTAAGAATGTGAGCAGCTGGGGCAGGCGAGATGACTTAGTTGGTAAAGTGTGCGTCACAAGTGTGGGAAACAGGGTTTGGAACCCCAGCCCATGTAAAAGCTGGGTGGGAGTGACAGCCCACCTTTAATTCCGTCGTTCAAAAGGTAGAAATGGGCTCCTCGAAACTGGCTTCACCCAACTCAGTGATTAAGGGGAGGGAGTATTTAAGGAGGACTCCTGATGTTGGCCTCAGGCCTTTACAATACACGTGCACACATATGCACTTACATGAACACACATGCACTTACACACACACACACACACACCACAGACATGTTAAAAGAAAAAAGGTTGTGGGGCAGCAGGTGTCCAACACGTGGGAGATAGAGGCCAAAAGAGCAGGACCGAGATCATCCTCACCCACACAGCAACGCTAACCTGCATCAGGAAAAACACATGTCAAAACAAACAACAACAACAACAACAAAAAAAAAATCAAACTGTGCATTGAGCCACTTGTCTGAATCCTAGTCCTCTGGAGGCAAAGGAAGGTGGATCTCTGCAAGTTCAAGGCCAGCTTGATCTAAAAAACAAGTAAGTTTCAGGTCAGTGGGGAAAAACAACCAACCAGCTACTGGGAGTGTTGACACAGGCCTTAATCCTAGAGTTTGGGAAGCAGAGGCAGGAGGATTTCTGTGAGTTTAAGGCGAGCCTGTTCTAGATTGAGTTCTAAGACAGCCTGGGCCGAAAACCAAAAACAAAGTCAAAAAACCAAACGAGCCCAAGCAGAATAGGCAAGAAATTTGCCTGTCAGAGGCACCTGCGACTTTGCCACAACTCAGGCAGTTTCACACCCCTCTGTGTGTCCTAGAAACACAAATATCTCTTAGACTCGTTTCTCTGGAACCTGCTGCTAGACCTATGGCTAGCTCTTGTCATTGGATGCTTTAGTGAGCCACCATTTCTCCTCCAGACTATAGCTGCTTATATCTGGGTAGCTGTGTTTTCATGTAATTGGCACTGTCTAGGTCCCTTGTGCTTATTTTATGCCTTAGAAGCAGGGGAAGGTCTGAGTTCACAGCACACAGAAGGTTAAGCGTGGGAGTGGCAGCTGCTTAAGGGGAGGTTCCAAAAACAGGAGGCAGACTAAGTCCGTAAGTCCGTTCCCACATCCTTTTCAGAAGACACAAGCCTTTTGTTTCTCATCTCTGTTGCCCTCTGAATCTGATCAAGAGCCAACCTGGAAAATAAGACGAAGCCGTAGGAGAGGGACGCTGAGGGGCCACCGCTCCTGCTGTCCCAGCCCCCAACATGCAGCACTGGGAGGGTAAGACCCTCTGAGATCTGGACCAGGGGGCACTGATCCCTGCGGTGTTTTCCAACCTCAGAGTGGTCCATCTCCTGTGGAGAGCCGCCCTCCACACAGTACAGATGAATTTGGCAGGCTTTGATGAGATGGCCATACAGAAGTTTGATCAGTGTGAGTAAGCCAAGCACCCCGCTCCCACTTGAACGTCACAAGCTCCCTGTCTCATTTAGAAGGTGTTTGGTTGGAAGCATCACCTCAGCTCCTTGGCACCCCCTTTATCCAAGGAGTCTGGAATGTTTGGTTGGAAGCTTGCCCCCAGTCCCCTGGCATTTATATATACAAGGAGTCTGGAATGTTTGGTGGAAAGTTTCAAGCCCCCTCCCCTAGGAGTTGCCCCAGTCCAGACTCCATCTCCAAGAAAGTCTGCCAAATGGTGACCCCTCCCCAGGAAGAGTCAAGACCACTCCCACAGGCTATTTAAACTGCCCCCCCCGAGAATGAACACCTGGTCTCCCCAGTTCTCCTTTCCCTTCTCCGTGTTTTCCAAGAGGGCCACCTGGGAGTGCTGGCATCCATTAAACCTGGGCCTTTTTCTGATTTGGTCAGATTTGGTCTGATTTGGATTATTATGTTGGCGGAGAGGCTTGTCGGGCCAAAACAAAACTTAATATTTCAAACAGAAGGATCTCGTGGGACTGACAAGATGGCTCAGTGGGCATGAGTGCCAGCTATATGAGCCGTTGGGACCTGAGTTCTGATTCAAGCACCTATGCGAAAAAATTAGTTGTGGCTGCATCCTGTTGGCCTGCATCCCTAGTGCTGGGTGGAGACTGGGGTGTTATTGGGACTTGCTGGCCACTGGCCTAGCCCCAGAGCCATGGAGAAACTGTATCTCAAGGAAATAAAGCCGAGAGTGACAGAATAGAAGACCAGTATCCTCCTCTAACCTCCAAGCACAAAAAACACCCTAAGAATATGTTTATCCACCACACATACACACACAGCAAAAAAAGAAGCCTATTGTGTGGTGGCCCTTCCCTATAATCCCAGGATTTAGAGACGTGGAGGAGGACTGGCACTTCAGGGTCATCCCAAACTACACAGCAAGTTGGAGGTTAACGTGGTCGGATGCACGTGATTCCGTACTCAGCAACAAAAGGCTATTGTGGAGTCGAGCCACGTGTCAGGGACACACTGACTCTTAGGACAACCCCGTGCCTTCTAGTGGGCCCTGAGTGATGGGAGGGTGGAGCCCATGAGCCACCAGGAAGGGGAGAGGTTGGACCACAGGCAGAGGCTTTGAGATTAACTCTATGATGGTAAGACTTAGCCCAAGGGCTCTCTTGCCGGGTATCCTACACCGGATGCCTTTGCCTAGTAACCCCAGGAAGATCTGAAGGAGCAGCAGGGGTTGTAGGGAGACAACTGCAGTGTGGACAGAGCCCCTCCCCCGGTTTCTTACTTGGCAAAGCTGCTATTTACAGGGGCAGAGTGGAGAGGAAGCATAGATCTGTCATTTTTCCCTCTAGAATCTAGTGTTGTAAAAGAAGAAAAAGCCATTGACCTGCTGAAGAACAAACAACTATATTGCTGGTGAGGGAGTTAAAGATGCGCCTATACTCCCACCACCTGGCAGCATCTCAAAGCAGCTCCTGAACGGCTGATGGTCGCAGTGGCACCATAACAGAACATTCATTGGATAGTGATAGTTGCACAGGCTATCATCCTATTAAGTCTCCTCCCCCACCCCGTGACAGCGGGCAGGACCACCCCCTCACCAGTGACAGCGGGCAGGAATTGATTTCTTCACATGCCCTGCCTCCATGTGACTTTAAATGCCCTTGTTTTTGGCCTGAGTGTGTCACACATTGGCACGGGGAGCCAAGGACAACAAGACTCTCCTGTGTTCAGGCTTTGCCGTAAGGGAGAGGCCCTGGACGCAGCTAGCCAGAGATCTGTGTGGGGATGAAGTCTTAGAAGGAGGGGAGTGGAAAGCTGGTCTCATGATAGTGTTCGTCCATTTATTTCTAAAATGCTATCACATATTTTTTTTCTGATCCTAAAAATAAAGTGATTAGTGAAAAGTTCAAACTTTAAAGCTGAAAGCTGAACGTGGTGACATGTGCCTACAACACCCTGGTACTGGGGAAGCAGAGACAGGAGGATTGCCAAGTTTGAGGCCAGCCTAGTCTACAGTCTCCTGCCTGCCGGGTTCACAGGCAGCCCCAGCGCAGGGTCCCCCTCCAATTGTCTCCTTGGGAGAGGGCTTGGGAAACTTCCTGAACTTAGTAAGCTTTTCAGCAGTCCAGGCCTAGCTGCCTCTGTTTTATGAGCTTACCCAAGGATGGAATATTTCAGCTCCCCAGGCCACAGCTCCATAGCCTCACCAGTCTGCCTAGGCTCTCTGTCAACCCCTCTCACCCTCTGGTGTTTCTTAGGCAGGATGGGACTGAACACGAATGTCAGCAGTGTTTGGTTAAAAGCATCACCTCAGCTCCCCAACATCCCCTTATACAAAGAATCTGGAATGTTTGGTTGGGGGCTTCACCCCAGACCCCTGGCATCCATCTTAAAATGTTGGGCGGGAAAACTCCCTTCCAAGCCTCCTCCCCTGGGAGTGGCCACAGACCAGACTCCGCCTCCAAGAAAGTCCACCAAACGGTGACCCCTCCCTCCCCAGGGAAGGTCAAGACCACTCCCACGGGCTATTTAAACTGCCCTCCTCCACAGGAGAATGAACCTGTGGTCTCCTGATTTTTCTGTGGTCTTTTGGCTCTCTGTTTCCCTCTCTGTGTTTTCCGGGGGGCAGGGGACACCTGGAAGTGTTGCCATCCCTTAGACCTGGGTGTCTTCTAATTTGGTCCGACCTGATTTGATTTGGATTATTGCGTCGGTGGAGAGGTTTGTCAGCTGAGGAATAATACTTAACATGCAGGGTCTGGTTTCATAAGCCTTAGCGTGTCCTGCAAACATGATCCAGTCCCTTCCTCGGGGTGCAGGGGAGATGTGCACCCATGAGACATCCTCAGGCTTGAGGTCTCTGCTGACATGAAGGACTCATGCATGCAAGCCCAGCTACATACAATACTTGACCTACATACCTGAACTTCTCTACATCAGTTGTTGAGAAAGCTGTCACCTTGGCCTCTAAATCTTCTAACTAGTCCCTGAACAGGTTCCTAGCCCCATTTATCCAACTGGGAGTAGCTTGCCACTGCACAGCTCAGCATATGCCCCAGGGCTATGAGAGTTTCATGTTTACTTAATGGTTTGGGTGAAAGGGATAAGGCAGTGATTGTTAATCAATGAATTCAAAAGGACAACAAGCTGGAGAGCTAGTTAAGTCTTTGGTGACAGATCCCCCCCTCCTCCCAGGCCTTGTCCTGTTGACTCTCTGGGTCTGCTTGGGTTCTTGTCTTGCCCTCTATGAGGATGAAGTAGGTAAAGAGTTAAAGGTGGAAAAAAGAGGAGAGTTTCATTCTCAGGAGAGAACAGTTCAAACTGGAAAACAGAAGGTCACCATGTGGGAGGGGCCACAGGAGTGGGAGAGAAGCAGCTCTGGGCTCTCAGGAGTCCTGAGAGGCTAAGAACTTGACAGCTATAGTTCCGAGCTCTCGGGTGACCTGGGATGCAACCGGGAGAATAGTCCTTGAAGAACAGTCTGGCGAGCAGCGAGCCCCTTGTCAAGGCAAGAGTAGCCCCCTATCTGCAGCAGAAATGGCAGATCTCAGACCGGTCTGTTTCTAATGGGTCTTTCCTTTTTCCTTGTCCAGTGAGAGGGCCATCAGGGTCTGAAAATCAGAGAGAATCTCCCCTCTCCCCATCTGGCTGAAGTCTGAGCCTGGCCACGAGGCAGAGTAACCTACGTGCTTGCTCTGTCCATGGGTTCATAAAAGTTCTAAGGTCTCTGGTTGATTAGATGTGTGTATGCAAATGAAGAGAAGAATAAGGACCAATCAGGAGAGAACTTGTCAGCCTCTAGAAAAGCAAAAGTCATTTATAATTGGGGTGAATTCTCAAACAGAGCAATAGCTTTATGTCCCTTGGTGATGTGGCAGTTACAGGGATGTGGGTACTTGGCTGTTGAGCCTGGGAGTGGATATAACACAGCAGTGTGCATCCGGGACTTTAGCACCTGTTCCTGACCAGTCAGAGGTTTTCTTGCTTCCTTCTTGAGGCTATCCTACTGTGGCCACTGGCTGTGATTGTTGTTGGAGATTCCTCCTACCCCATCTCTCATCTTGAGACAGCCAATTCTCCAATCAGGTCCTAATCTTGCCCTTGTGGGCTGGCAGTGAAAGGGGGAACCTTTCGATTGCTACATAGGAGGAGTTTAAACAGGAGCCTAAGGACTCAAGCAGGAGAGTGGATACAGAGTATCAACCAATCAAGAGAGGTTAGTGTTCTCAGCTGGCTTCAAGAGGCTACAAGGGTTACAGTTCCAGCCAAGGACAGCTCAGCTCCTAAGAGCCAGTGTGCAGGTCTGCAAAGGGTAGAGTTATGAGTTTCCCATCTCTGGCACAGGTCCCAAAGACTGGACAACTCCTCCATTCTTGCAGGGGAAGCTATAGATCTTGGCTTTTTCATGGGACCTTTCTCTGGAGAGTCCCCAACCTGCTATTTATTTGTTTGTTTGTTTTTAATTTTTATATTTTATATGTATGCTTGTGCCTTTGGAGGCCAGAAGAGGTTGTTGGAACCCCTAGGTTTAGAGTTACAGATTGTTGTGAGCTGCCATGAGAGTGCTGGAAGCTGAAACCAGGTCCTCTGTAGTACTGCTGATGGCCTTAACTGCTGAGCCATCTCTCATGCCCCTCCAGTAAGTCTTGTGTCTTCTTCCTTCCCAGAGTACCTTAACAGCCTCGCCCCCACCTTTAGGTATCTGAACTGTGAAAAGCCTTTGAGCAATCTGTTATACAGAGCCAGATGAGCCCTGATTGGCTGTATGTATACACAGAGGAGGTGCAGACTGGAACCAATCAGGGAACAGCTTTCAAACCTGGAAGGGAGGGGTCTCATTTGAGGCAAAAGCTCTGTTACCCTTCCTGCCACAGGTCCAAGAGAAGTATGGGTAATGAGGCATAGGAGGGTCCCACAAGAGAGGCTACCTTTCTGTCTACTGCAGTGGTAATCTGGTCACCTTGGCACTCTGGGCTGTCATGTCCTCCATCTGGACCAGTCCTGCCGTCACTGCCCGTTCCAGTAGGGTCTTCACTGGGCATCTGACTCTGACAGTGGCTGCCAGCTGTCACGCAAGTCTGTCCCTGGATGCATTTGCCAGTGGGGTCTATCTGTCTGCTTTTTCTTCATTTCTGGCTGCCACTTTGATGGTAGATGGTCCCCTCCTACCCTATGGAAGCCATTCCATTCTCCAGTGCTCTCGGGAGGCTTTGATAGGCGTCTTGAAATGTGTTGCCTGTGGCAGCCAGCCTCCAAGATGCCTTCCCCCATGATTCCAGTCTTCTGGTGTCCACACCCTGAGTTATTCTAGATTGGTCTGTGTGAACAACAAAATTTGCCAAAAAGGCTGTGTCTTTGTCTTTCCTCTGCTGTAGCACATAGCAGAAACTGGGTAGCTGATAAAGAATGGGGGTTCACTTAACTCACGGTGCTGCCTGGGGCAGACTCCGGTGAGGACCCTTTACTGCATCATACATGACAAAAAGTAGCATAGCAAGTGTGCCACTTTGGGTCTTTCTTCTTTTCATAAAGCTATTAATGCCATTATGGGGGCCTATTCCCATGACCTTTTCTAAACCCAATGGTTATGCCCAGTCCGTGGGGACCCCAAAAGACCACCAGGGAGACCGACTCACAAAAATGCAAAAGCAAGGTTTATTGTGTGCACATTACAAGCCAGCAAGGACCTTGTCAACACTGCAGCGCCAAGAGGAGGTGGGTACCCTGCCCTTCTAGAGGACACTATTTAAAGGCAAAACCCAGAAAAGTTACTTTAGCAGAGTGTGGGGTGAAGGGTTCAATCCTGATTGGCTCTTGTCCAGGGACTTTTCAGAATTTTTATCTTCAAACTTCCCTTGTTGCTTGTCAAGTTTCTTATTGGCTGACCTCCGGGTAGGAACATTCTGCTGTTATCTGTACTTTCCAGCTGGCTACCCTGTTACTCTTGCCCCTAGCCATTTCTGGGACTGGAATATTTTACAGGAAATAGCTTACACAAGACACAAGATGGAGGCAGAGGACAAAACAGGGGAACTTTTGTTCTTCACTTATTTCCTCCCTGTCTTAGTTAGGGTTTCTCTTGCTGTGAAGAGACACCATGACCATGGCAACTCTTACAAAGGCAAACATTTAACTGAGGTGGCACCTTACAGTTCAGAGGTTCAGTCATTATCATTATGGTGGGACATGGCAGCGTGCAGGCAGACATGGTGCTAGAGCTGAGAGTGCTACATCTTGCAAGCAACAGGAAGTGGTCTGAGACACTGGGCATGGCTTGAGCATCAGAAACCTCAAAGCCCACCTCCACAGTAACACACTTCCTCCAAGACTAGACCTTCTCCGACAAAGCCACATCTCCTAATAGTGCCACTTCCTTTGGGGGCCATTTTCTTTCAAACCACCACACTCCCTAAGACCCCATCTGCAAATGCCATTAGCAGCGTGTGATGCTGAAGAGTAAACTTTCAGTACATAAGCTTCCAGTGACAAGTATCCAAACAATAGTTTTGAGCGGGACGGGGGTGGAGGGTGGGTGGTGGGGTGGACACACGATAGGCAATGAAAGATTCTGTCGGGTAATATGCTGCTTGATTTATTTATATAGTTAACTTTAGAGACAGGGGCTCCTGTAGCCAAGGCAGGCCTCAAACTCACTGTGTAGCTGAAGCTGACCTTGAACTCCTGACTCCCCTCCCTCCACTTTCTGAGTTCTGGATTTATATTTGTGCTCCACCATGCCTGGTTTCACCAGGTGCTAGGGAGCAAACCCAGGGCTCTATGAATCTCGACGAGCACTCTGCCAACGGAGCTATGTCCTCAGTCCCACACCATCTCAGTGATCAAGAAACCGAATGTTCTCGTCTTTTGTAGGGATGGGGAATTAATTTTTCACTCATTGTTTTTCAACCATCTATCATCAATATGTGGTTTCCAAATCTACTCGCCAGAGCTTCAGTGACTGACATTGTCCTCTTAGGGAGTGTCTGCCCTGACAGGCATCAGCCAGAGCTTGGTACAGGGTGCCTCAGTGATAGCCGCTGCACTCATTTGTACCCAACAATTTAATTCTAGCCCTCCCAGACTATACAGAGTCTCATAGTCCAGCAGAAGTCTGAGGAGTTGGTGCCTGGAGGTCTGAGAATTTCGTACAGGCACGTTGTTAAACAACAGGGTGAACTAGGATTCTCCAGCCGTAGCTAAACTAGCTGAGTCAAACCTGGGGAGTGTGTACTAGGAATCCAAGGTGCTCCAGGGGAGAGATACAAGTCAGACAGGAGCCAGACTGCGGCCAAGCCTTCTCTCTCTCTCTCTCTCTCTCTCTCTCTCTCTCTCTCTCTCTCTCTCTCTCTCTATCTATCTCTATCTCTATCTCTATCTCTATCTCTATCTCTCTTCCCTTCTTTCCCTGCCCCCGGAGGATTTCCTGTAACCCCTCCCAGCCTTGACTGCTCTATGTACTTGAAATGATCCTTGAACTCCTGACCCTCATGCCTTTACCTCTCAACCCCTGGGATTACCGCTGTGAAGCCACCGAGTTCCACTAAACAGCCAGAAACGGCCTTTCAAAAAATGTTGACACTGGGGTGGAACCCAGACATTCCTGCGAGCCAGGCACATCCTTCTCTCTTGCAGGCTTTTCTGCTTTGAGGAAGAAACTGGTCACTAAAGTCATGGTCTTTTTCCTCCTCCGTTCCACGTTCTGTAGGAGACACCCATTAGCCTTGTGTGCCCGGGTGTGCGACTGCCGCCCCGTTCTGAGTGACATCATGAACTGAATGGCTAACCCCTGAGAGTACGGACTCTAAAGGCCAGCTGCAGGGAACAAAGCTCTGAGAGCTCCTTTGCCTACTTCCAGCTCATGGCTGCTGGGAAGGAGCCTAGCGGCAGGAGCTTCTGCCTGTGGTCCCTCCACCCCCACCCCAACTTCACAGTCATCTGTCCAGGCAGCACCTCGGGCTGCTCACTGTGCCGTTCGCTATCTGTATGTAGAACTCTGATTAAATAGCCATTGGAGGCCCTCATTTTAACTCCATCTTCGTGAGACAAATCTGGGGTGTTTTCTTCCCTCTGCATAGCTGTGGTTCCGGGTGGGATCTGGGTAGTACATTCCTAAGAAGCTCACAAGAAACCAGTCCTGGGGGTTGGGGTACACAAGGTCTCTGGGAGCAGTGGCTATTATGGTTTAAGTAAAATGTTGCAGGTTCCCAAAGGAGCGCAGCGACAGAAATGGTACAGGTCCCAAGTGGCTGCAGGCAGCGGGTCCGCAGACCACAGCGGGCCACGAAGGCAGCCAGATCCCAGGCAGGGAGCCCCCGAGTGGCCCATGGGCCTTGAGGGTCAGCCGGTCCTAGGCGCGGAGCCGCATGGTGGGTGAAAGACCAAGATGGGTAGGCATGCCATGCAGAGGAAGTGAGTATTTATTTAGTGGGTTATGGAGGGGTAAGGGAAAAGGGGAGAAGGAGAGATGGGGGAAGAAGGAGGGAGTAAGAGGAGAGGAGCCACGCCATGGCAGCAGCTACCTCTTTGGGAGAGAGATGGAAAGGAAGAGACTCAGCTTGCCAAGGTGGACTGGGGAAGGAGTGGGCGGGGCATTCTCTTAAAGGAACAGGACAGACCATTACAGTGGCCTCCACTAGAGCCCAGGCTTTGGGAGAGCTGACAGATTGGATGCTCTCTCTGTGCACAGGCCACATGGCTCCTGCTGTGGCACCCTTGTGAACATACTGAGTTTGTGGGTGCGGCTCTCACCCCAACGCTAACATGGACCTAAGTGCTGGTCCCACATATCTGAGAAAGGTCCTAGAGCCCCCAAGCCTGGAGTACTGTTGTAGCCTCAGCCTCTCTCCCACAGACTTGAGCAGTGTTTGTGACTTTCTGTCAGGCATGGACCCGCCCAGAGCCATGGAGCCTTCCTCGTCCAGAACAGCACGCTCCAGTTCCTGCAGAAAGCAGGGCTGCCCCAGGCCTGAGCCAGCCATCCTCCCACGAGCCCATCTGCAGCCCCAAGGACCTCTCTTAAGAAGTCTTGGCCTGGGACCCGACCTGCAGGAAGGAGCAGTGGGCTTATGCAACAGAGGAGATCATCTGAGTCAGCCTTGTCACCGCGATGAAAATGTCCCTAGCACCCAGGGACCACACGTCTCTCGAGCTCCCTGGGTCACCCAAACTGTCTGCTGGTACATGAGCATTGGGGGTGCCTGTCATCCCGGCTCTTGAGAGGCTGAGGCAGGAGGATGAGTCTAAACAAAGCAAGCCCCACACATACTGGGCTGCCACCACACGCTCCCTCTCCTCTTTCCTCACACTCCGAAGCCTGCTCCACCTCCCGCAGCACCCTTGGGTGACTGTCCCCACACAGCCCAGGGAGAAGCCATGCTCAGCAAGGGCTTTTCAGTCAGAAGGGCTGGAGTGGCCGTGGCTGGCTGGCAGTGGTTAGGGAAGGCTTTTGGGAAAAGGTGGTCAGAGGTTGAGTCATGAGAGAAGAAAGGGATGGATTGTCCCCAGCAGGCTGAAGCTGCCCAGGACAGCATGCGGGACACGGGTGTCTGCAGAGCTGACTGAATACTAGAGCAAGTCAGAAACTGAGACAGGAGAGGCCTTCTGAGACGATGGAACTTTGTCCTGTAGGGAACAGAGAGACAGCAAGGACTCGAGTTTGGGTTGAAGTGGACGCCGTAGGCAGCCCTAGTCAGCGTGGCTCATTTTGGAGATTTTGAAGGGCTTGGCTATGAGTACAGCGACAGTCAGGTGTGGTGGCACTCACCTTTAATCCAAGTACACAGGAGGCAGAGGCAGTTCTCTTTGTTTTAGACCAGTCTGGTTTGCATGAAGTTTCTCGGGCCAGCCTGGACTATATAGTGAACTCCGCCTCAAGAGAAAAGTAGGGGACTTGGAATTTGACAGCCTGGAGGGCAGAACCTGAACCGGGGCTGTGAAAGAACGGTAGACAAGGCCCATTCACCCACGGGCGAGGGCACAGGCCTGTAATCCCAGGACTTGGCAAGGGAATTATTGTTTGAAACCAACCTTGGCTCCATAATAAGTTCCAGGCTAGCCTGGGCTACATGAGGCCATGTATCAAAAACAAACAAGACAAGGTGGATGAGCCAAGTTTGATGCTTAGGATCCATCACCTGCCAGTGTCTTCTTTTAGCCACCGAGCATGCACACACACATGAGCACACACACAAGCACACACACATACACAGTAAATAAGTGTTAGGGGGGGTGAGCAGGTCTCAGGATGATGCCCATCTGCCTGGGGAGCTGGGAATGAGGTAGGCTAGCAATGGAAGCAGTTCATATTCAGAAATTCAGATGGAGTTTGGGTATGGGAATATTCAGGGAGGGAAGTTTGTGAAATTCTCTCTCTCTCTCTCTCTCTCTCTCTCTCTCTCTCTCTCTCTCTCTGTCTCTGTGTGTGTGTGTGTGTGTGTGTGTGTGTGTGCATGTATGCTCATGCTTGCTCCTGTGGAGTCCCGAAGTCAAGGCAGGGCCCCCATCTCTGTCACTGTCTTGGTGTTTTAGATGGGGCTCTCTGAACCTGGTGCAGGTGGATTAAGCAACCCTGGCTGCCAGTGGGCACTGGGATCCTCTGGTGTGTGCAGCCCCCACGGCCTTTTACATGGGAACTGGAGATCCCTACCCCACCCCACCCTGCTCTGGTGTTTGGGTTTTGTTGTTACTGAGAAATGACCTCATGTAGTTCAGACTGACCTAAACTTGCCGTGTAGCCAAGGATAACTTCGGATTTCTGTTCCTCCTGCTTGAACTTCCTGAAGGCTAGATTCTGGCCTGTGATAACACACCTGGTTCATGCAGTGACAGAGATGGAGCCCAGGGCAAGAATATTGCCAGCTGAGCCTCCTTTGGTTTTTTTTTTTTTTTTTTTTTTTTTTTTTGAGACAAAACAGAGCTCTGACCTTAATGAAAATGGGAATCAGAATTAGTCCTTTTTTTTTTTTTTGGTTTTTCGAGACAGGGTTTCTCTGTGGCTTTGGAGCCTGTCCTGGAACTAGCTCTGTAGACCAGGCTGGTCTCGAAATCACAGAGATCCGCCTGCCTCTGCCTCCCGGGTGCTGGGATAGTCCATTCTTGACAAATTTGAAAGACTATGACTTGGAACCATAGATTCAGATCTCCCATGGCTACCTGTCAAGGAAACTAAAGATAGCCCTTGTTGTAGTCTTTGACACAGGTGTGGCTTGCCTCACACCGTGAAGCCCAAGCTGGTTTCAAACTTGTGATCCTCCTGCCTCTGTCTCCCAAACGCTGTATATGCTGATATTACAGGTGTGCGACACAATACCCCACCCCACTTAGACTTTTTTTAAATGTACTTATTATGTATATGGTGTTCTGTCTGCATTTATGCCTGCAGGCCAGAAGAGGACACCAGATTTTGTTACAGATGGTTGTGAGGCACCATGTGGTTTCTGGGAATTGAACTCCGTACCTCTGGAAGAACCAGCCATCTCTCCAGAGAGAAAACCACATCAATCCTGACCTGGGCACAGCTTGTTCTTTGCACTTGGTGGATGTGTAATGACGCCCCCTGGTGGATTCCTTGTGAATCAACACCTTCCATTTGCCTGGGCACTTACATCTGCTCGGTTTTTTCTCCCCATTTATCACATTAATTTAGTCAAATCTTTGTCATTGTTACAGAATTCAAAAGAAACACTGCAAAATAAAACATAGCTAGTTTTAATCTGTGAACATGAAAGAACATACACCCCATGACATCAATCCCTGTCTTCTGAAAATAGAAACGGCAGGTGCACACCTTCAGATGTGCCGTCCTCACGAAGCTCTCCCACCTAGGGCTCAGAGAACACTGCAGATGAGCTAGCTGGCAGGGAAAAAAGTAAAATCCGTAGGAGATGTGAGATCCTGTCTTCCAGACATGGCATGGAAGATGCACACGGGCTTTGGCATCTGCAGAAGGGCTACGTGACAAGAAGCCAGCCAGTTTTTTTTTTTTTTTTGAAACAGTGTTTCTCTGTGTAGACCACCTGGCTGTCCTGGAACTCACTTTGTAGACCAGGCTGGCCTCGAACGCAGAGATCTGCCTGCCTCTGCCTCCTGAGCGCTGGGATTAAAGTTATGCACCACCACTGCCCAATTTAGCCAGTTGAAATTTAAACACGGGTTGAGAGGTGTTGACACGAGACCCTACTTCTGACTGCAGCGCTATAGGCCACTGATGGCGGCTGTGGAAGGGTGAGTTGCTGTGCTCTGGGGGGGTGTCACAGGTAAGTTCCTCATGCTTCAGTGGATGGCCCACATCCATTCACATATGGCCAGCACTAACTGGACTGGGGAGAGGTTAACAATAATAATATATTATATAATAACAAATATAATATAATATATAATAATAACAATAATAATTTTCCCTTTTATTGAAAATAGATTTTTTCCCACATAATATATTCTGATTATGGTTTCCCCTCTCTCTACATCTCCTAGTTTTCCCCCACCTCCCTCCCTCCCAGATCCATCCCCTTTCTGCCCCTCATTAGAAAACAGGAATCTAAGAGTTAATAAAATTAAGTATAATAAAACAAAACAAAACTAACACATCAGAATTGAAAAGAACAAACAAAAGGGAAGAGCCCAGGAAAAGGCAAAAGAAACACAGACGCATTCATTCGCACTCAGGAATCCCACAGAAACACTAACCTGTGTTTCAGCCCTGAATTTCTTTCTTGACATGTACTCCATTGGGTGTGATTTCTCCTTTTTGTCACAGATATTTCAGGTGCACTGTTAGGTTGTTAGCATGAAAGATATCCGACTTTTTATGTAGATTCTCAGTGCCGTGAACTTGCCTCTTAGAATCACCTTCACCATGTTCCGTTGTCACAGACTTTTCTTTTAGACCAACCAGCTCCCAAATCACGACGTGAAGGCTTCTCTTTAGTTATGAGCGCTTGGCCTTAGCTCTTATAACTTAAGTTACCCTGTTTCTCTTCATCTACTTTTGCCTCGGGGCTTTTTACCTTTCTTTCCTTTTGTATATCTTATTTTCCTGCTGTCTCCATGGCTGGCTGATGGCTACTTGGCTTCTGGTCCCAGGTGTGTCCCTCTCTTTCCTGCTCATTCTCTTTGTTCTTTCTTTTCTCCTACTTTGTCTCTCTGCACATCAGCCCCATCTATCCCTCTCCTGCCTAGCTATTGGCTAGTTAGCTTTTTATTAGACCAATCAGGTGACTTAGGCAGGCAGGGTGAAACAGATGCAACACATCTTTACATAATTAAACAAATGCAGCATAAACAAGTGTAACCCACCTTCGCATAGTTAAAGTAATATTGAACAATATCCCATAAGTGTGGGTTTGTTGTCATTTCATTTTCATTCAATTCTAGAAAGTTTTTTTATTTCTTTCTTAATTTCTATCTTGATCCGTTTTTCATTCAGTAGTGAGTTTGTCCAGTTTCCATGAGTTTGTAAACTTTCTGTTGTTTTTGTTGTGTTGATATCTAGTTTTTATCCAGTTTTAATCCATGGTGCTCAAATAGAATGCATGGTGATATTTCAATTTTCTTGTATCTGTAAGTGGAGACTGCACTTTGTTTCCTGGCCTCCCAGACCCAAATAATCACACAGAAACTATATCAATTACAAGACTGTTTGGTCAATGGTTCAGGCATATTTCTAGCTAGATCTTATATCTGAAATTAATCCATTTCTATTATTTTACCATGAGGCTCATGGTTTTCCGGTAAGGTTCTGGCATCTTTCTCATTCAGCAGCTACACAGCATCTTCTTAACTCCACCTACTCTCTCTATATTATCTCTGTTCAGATTTCCCTGTTGACAGGGGTTTCTGTCCTACCTGGTCCTGCAGTCATTCAGTCCCAAAGAAACACACAGAGGTCTACATTTAATCATAAACTGATTGGCCCATTAGCTGAGGCTTCTTATTAACTCTTATAACTTATATTAGCCCATAATTCTTATCTGTGTTAGCCACATGACTTGGTACTTTTTTTGGTGAGGCAGTCACATCTTGCTTGCTCTGTGTCTGGCTTCCTCTGTCTCTGGGTGATGACTTCAGACTGACTTTTCCTCTTCCCAGAATTCTCCTGTTCTCATTGTCCCACCTATACTTCCTGCCTGTTTGTCTCACCTATACTATACTGGCTACTGACCAATCAGCGTTTTATTAAAAATAATATAAGTGACAGGATAAAAGACCATTGTCCCACAACATTTCCCGCCTGGCTTTATTCTCCCCTGCCATGGGCCAAAGCAGCTTCTTTATTAACCAATGGTAACAAAACATATTCACAGCATATAGAGGGGAATCCCACATCATCTCCCCTTTTCTGTCTAAATAAAAAGGAAAGTTTTTAACCTTAACATAGTAAAATTACATATAACAAAATAGGTATCAAGCAAGAATTACAGTTACAGTATTTTTGTGAGTCTAAAGTTTTATATCTAATTTATTGCTTTATGACTGAGCATGTGGTCAATGCAAGTGTTACAGTTCTGGGGGGAAGGATACCATGACTGTTGGAAATCAGGCAATACCTACAGCTGTGTAGGAGTTATCTTGGATACCTACAACTGTGAGGAGAAAGGGTACTGACTTGTTGAGAAGTCAGGTTGTACCTGATGCTGGGTTCTGGAGGGGGATGGTCAACTCACACCCAAGTCATTACTCCTCTATTATTGGAGGGGGGACACAAAGACACATACCCCTGCAAAGATGTAGCAAGCTGCTCTGGGTCTGGGGAAAACTTGTTTCCTCTGCTCTGCTCCCCTAAGGAAGCTTCCCAGCTGAGGTATCCATTGCTTTTCTGCTCCACTCAGCAAAGAGAGTTTCCCAGGGGAGATTCTGTTCTGCCCTGGCAAAAGGTCTTCACCTAAAACTCTTTCAAGAGATTTATTTGGAAGGGAGGAATCCAGGAGAGCAGTTGTCTCTGCCAGTAGGAGAAGGGCAGCAGCCAGCTGAATAGCCCCCGAGCTTAATAGGACTTCCTATGAGGGGAGAGTTATTCTAGAACAGTTTTTTTTTTTTTTTAGACCAGGGTCCTTATTATATAAAGTATCAGAGGAAGCACATTTAGTTAAACTATTAGTACATGCCCACCAAGTACTCTCAAGGGCTCAGTAGTAGCGCTGTTATCCAAAAGAATTAATCTATAAGTCAGAATGGCAGGCATGAGAATAGGAAAAGTGCCTGTATTAAAGGGTTTGGAGATTAGACATGTTCTAGCCCCTGGTTTAAGCCCTGCCATGTTGATTTGGGCTGCTCCCAGTCACGATGAGTACAGGGGCTGGGTGTCTGAGTGTAACCAACGAGCCTTGCTGATTACAGCTGGGAATGATGAACTAAGTAGGTAGCCCAGCCATAGGGCATATATCAGCTCTGTATTTTTACTCAAAAGATAAACTTCCATATCTTTCCTTTCTCCAAAACAACTACCCAATGTGGCCATCAGAAAGTATAGGTCAAGATAGAATATAGGTCTCTGTAGCCAGACTAGCTGATACCTTCCCTGTATCTGTCTTCCTCAGTACCCAGGACGGACCTGAGGGTGAGTATTGATAGACCCTATATTCATACCAAATGTAATATGTGGAGGAGGTGAAAGGGCCAGGGGCCTGATAAAATCTTAATTTTAGTGGGTCCATAGTCTGGGGGAGAGTCCATCTGACTAAGGACTGTGGCTTCGGCTTCCTGACCTGTGTGTGGTGGATCCGTGGGAATGGAGAGAAGAGAATGTCCTGGTAGTGTCTTCTCCAAGCTGGTTCCAGTGTTCCCTTTGGCTACCTGCTTGACCCAGATGGTCTCAGTGGACTCAAACCAGCAGAAACTGGTGATAGACTCAGAGGTCAGCCAGTCTCTCAGATAGCCCGGTGAATAGCCAGGTCTCTCAGATAGCCTGGTGAAAAGCCCGTACGGAGGACTGGAGGGCCTGTGGTGACCTGAGAAAGGAACGGTTAGCGAGGTCTGCCAACCGCTGCTCCCTGAGCCTGGGAAGCAGGGGGATCCCTGAGCCTGGGAAGCAGGGGGAGCTCTTCCAAACATCATCCCATAGGGGGCAAATCCCTCCCTATAGGGGTTCAGGGTGCCCAAAGCAAAGCAAAGGAAGGAGGTCTATCTGCTCTTTGCTGGACTCTAAGTTTTGTCAGTTTTATTTTTTTTTTCTTCAGAGAATAGTGGGTTTTAAAGATCACTGGTTGAAAAGAAGGCATAAGTCATTAAAAAAAAAAAGAGTAAAACTTTCTCTTTTCTTCTTGGGCATGGCATATGGGAACTTCCCCCCTTCTCTGGAGTTGCTTAGTGCAGGTAGAAGTGAATAGCTCCTCCCTGTGTGCACATTAAGCTGGCAGGGGGCCTCAATGGGAGGGAGCCCTTCCGAACCTCCACACAGGGCTGACTTGGGCTTGACTGTGAGCAGGATGCGCTCCAGGAGTGGGGCAGATGAGAGTTTTTTGTTCAGAGTGGGGAGTTCTTGGGGTGACCCAGCAGAGCCAAAGGATTTGGCTACTGCCACAACAGGAGGGGGCATAGGTCTAAGCCAGGGGAACGGACAGAACCACAGACAGACACACAGACACACAGTAAAGATAAGCAGGGGTGACCACTACACATTCATATACCCTAGACAGGGAATCCAGTGACATTCCACATGGGTCCCCAAAACTACGTTAGCTGCTGCGTATGTGTCCAAACCAGACTTATCTCCAGAGGTAACAGACCAGATGAGTTTCTAATTAGTTTCCTTTTAGGGTGAAGTGTTAGGCAGCAATTGGTCAAAGGGGGTGCCGGGACCTGGAACATGGCAGGTTGTGCACCCCAGGAGCTCCTTGACCACCACACTTCCCCACTCTGAGATCCGAGACTCCTAGTGTCTCAAGTTCTGGTCTTTGAGGATCTCTGTGGGGCCTTCAGAATGTCCGCCAGAGACGACTACTCAGGCATGGGTTAAGCTAATAGAAAGTCTTTATTGGCCAGCTGGCAACTACACTGGGTGTTTGAGATCCCAGTGTGACACCAAACCTTTCTCAGGGTGAGCTTTTAAGCACAGAAAGTATATTCTGGGTTGACATACTTTAGTTATCAAGAACAGTTAGCCAGGAGAGCTACACAAGCCAAAAAGCAAGGTTAGTACCTTTAGACACTTTCTAAGAACTACGACCTTTGATGGATTAGGTCTTCGCTCTCATTTGGCAGGTGGAGCCGTCTATATGCTGAGTTTTATGGCCTGAATAGAGTGAGTTGTGCTAAGACCTGGGGCCCTGTTATAGTCCGCTACAGAGCTAGGGATGAGATTGGATTTGGAGCAATGGAGGGGGAGGTGAAGACCTACATGCAGTTAAGCCTACCTATTTCCATGGCTGGAGTGTTCTCATATGTTTAAATTGAAGCACAAATACCTTAGAATGAAAGTACTTTCCTTCCATGCATGTCTGAGCACCATGTGTGTGCTTGGTGCTATGGAGGCCAGATCAGGATATCAGAGCCTCTGGAACTAAAGTTACAGATGGTAAGGAGCCCCATGTGGATGCTGACAATCACACCTACATCCTCGCAAGAGCAGTGTTAGCCAGAGCTGTCTCTGCAGCCTTCGGGATTGCTTCAGGCTTTGTGCTATGTACCTGTTATGGTTTAAGACAAGGTGCATTTGCTTTCATCTTGGTCATTTCTAACAGTGCTTGTGGGTGAGTGGAACCTATTTGTATTACTTTTTAAATATTTATTTAAAATAACATTTAAATAAATGTTACAATAAGACATTTATTTAAAGCAAGGTATCTGCAGAGCAAATAATTCTTAAATTGATTCAGGCTGAAACAACTTCATAAAAATGTGCTTGAGAGCCGGGCGATGGTGGCGCACGCCTTTAATCCCAGCACTCGGGAGGCAGAGGCAGGCGGATCTCTGTGAGTTCGAGACCAGCCTGGTCTACAAGAGCTAGTTCCAGGACAGGCTCCAAAACCACAGAGAAACCCTGTCTCGAAAAACCAAAAAAAAAAAAAAAATGTGCTTGAGATTAGGCAAGGTTACTTCTTTGCCCATCCTCCTTTTTTCTTTCCCAGTAACTCTTTCAGATGGGGTTCAAGGTAGAATTTGCCCTCCTCATATTTTGTCCACTGCTCCTTAGGCAAGATCTGATGCCTCATGGTCAGGTCCAGGGCTTTTAATTCAAAATATTATTATAAAGATCCTCAGGAAGCCGTCTTATGGCTTCCTTCACACCTCAAGCCTTACATCTTACATTAAACCTAGTCTGTTGAGTCCTGCATTATGCCATTTTCTAAAACCATTCAGCCACTTGCTTGACACTGCAGTAGCAGGTCTGCCCCCCAATTTTGATTTTTGTTTTTTGACAGGGTCTCACTTTGAAGCCCTGACTGGTCTAGAACTCACCAGGCTTGCTTGAATGCTGGGATTAAAAGCTTTTGCACCTACTGATTTGACAGAGTCTGTCTGTGTAGGCCAGGCTGCCTCTTCAATTTATAATCCTACTGAAATGATTATGGGTGCTGGAATTATAGGCATGCATTACCACACCCAAACAACCATTTATTTTCAATTACTTTATTATGTATATTATCTGTGCATACATATGCACAGGTACATATGCGGTCAGATGACAACTTTGTGGGGCTGATTCTCTTTTTACTTTTAGGTGAATTTGGGTATCAATCTCAGGTTGTAGGGCTGTAAGCACTTTTTATACCTGTTGAACTACCTCAATGCCTTTTAATGAGATGGGGGTACCTTGTTATACTCTACACTGCCCAGGCTGCCTCAGAAGGCCTAGGGTCAAGTGATTTTTTTCTTTCTGGCTTGTCTTCCCCAAGTAGAATTTGGTATTTGGGACCTAGAAACCCATTTCCTTCTGGGCTTCTGAAACTAGCATAGCCAACCCATTTCCATCCGTGTCAGTGACCACACTAGGGCTTTCTAAGGCTGAACTGTGAAAGATAATAATACATTTCTCTTTTGTTAGGCTAGCTCAATTTTGGCAGGATGGTTTCACTGATGTAGCAGCAATGTGCTATTAGTATCCAAAATCAGCAGACAACTACAATGTTTAGGTTCTGCTTCCACTCACAACCACCATATCATCTACCTTGTTTTCATATGTAGGCCAAGAACCAAGGGCTTGATATAGTTTTATATTTTGGTGGTGCTGGTGATCCATCTCAGGGAATGCTAACCAAGTGCTAAACCATGAAGCTACTAGACTTTTATTCCTGAATTTCGTGCTACTTTGGGAAGCAGAGAATCATGCAAGAGGTTAGGTGCATGTAAACTGTACTGTATCTTAGTAAGAATCCAGTCCATCATCTGAAAGTGGGTTAAAAGCTAACCACCCTCTGGTTCTTAAGAATGGCCAATGTTAGGGCGGCTCAGATGAAAACAAAAACCAAAATACAAAACCCAATTTAACCTCTGTGTGGGTGAGCACAGAGTGTAGGTGCCAGAGGACAGAAGAGGGTACTGGGTGCCAGGGAACTAGAATTAAGACATCGTGAGCTGCTGGGTGAGAGAGCCAAACTCAGGCCTCCTGGCAAAAACAGCAACCTCTTGTAAGAGCAGAATCATCTCTCTAGACCTGACCACCATTTATTTCTCTAATATATCTATTTAAATAGTTGAGGATTCTAAAGGCGTTAAGCAAACATGGTTGGGATCTTTTGACACAGGATGAACTCATATGTAGTTAAGGCTATCCCGAACTCCTCGTCCTCTTGCTTCCAAGTGCTGGTGCCACCATACTCAGTCTGTGTGATGCTAGGCAGGTTCCCTACCACCCAAGCTATAGTCCCAGGCCTAGGAACTTGGTTCCTGAATTGTACGAGGGCAGCATATTGTTCATAGCAACTAAACCTGCTTTTAAAGCGAATCTTTACACCATAACAAATTACATTAGCTATTCAAAGTGAAGTGCATTTTAATCTGACTATAATTTAAGGCATGATATATAATTTAAGAATGATAAAACTTAGAAGTTTGATTCTGCACCTTCTCTTCCCAAAGGCTAAGAATGAGGAAGAAGAAGAAAGAATGTAACGGTTACTGAGAAATGCTGTCTTCTGGACAGGACATGGCAGAACTCACTCACTGCAGCTATGGTTACCTGTACAAAAACCAAGCCAAGATAAGCCAATATTCCAACAGGCAGCAACTAATTGGACTCAATGAGTGCTTTCAGTCAGGGTTCTCTAGAGAAACAGAATTTGTAGAAAAGATATTAAGGCAATTTATTAGAATGCTTTACAAGCGGTGGTCCAGCTAGTCCAACAGTGGCTGTCTACCCAAAATGGAAGGTGAAAGAATCCAGGAGTTTCTTCAATACATGAGGTTGGATGTCTCAGCTGGTCTTCAGTATACTCTGGAATCTCGAAGTAGTAGGCTTTGATCCAGTGAAGGAATGGACTTGTCATCAAGAGCAAGAACGTCCTTCTTCTATGTCCTTTATACAGGCTTGCCAACAAAAGGCATGGCCCAGATTAAAGGTGTATCTTCTCACTTCAAAAGATATGGATTGAAAGTGGTTTTTCCTACTTCAAATGACATAATCAAGAAGAAAATCCCACACAGGCATACACAGATGTTTGTGTTTGTTAACTGCAGATGCAGTCAAGATGACAACCAAGAATAGCTATCACAGTCACAAAAAATGGGAACCAGAGACATGTTGAAGATGCCTGGGGGGATGGGAGGGGCAAACTGGGAATGCATATGACCAATATACATTGTTTACATGTATAAAATTGTCTAACAATAAATATAATTTACTCTGTTAATAGCAAGGGGAGATAGCCAGTCAGTTATGTGTTGCAAGCACAAGGACCCAAAGTCTGATTCCCAGAACCCACATTAAAACAAAACAAAACAGAGCTGGGAATGGTGGCACACACTTGTAATCCCAGTGCTAAGGAGGAGGAGGCAAAAGGACCTCTGGGGCTCACAGTCAGTCAGCCTAGCCTGCTCAGCAAGCTCCAGGCCAGTGAGAGACCCCGTCTCAAAGAACAAGAGGAACACCGAGTAACATCCAAAGTTGTCCTCTGTACACATACACACAAAAGAAGTTGAGGCCAGGAGAGTAAGGTCCATTTAAAGCCCATCCCCCTAAATACAACCTTAAACCTTCCAGCATGTGTCAGGATTACAAGCAAACACTACCCGTCTTAACTTGCAGTTCCTGGGAAACCAGATAATACAGCACAGTGGTCTAGATCTGAGCCATCTAGTATGGCAGCCACTTCCATGGGTTACTGAATATTTACAATGTGGCCAATTTAAATTAGATGTGCTTTAATATACAAGTTCTGAGAAAATACAAAAGATTTTTTTTTTTCTGTTACTTTGGAGTCTGACCTGTAAATCACTCTGTAGACCAGGCTGGCCTCAAGTGCTGGGGTCAACAGCATATATACTGAAAGCATATAGGACGGGTTGAATAACATTTTTTTCCTTCCAGTCGGGGACTGAAGCCAGGACTAAGGAAGCACTCTACCTGGCCAATTCTTCTGCTTTTAAACGTGGCCACTAAACTGTCTTACACGACTACACTTCAGACAGGTGTGACCTGACCACACCTTTCAGAAATCTTACTCTGTAGTGTAAACAGAAGCTTCTGCTCTGTTAAACACTGTAGCCAGTGATGTCTGTGGGCACATTTGAGATGCCTGTGATATCACCAAAGCCAACCCAGGAGAGCACTGTAAACACTTGGCAAAGACGAGGCCCTTAGAGCATCAGCACCGATACTTCCACTCCTGTTGAAAGAATATTTGCTGAGGAGCCCATGGCTTTTTAGAACAGCCATTTTTTCAGGTTATGGCTTATAACTCAGGATTTCTGAATGCTTTTGCTGGTGGGGTATCAGACACCTGCTCAAGTAAATAGGTCAGCAGATTTCTTACATTTTAAGTCACCATGTATGACAATGAACAGAGGGTCCTTTCACCTTGTTACGTTCACAGTAACTTGGTTGTAAACTGCCCCTAATGTACACTTGCTTTCCCAGTTACATGGGCTGTTTTCTGTATCTTATGGTTCATGGGAGAAGGTGCTGCAGGGAGACATAGAGAAGAGATGGTTAAGTTTCCTTTATCTGCAGCTTGTTAGATATGCATGTACCCACGTGTGGCTACATTTTCTGCTGATTGCTTGGTCTTTTAAGGAAACAAGTAGATACCTATGTTACCATGCTCATTTTGTAACTCCAGTTGTTTAAATCAACACCAAAGACTACACTTTAAACTCAGCGTGAGCACCAATGCGGCTCTACCACCTTGCTGTATCCTATCACACACACCCCTTTGTAAACACAGCTCCTAAAACATACCTAACATGAAACACAACAGATATTTTAAGTGTACATCATACATTTATTACCAACAACCCTCTCAACTCCAAAATTGGGCACAGGGATTAAAAATAAAAATTCATTGCACTACTTAGTAAAGCATTACTAGTAACTTTCATAAAAAATGTACAAACTTTGTTAAAAATTTATCAAGCCTTCAAATGATTTGGTTACAGATATTTATAATACATACATTTAAAACTATATGTTAACTGATACAATGGAATATGATTTAAGGAAATGACTCAGCAAATGATTCCAACAAACACCCCGTGAGTTTTCATAATCTTAAACAAACAGCAACATGAGGTAACCAGATGCACTATGGGGAGCAGACTCGAGAAGGCCCAGAGATACTGTGAAAGTGTTCTCGGAAGCTGGCAGGCAGATCACACTGGAAATTTTCATAAGAGGCCCAAATTAAGAATTCTAGCAAATTAAAGTTCAGGGAGTGTAGAAAATCTAATATGCTTTCACAATTTCAGATTCTGCTAAAAAAATTCAGGACAGGAAAATATTAGTATGGTATCTTGATACTTAGAGGCCTTGAGTTGTTTTGTTGAGGTTGGAGTTAAAAATACAAAATAATGGTGATTCATGCAAAAAAACCAAAACCCCACACAAACCAAAAGGCCCAAACCCCAAATCTAAAACCTACCAACCAACCAACAAACAAAGAACAACAAAACTCCACAGCTGAGTTAAGACGGTAAAGCCAACATTGTTCTAGGAGGAAGAGGATGAAGGCTACCAACATCCATCTGCCACCCAGTGCATCTCCCAGGGATGACGGTTAGGCAGAAGCCAGCTGCACTTTCTCATCTTCTGGCCACAAAGATGCCCACCATGGTCACTAAGAGATCACACCAGGTATGCTCCTAAAATACACCAACCACACCATGAACAAAAGTCTGGTTCTTCTCTAACAGTTCTGTGCTAAGAGAAGATACCCCACGGAGACAGCAGTCATAACAGCAAAACACAATTTTACCAGGACAGACCTGCTGCCTCCTAAATTGCCAACTACTTCTTTTAAAAAAAAGAAAAAATCTACTGGAAAGGGAACGTCATGGCAACTATCGACAGAATAAAGAAAGGCTGCTTTCCGGTCTTAGCACAGTGTGCCTTGGTAGTCAGTATCTCTATAAACGAGGAAAGTGCTTCACTTATGTGCATCGGGAAAACAAATACTGAGTGGAGCAGTGTCATATGAGAGCTGCACAGGTGTAAAGTTTCTGCAGCTATATAAGTGTATATATAATATGGACTTGTCATTTTAAACATGATTTCTTTAAATTAAAAAATAAAGATTAAACTGTATGTGATTTGGAGATGACTATTATAAGCCATTAATTTTGACTTTAACACACCTTTTTATCATTAGGAACGGGAGGGGGTATCCTAATGATTTAAAAGTAACACGTGCATTCACCATTGTTTCAGTGTATTTCTGACACACTTAAGTCTAGGGCAAACAGAAAATAGGTCAAATCCTATTGTCTGACTAGAGAGGCAACAGTGTCTGGAAGAAGACAAAATTGTGCTTCTGTGTGGATTGACTTTCCTGAATTCTAGGCTGTGGTGAGCTTAGAGACTTCAAGGGAGGGTAAGGAACACGGCAGTAGCAAGTAGTTGAACACTCTCCCTGTCAGAGTAAAAAAAAAGGCCCAGTGCCAACTGCAAGTCGAGTGAGGTTAGCAGCCAAGTGTCGCAGTGTGGCCGTAGGCTGCAGCACGTGCGGCTGCAGACAGAGGCCGAGAACTCACAAAGAGGCAGACAAGGCTGAGCACACTGAGAAGGAGGAAGGAATCCAACTGCTGAAAAGTGACTTCCAACCATCCGATTTACGGTCAATCTGTCTTGTTTTACACGGCTATGTATCATTTCCGATTAAATAAAGGTCAATTCCTGTTTGACAGCATTATTATTTTTTATACAAAATCCAATCTTCATTTACACTGCAAGTATTCTGGGCACCTGTTGTATTAAGCTTTTTCTCATTCTGACATAAAAGAGAAAGAGTAAGCCATCAAAGCAAACCAGACCTAAGAAGGGAGCTGTCCCAGCACTCAATCATCCTGAAACAAGGTTTCAACGAGAATGCTTACTGAGGAAAAGAACTAGAGAACTTCAGGACCAGAATGTGGAAATCCAATTAACACTGACAGAATAGCTCTCTTAGACCAATTTAGTTACCCATGCAGGCCTGAGCGAAGAACACACACCAGAAACCAGGCTGTTAGATAACAGATTTTGTTCTACGGGAAGTCAAGAAGGCGATACTTATGGGACCAGTGGTGTTCATAAAAATATATTACTCAAACATCTTCGAAACAGACTACAAATCTACACATGAATAAAATCACAGGTCCTTTCTGTAAAACGCTACTGGAAATGTAAAGGAAAAACAAGAAGTAGTGGCACTCAGATCACCGACTGAAATGCCGATATTGCTAATGAGGATGTATGATATTGCACCTTCTTTTTGGAAATAGCAAGTTGGAGACTTAAAAGTTTCTTTTACAACAGAATTGAAGAAAAAAAAAATCAGGTCATGGAGTGAGAATCTGACATTTTTTCTTAAGTGACCCACTTAGGATCACAGAGAAGAGAAGGGACAGCTGCCTGAAGCAAAGGAAGAAGGCTTTGCTCATTCCATTCCTTGGGAGGGAAGGGGACGGAGTATTCAATGCTTAGAATTGATGCACCCTTAGCAATCAGTGTGCAACAGCAAACACAAGGGGAAAACCAGTGTACAGTACTAGTGCTGTTTAAATAACACACCAGATTATACATTGCAGCATAATTAAAACTACACACACATTCTTGGTACATGCTGGTACATAGGATCTCACACACACAGTAGCTACCATGCCCACACACATGTAGTTGCACACTCTCTCACACAGTTCACACGCTGCACTCATTTCCACTCACAGTTTCTGAAGGCTCTATAGAAGGTAGATTGCTATATCATCTGGAGCTACCACTTTTTATAAAAGCACATGCTAAAAGATCACGTCCACTGTAATCTTGCAGCAACACTCGGAATGATCACACAAAAACCAGGGAATGTTAGTGCACACACGAAATTAAGCTAAAGAAAAGATCTTTGGAGTTCCAATCACACAGTTAGTATAACAATCCCATAATTGTGAAGACTAATTGTAAGCTTTTATAGTTGATTAAGTCACACAGTGCAAAGAAAGGTCCATTGACCCTTTTGGTAAAGGGAGGGCTGGAAGCCACACAGGTTAAGTTCAATGGATAGTCCATATATACACGTGATGAGGAACACCCAAACTAAATCTGTGCTCGTAGGCTGGTCACTCTGAATCCCGATGTACTTCTGAAGCATCAGCTCGGCAAATTGGGCAAGTACGATTTCCCTGAAAAACAAGAGGAAGCTCACTGGAGTCGCATCTCATACTCACTAGTGAAGTACCCAGGTCTACCGATAATCCCGTAAGATCTTTATATTCTGAGCCCTTAAAAACAAACCAATTCTAAGCCAGGGCGGCTGTGCAAACCTGCTATCCTAACACTTGCAGGTAGAGGCAGGAGGATTAAGAGTTTCAAGCCAGCCTAAGCTACATGAGACCCTTTTTTTAAAATAAAACAACACAATAAAAAACAAAACAAAGCAAGACAACCTACACAAATCTCAAGACTGACTTTGTTAAACTCGTAAACAAGACTTGCTATCTATTGCTAGTCTGGAAAAGCTTAGAAAATAACTTAAAATCAAAACCTTGCTCTGCCTCCCCTCCAACCCCACCTGGAGAACACCACAGGTGGAGCTGGGGATTAAATCCAAGGTGTCAAACACACTAATCTAGTTCTTTTTTTGAAACAGGGACTTTGGGCACTGAACTTCTCATTCTCCCGTTCCTACCTACTCTTGAGAGCTAGGAGAGTAGGAATATCCCAAGAGCCTGGCCCTAGCCTTCCTTCACCTTTTTTTTTTTTTTTTTTTTTTTTGAGGCAGGGTTTATTTTGTAGCTCTAGCTGTCCTGGAACTTGTCCTGTAGATCAGGCTGACCTCAACTCAAGGACATTCACCTGCCTTTGCCTCTTGAGAGCTGGGATAAACAGGATAAGGTCATACATACATGGTTCCACTTACTCCTTTCCTTGGCTCCTAAAGCAGTTTTTTCTCTATTTCCACAGACAGGGAAACACAATGATCACTTATTTACTGTCTTACCTCTACACTCCATCACTCACCAAACCTGCCACAGCACACATCACGGTGGATGGAGCTCAGAGAGGGCGGTCCTGTCATCTGACTGTCACAACACAGTGTGACCGGCTCACCCTTAACCTACTCCATCTTCTTCCCGCAACAACCATCCTTCCTGTCCCATTCCTGTCTGTCTCTAAACAGTGGCCAATGAGGTTTTTAAAACACGACTGTAGCCACACCCTTCCCCTTGCTTTCCGAATCAAGTCTAAACTCACACATGCTTTAGAATGGCTTTGCAATAACCACATACATTCTGAGCCCTCCCTTTGTGCACCTCTCCCCTCACGCCCTCACTCTCGACCTTAGTTGCAGGGACTTGTGGTTCCCTGACTATTCCTTCTTCACACATTAGGGCTTTACACAAGCCACGTTTTTGTTTTGTTTTTCCTAAAAGTTCATACTCTTCATTTCATGATTTAGTTTGTTCATTCCTTCTCTTCATTAGATAGATCTCACGTTCCTGCCTTAGCCTCTCTTCATGTGCTAGGATTACAGGTATGACCAGACACCAGGTCTCCTTAACTGACTTCTTTATTAGTTACAAAACTGCTTAATTAGCACATTCTACAAAAAATTCAAACTTGACTATTTAAATTATGCATATTTTATTCACATAAATTAAGAGTATGCAAAGAAATACTTGCAAAGTACTTTCTTTGTACTCATGATCACTTTACCTTAAGCCATTTATCGACACACTTGGCATGGAACTCGTGGTTACAGGGTAAGACTCTAAGAAGCTGCCTTGACTCAAAATCACACATGCATACTACACACCTGGAAAAGAGCACATTTTTGGTTTTTTATTTGTTATGACTATCACAATTACAAAGTCATTCTCGGTTATCAAAATATTATTTATTTTTTAAAATTACCACTATTCCTGAAAATGATGATGCTAAGGTAGATTTACTTAGGGTTCTTTACTAACAGATTGTCAAAACATCTCTGGTTAAGGAGCTGGAGAGACGGTTCAGTGTTAACCATTTTTCTTTGAGACAAGCTGGCTAGTGAATCAAGGAGGTTGAGTGAACCAGTGAGAGTCCCTGCCTTAAAGTGGAGAATGGTTGAAAAGACCTCTATGCGCGCACACACGCATGTGTACCTGCACACATACAACAAACATATACGTATGCAAAAATAATTTATCTAAAAACAATGGATCAAAATTCTAGATTAAGGGGAAAAACAGTAAATTTTTGTGATCTAAGAGTATATAAAGTTTATAATATATATATAAAGTATATAATAAACCATTATTTGTAAGAGTCAAACAGTGGGGGCTGGAGAGATGGCTCAGCAGTTAAGAGCACTAGCTGTTCTTCCAGAGGTCCTGAGTTCAATTCCCAGCACCCACATGGTGGCTCACGACCATCTGTAATAGGATCTGATGCCCTCTTCTGGCCTGCAGGTGTTCATACACAGCACTCATGCAAAAAATAAATTAAAAAAAAACTCAGTGAAAACAACCCAAATGTCCATCAACTAAAGAAGGGATAAACATAGTATATCTATACCATGGAGTATTTTTAGCCATAAAAATGAATGTTTGATACAAGCTGCTACCTGGACCTGAAAAAAAGTTATGCTATGTTGACTTTCTGGGCAGACTAAAGACTATGATACTATAGCACTGTCTTTCCAAACTGTGGACTGTGACCTCTGGAGGGTGGGGTGCATCAAGCAGCCCTTTCACAGGGGTCACACATCAGATATCCTGCATATTCGATATTTACAATTCACAACAGTAGCAAAATTATAGTTATGAAGTAGCAAGAAAATAATAGAGTTGGGGGCCGCCATAACATGAGGTTGAGAAGCACTGTATTACAGGAGTCCAGACATGTGACATTTAGAGTCAGGAGATAAAGCATGAAGAAGGAGGGTCAAGAAGACACAGGGAGTTAGCTACTAGCAAGAGAGAAGAAACCGCTCTGTGCAGCAATGACACGGTCTACATCTGTGGTAATGGTTGCACAACTTTACAAACATGCTAAATACACTAACCAGGTGAACTTGATGAACTTCAGCCCATTCCATATTTAAACCTCCTAACGACAGACCCCTGCTATTGTGACTAAGAAACAAACACACTTACAAAGTCTGCTCCGACTGGTGGTTGTTAGGGTTGAACCTGTAGGAGGGAAGCTGTTCAATATCTGCTTTAGTCAGTCCCCGAGGCTTCGCCTCTCCCAGTCGTTCTGCCAGGTTTAGCAGGGCCTACGGGAAGGGAAAGGAGAGAGATTTTCATCTTTCTTTACATTTTCTACTGGAGTAATATGATAGTTTAATTACTCATATATGTGCACATGCAGAGGTCAGAGGACAGTGTGTGTGTGTGGTGGGGGGAATCAATTCTCTTTGCACCAGGTGGGTGGGTCCCAGGGATTGAACTCAGGTCATCAAGGTTTAGTGGCAAGAGCGTTTACCCATTGAGCCATCTCTTTGGCCATCCAATGGAGCAACTTCTTTTTTTTTTTTTTTTTTTTTTTTTTTTTAATTTAATTAATTTTTTTCCCTTAAAACAAGATCTCTTTGTAGCCTAAGCTGTCTTGGAACTTAGAATGTAGCTCAGGTTAGCTCCAAGCTCATGGCAACATTCCTGTTTCAAGCTCTCAAGGGGTGGGATTACTGGTGTGAGGGCAACATGCCAGCACTTATTAGTGTAGGATGCCCCTCTGCATGCTGGGAATATGTTTTATTTCCACTGGTTAATAAAGAAGCTGCTATGACCTATGACAGGGCAGAATATAGCTAGGCAGGAAAACTAAACTGAATGAAGGGAGAAAGAAGGTAGATGCCATGTAGCCGCCCAAGAAGTAAGATGTAAGGTAACAAACCCCAAGCCTCATGGTAAAATACAACATAATTGAAATGGGTTAGTTTAAGATGTAAGAGTTAGCTAGAAACACGCTTAAGCCATTGGCCAAACAGTGTTGTAATTAATATAGTTTCTGTGTGATTATTTGGGTCTGAGCAGCTGAGAAACAAAAGTGCAGTCTCTGTCCATAACTTAAGTCTTTTATTTTATAAAAAAAAAAACTTTACTTAGGCTAGAACTGAGTGAGGTTCCTAGGATAACAACCTTAACTTGACTCCTTTCATATTTCTGAGACTGCACCCTGACATTTTAAGATTTTTCACATTTGCTTTCAGTCAATCTTTCTATGACCAAAAGAACTGTCATGTCCAGTCTAGAAGTCAATCTCTCCTGGATCTGTTTTAAGTGGTATTTTTCAGGAGAGGAAGGGTACAGTCACCATGAGAGTAAAAACCAATTTCACAAGAATTATGGGATGCTTTTACCAAAAACAGACCCATTTCTAATACAGTACAGAGATGAATATGCAACAGATCAGCTGCTCTAATAAAAATGTCTCTGACTCAACAGGTAAAGGCACTTGCCACTAAACCTGACAACCTTGGCTTAATTCATCTCAAGACAGGAGAACCAACTCCCACAAATTACTACACGTCATGGCAAAGGCACACACCCAAACAGACATGTAAACAGACAGATACACACAAACAATAGTTTTAAAGACATTAGTTTAGATATGACTGAACTGTATGAATTACTTTAACACCTGCAAAATGAGCATTACGGAGGTGGATTACACCTACTACATAACTTATTAAAGAGAAGACTTTTCAAAAGAACACAATAGGGCTGAAAAGATGGCTGTGGTGGTTTGAATGTAATTGGCCCCTATGAGCCCATAGGGAGTGGCACTGTTAACAGGTCGTAGGGCAGGCTCCTATGTTCAAGCTACACCCAGAGTAGAACTCAATTTGCTTCTTGTTACCTGCTGATCAAGATGTAAAACTCTCAGTTCCTTCTCCAGCACCATGCCAGCCTACATACTACCACACCCCACCATGATGATAATGGACAAAATATTAAACTGTAAGCTACCCAAATTAAGTGTTTTTCTTTATAAAAGTTGCCATGGTCCTGATGTCTCTTCATTTGAAAACCTAAATAAGATAATGGCTCAGCACTTAAGAGCACTGGCTTCTCCTCCAGAGGATCCTAGTTCAATTCCCAGCACCCACATGGGGTTCACAACCATCTGACACACTCCTGGACTCCAAGGGCATCGGGCACATACATGGCACACAAACACACATGCAAGCAAAACATCTATACCCATAAAAAATTAAACAAAATACACAATAATGGCATCGTGTCAAAAAATTTAACAATACCCAATTAATGTTCAAATACTAATTATTTTCAAAACAAGTATTTTATTCAAATTAGGATCCAACGCTACCATGGTTTCATATGTCAAGTCTTGTAAAAACATGGTAGAACCATTTACAGCAGCACTTGAAAGGCAGAGGCAGGAATAATTAGAAGTTCAAGGCTATATAACAAGTTAGAGGTCGGCATGGGGAACCTGTCTCGAAATAAAAACAATCAAAAATACAAGACATTCCCAATGTGACCCTACTAACTAACTTTCCACTCCTGACCTATCTGGTTCAGTACATTTTTCGCCCACTAAACTTTCTGTGCACTGAAAGATCTGATCTTCTGTGTTCATCAGGCCCACTGTGTCCACTATTAAATCACTAGGGACTCAGGATCATGTGGTGCCATTAATTCAAGACTGGCAAAATGATACCAATTCCACCATTATTCAAAGAAATTTTCTTATGAGGAACTTCCCCCACATCAAACTGTACCCAGTAGTATATGAAGAAAAGGAAAGATAAAAAAGACTAATGAGTGAATTGGGTTTTTACAAGTATTTAACATAAATTCATATTTAAAACATTTGATGCATCTTAGGATGTTACAATTATGTTTATTGATTTTACACTAGTATCTCATTCTTCCTGGATTTTTAATGGCTCATTACTTATCTGCTTTAACCTTTTTTACAAAGACATGTGTCTTGCCATATAGCTCAGGCTAATCCTGAACTCAGGGTCCTCCCGACTCAGACTATGAAGCACCAATCCCAATATCACGCCTCAAATCTCCATTTTCTCCCTTTCTTTTTTTTAAGACAAGGTCTTTACTATGTAGCCTGGGCTAAGCCTAAAACTCGAGTGCAGCATCACCAGCCAGGTCCACTCTCCTTCCACTTGAGCCGCACACCATATGCTATGTACCACAATGGAGCTCCCTCAACCTTATGCAAAAATAAAATAAAACACCTTTCTAAACATCTTTGCTTCCACAAATCTTTTCTGAACAAATAATCAAAACCCACCACTTCCTCATCATTTGTATTCTCTCTCTGGAATTGAACTAGAATAGAACAGTCTACTTACTATAATAGGTATATGGAAAATCCTTGGGATGCTAAACAATTTTATGAATTATAAATTTTATTTGTATCTTAAAATGCAAAGTTAATCTAATAAATGCTTATATGAAAGTATAGGACATTACACAATATTCCCTAAATAAATTCACACTTCCTCTACTAACCTCATAATTTTCTACTTCTCCATCTTCTACATCCAATTCAAAGCTGAAAGTTGGGCCCACAGCAGGTGGTACTGGAAGCATTGATCTACAAAGAAAACCATCAAGGAAGTGTTTATATGTTAGTACATGAATACAAATGGCAGAGGACAAAGGTCAGATTACATGGATGAAGAACGGTCAGTGTTTACTAGCGGCAACCCTTTAAGGGCACTGGCTTTACCAGGAGCAGAACATGCCATTTACAATAGCACAACAAGACAGCTGTGAAGGCCAGAGATGGCTCAGCAGGTAAAGGAGCTGTTTAAGCCGGATAATCTGAACTTGATCCCCAGAACCCACATGATGGAGAGAGAAAACCCATCTGACTCCCACAGGTGGGCCAAAGTCTGCAATGTGTACACAGGCATACGTGCACATACTGACACTTAATAAATGCAATAATGTAGGGATAGACTTAGTAAAACATGTAAGGCCTATATAAAACTGCTAGGATAAATAGTAAAATATAAGTAGACTAGAAAAATCACTAGTTATCACTATTCCACCATATTAATCTATAGATTTAATACAAAACCTCATTAAGTTTTTTATGTCTTTTAATGCAAAATGGATGCTCACCTTTGAGCTAAGATATTTGTTCTAGAAAGTAAGTGTAGACATGTGACCAAGTCCCAGCCAATGAGGTATCAGTAATAGTAATGTGTTTCATTCTGGGAAATGTTGTCCAGAGAAGCAGTAGGCAGAGGAACCTCTTTCTTTTCTTTTTAAACTTTTGTTTCTTTGAGATGGGGTCGTGCTATATAACCCTGCCTGGCATGGTACTTTTGCTATCTAGCAAACTGGCATTGAACTTAAGGACAGGACAGTGTACCCCACACTCAGATTCCCACTCCTGACATGGTGGCTGGAGCAGGAGGGTCATGAGCACACCCAAGGACAGAAGAATCCATTCTCATAGACACAATGCTAGCAAAACACTCTAGACTTGGTCTACTGCATCTCGCTATGTCAGAAGGAAATAAAAAACTATCATATTTAAACCGCAATGTTCATTACAAGTAAACTTAATCCCAACAGCCTAGTTCTAAAATGCAAAAATGACTTCTTGTCTTTTCCAAGAAAAATACCATCAAAGCTGGATAATCGAAAGTGATTCTAGGGCCTAAGAGAGATAGTTCAGTAAAGGTCCTCCCAGCACTCCTGATCATGAGTTTGATTCCTAGAGTTCACATGGTAGAGGAACAGACTTTTCCAAGGTATCATCTGACCTTCACACACAAGCAGTAGCATGCATGTGCTCCCCTACATCATGCATGACAAATATAAAAACGGGTTTTGTCTGTTTTGAAGTGACTCCAGGGCTAAAAAGATGGCTCAGCAGATAAGAGTATTTGCTGTTCTTGCAGAGAATGTGGGTTCAGTTCCCACTACCCATATAGTTGCTCACAACCATCTCTAACTCCAGTTTCAGGGATCCAATGTCCTCTTCTGGCATCTATAGGTACTGCATGCACACATGGTATACAATACACACTTAAGAGGCAAAAGGCACAAATTAAAATCTCTAAAAAGTGATCCTAACTGTATAAGTGGCAAATACTTTAAATTTTTCTATCTTATAATTCGCTAAACAATTTGTCTTGGATTTTTTTCCTCCCCCATTTCTTCCTTAATTGGATCTGTAACCCCATAACCACTTACCATGCTTTGACACATACTAAGTCACATGCCACAGAGAAGGCACTCATAAAGCACTCTCAAGAGAATAAGCAGAAGGAACTTACAACACATAAGGCAGTAAGCTTGGATGGTAAGGGGGAGGTGGAACTGGCTGCTGGGATCGGTATCTACTACGCCCTGTGAGTCTCCGAGGCATAAATGGAGGATAAGGCTGTAGGAGACAAAGGTTGAGAATGATCATTCTATGTTTGCAAACAAATGTCAAATAATTTATTTATTGAACTTAAATGGCAAGTGCTCTTACCCTTTGAGCTACCTCGCTAGTCCCTACTTGGTGTTTTTCGTTTTTTGTTTTTTTGAGACAAAGTTTCTCTACATAGCACTAGTTGTCCTGGGCTGGCCTCCAACTCAGAGATACAGCTGCCTCTGCCTCCCAAGTGCAGGGACTAAAGGTGTGCACCAGAACATTCAGTTTCCCAACTTGTTTTTTTAAGATAGGGTCTTGCTACCTAGCTTAGACTGGCCAGGAACTTGCCTTGCAGACTAAGATAGGCTTGAACTTGCAAATAATCCCCCTGCTTCTACCTTCTCAGTGCTGGGATTATAGGCCTATGCCACCAGGCCTAACTGCCACTTGTTTGATTTTTAAAAATCTTACTATTCAGGTGGCACTAATTCTTTAATGATAATATAGCTAAAACAGCCAAGGATAATATACATATGCATGTGATTTTCAGAATATATGAGCTCTGAACATTTTCAGAGTTACACTGAAAACAACTGAAATAAGCTCTCAAGCAAATAAATGAATGTAACAAGGTATAAAGACTCACTACGCCAAAGGACACCTCCTGATGCAAAGGATCATGTGTCAGGAACTGCAAAGGAGCTGACGGAGGTAATGTTGGGGGATGGGCCGAGGGGGGATAAGTAAAACTGCCCACTTGAAGATGCTCTCCCAAGAGTTCCACTTCATTTTCTATCCTCTGTAGAGGCTGTGGAGAGAAAAAAGAAATCAATGTGCTCCAGATGCTTTTTTAAATAATAAAACAATAAAAAATATTTTCAAGGCCAAGGTTGTCCTAAACTAAAATACAGCTGGGCAGTGGTGGCGCACACCTTTAATCCCAGCACTCGGGGGGCAGAGGCGGTGGATCTCTGTGAGTTTGAGACCAGCCTGGTCTACAAGAGCTAGTTCCAGGACAGGCTCCAATGCTACAGAGAAACCCTGTCTCGAAAAACAAAACCAACGAAAACAGGTGGACGCAACATTTCCTACCTTGATTTTTAGTTTGTGTTAATTATACATTAAGCATTTCTGTGACCCATTATAGTACACATGTCCTTTAAGCTCTCTAAATTTTAAAATGGGAGGGGAAAAAGTCAATTATATGGAAGTTCAAGTTTGAGCTGTCATAACACCCTGATCAACAGAGAATTCTCAGACACTGAGCCTCCCTGATGAACGAGCATATGGTGTGTGTATAATTCAGAAGCAGGAACAGTGGGGTACGCTATACAAATTCACTCTACTACAAAAGTCATGGTGTCAAAGCAACATGTGACTTTTAGATAATATATGAATTAGTATTCTTATTTACAAAACTGACATTCTTAATTTTTGAAGTATACTGTGGCTGGGCATGGTACCATATACTTATATTTTTTTTTTTCTTTTTTGGTTTTTCAAGACAGGGTTTCTCTGCAGCTGTGGAGCCTGTCCTGAAACTAGCTCTTGTAGACCAGGCTGGCCTCAAACTCACAGAGATCCACCTGCCTCTGCCTCCCGAGTGCTGGGATTAGAGGTGTGCGCCACCACTGCCCTGCATATACTTATAATCTTAACACTTGGGGTGAAGACAGGAAAACTAAGGACAGCCTGGGACACACAGGGAGACTCCAACTCAATGAACACTAAGTCAACAACGACTACAAAGCACACTGTACTTTATACCATGTAGTGTGTTTTTCTTAAACTTAAAATAGGTGGCCTCGTTTCAAGCTTCTAGAATACAATGTATCATAAACTTGGGTTAAAGGAGACTCTGTTCCAAAAAAAAAAAAAAAAAAAAAAAAAAAACCAAAAAAACCATACAGGCCAAGAAAAAAAGAAGAGAAAAAAGAAAAGAGGGAGGAGAGGGGAGGAGGAGGAGGAAGAAGAAGGTGAAGAGAAGAAGGAGGGGAAGAGGGGGGAGGAGGAGGAGGAAGAGGAGGAGGAGGAGGAGGAAGAAGCTCTTTGGGGCTGCAGAGATGGCTAAGAGGTTGTTGCTCTGACAGGCAGAATTCAGTAGCCAGCACCCATATTGGGTGGTTCACGACAAACTGAAACTTCAGCTCCAGGAGGATCTGATGCCCTCTTCTGGTTTCTATAGGCACCTGCACACATGCTGTACATAGACAGACAGACAGACAGACAGACAGACACACACACACACACACACAGCCTCTCCTGTCTCTCTTCCCCCCTTTCTAAAACAGTAAGTACTGACAATTATAAGGGTTCTATTTTTCAATTGAGAAATACATGCTAGAGGCCAGTGAGATGGCTCAGGAGGTACTGTTGCTTACGAGCAATGCTGGCAAACTGACTTCAGTTCTAGAATGCACATAAAAGGTGGAAGAAAACCACTCCACAAAGTTGTCCTGACTTCCACACATGCCATGCCCACCCTACCCCCAACTATAGAATGTACACACACAATAGACTTAAAAATCATAGACTACATAAAATGGGAAAAACTAGAACTAATCAGGTAGGAACTTTGCTTTGAGCTGCCTGAAAGACTGCAGATATGAAGAAACAATAAAATTTCACTTAGTTAAGTGATACTAAACTAAGAAAAAATAAGCTAATTCTAAAGTATGTTTAAACTAATTTATTTACCTATGTTTCTTTAATTCTTTAAGAGCTTTAAGAATACCAAAGTTACAGTGCTTAAATGGCAATTACTTACACTTACTAAACTAATTAACCAAACTTAAACACCCCGGGAAAACTAGAAACATGACTAGAAGTACCTACCGATCGTGACTGCTGTGTCTGGAAAGGGACAAACTGGCCTGGCGGTGCCAAGTGAGGAGGATGGTGGGGAGAAAGGTGAGGAGGGTGTATAAGAAATGGATCACTAGAAATAAGGGGTGGGAACGCAGCATATGGTACTGGTAAGTGCTGAACCGAACAGGCCTGAAGCATCTGTAAGGGAAAAGCATTACTTTTAGTTTAAAAATGTCAGAATATACAATTTTCTTGACAAAGGTATGAATCAAATTACCACACCTCCCAAAACTCATACTAAGTACTCGAATATTTCTGTATCTATCAGTAAGAATGGTAAACAGTGTGGTTGTATTGTATAATTGTTCTAATCAAATGAAATGAAGGAGAGGGAGTGCTATGCAGGCAAAGGACCTCTTCCTCACAACCAACTCATCAATCCTTCATTCTGCTCCTCAGAGACCAGCTTGGGTCACTGAATTAATTGCTAAACTGTCACTGACACATGTATGTGTGCTTTAACTTCCCAGGCAGACCAGGGGATTAAATTTATAATCAGTATTCCCAAGCGCTTTCCTGATTACAACCACCTTCATTGTTTTCTAATATTTGGAGTCAAAATATTACAAGATAGAATATATAGCTTTAGAGGGAAAATTAGTTGTCTGAAATCTCATTATCTCTATGATGCTAAGCAAGTAATTTTACCTTCCAGATCAAGTTTATAGAAATTGGGATAATCGCATTTTCATTAACAGGTTTCTCATGGTGAAAAACAAAACAGGCTCTCAAGAGTGCCTGGGGGGCTGGAGAGATGGCTCAGCGGTTAAGAGCATTGCCTGCTCTTCCAAAGGTCCTGAGTTCAATTCCCAGCAACCACATGGTGGCTCACAACCATCTGCAATGAGGTTTGGTGCCCTCTTCTGGCCTGCAGGCATACACACAGACAGAACATTGTATACATAAAAAAAAAAAAAAAAAAAAAAAAGAGTGCCCACTGAAGCCCACTGAAGTAAGGGCTAAGAATGCCAACTGCTGAATATTACATTACTAAGTCTAAAGTCAATCTTTATTAAGGTTTAATTATTGTTTATATATAGGAAGAAATAGGGTTTAAGACACTGTAAATGGATATATTTTTATCACTATAAATGGATATATTTTAACCAATAAATAGAATACATCATAATTTAAAGCTAATTATTTAATGGTCACTATAATTGTGCTGAGATTTTTTTTTAAAGATTTATTTATTTATTATGAATACAGTGTTCTGCCTGCATGCATGCCCTGTATGCCAGTAGAGGGCACCAAATCTCATTATAAGTACCTGGGAGGCACCATGTGGTTGCTGGGAATTGAAGACAGGATCTCTGGAAGAATAGCTAGTGCTCTTAACCTCTGAGCCATCTCTCCAGCCCTGTCCTGAGATTTTTATTACAGTAAAATTAAACTTTTTACTTGCAAGTGAACCCACTAAGACAGTTCTTAAATCGTATCTGTTAGCCATCCTAAGGGAGGACTGCTGAACTTTAAGTCATAAACAAAACCCAGTTGGCATGCTATTTTAAATAGTAAGATCGAGTGAGAATAAAGGCCCAGACTTACTGGAGGAGGCACACTACAGACAGGGAGGTGTTGTCCACTGAAGACCACAGAGCATCCTGGGACCTGTTGTGCACTGCAAGCAGGGATGTGCTGACCTGTGCAGAGTGGAATCCCATGGGGTGCCACCGTGGTTACCGTGTAGGAGACAGGAACTGTTCCTTGATGGAGCTTTTAGGAAAGAAAAGTAAAACTTTTGAGAAAACATGACCTATTTTAAAAATTAACATTTGAGGGCCTGGAGAGGCAGCTCAGTTGGTATGGTACTTGTCATATTATGAATTCCTGGGTTTGACCCCATCACCACATAAACTAGGCATTGTGGCTCAAACATGTAATCATGGCATTGGGGGATAGAGACAAGAGGATCAGAAATTCAAGGTCATTTTTTTTACACATATAGTATATTAAAAAGACAGCTTGGGATAAATGAGACTCTGCCCAAACAAACATTTATTGATCCCCATCTGCTATAGATTTTCACAATGTACTTCCTTCACATTTATTTTTTGAAACCCAAGTCTTACGTAGCCCAAGTTAGTCTCTCATTATGTTGCCAAACTTGGCCTTGAACACCTGATCCCCTGCTTCCACCTCCCAGTGCTGGAATTATAGGTCTGTGACAGTCATTCCTTATTTCTTCCATTATTTCATTCAGAATATTTAGTCTTCGATTAGGAAAAATAACTCTATGAAGATTATACATTATCCTCACAGAACTAGAGCTAAACCCTTTACCAAAAATACTGAAAAAGGGGCTGGCGATGGCTCAGTGGTGCAGAGGACTTGTCTTTGCAGAGGACTTGGGTTCAGTGCCCAGCACCCACATGGTGTCTCATGAGCATTTGTAACTCCACCCTTTTCAGACCTCCGCAGGCACCAAGCATCCATGTGGTGCACACACACATAAGTAGACAAAGACTCATATGTATAAAATACAACTTACTGTGTGCTGACTCTTTCAGTCTGCCTTAAAGAGCAAAACTCCTAGAAACCATTTTATAAAAATTAAAGCTTGTGGTTTCTGAAAAGATTTATTCTGTTTTGTCTTTAAATATTGATATGGGTGTTCTACCTGCACGTCTATCTGTGGGCCACGGAGTGCAGTGCCGCTGAAGCTAGGAGGCAGCAACAGAGACCCTGCAACTGGAGTTACAGATAGCTGTCGAGACCTCGCTTCAGCCCAAGTTATGTGCTTGTGCATATCCAACAGAAAAATAGTTTTATTTAGTTGCAACAGGTGAAACAATGGTGGTATTAAAAATTATACCTTGGGGATACAGAGCTTAGTGTAAATGTGTTTTCTCAAAGCCCTGGGCTCAATTACCAGCACCCACCACAATTACGTAAGCAATGCCAAACTTCCCCTTCCTGACTATAATAATGCAGCCATCTTTGTCTTCCCCTCATTTTTTTTCTTTTTTTTTGAGGTTAACCAGACACTTCAAGCATACTTTATTTGTTAACAGTTATCATGATGTAGATACTCAAACTGCCATTACTCTTTCACCAATACAAACACAGCTATATATATAATACATATACATAATATATAACACACAAACACATAATCACCATGCTGTTTTTTTTAAAAGATTATTTATTTAGTTTACAGTATTCTGTCTGCATTTATGCCTGCAGGCCAGAAGAGGGCACCAGATTTCATTACAGATGGTTGTGAGCCACCATGTGGTTGCTGGGAATTGAACTCAGGACCTCTGGAAGAACAATCAGTGCTCTTAACCTCTGAGCCATCTCTCCAGCCCCCACCATGCTGTTTTATATTAGTTGAAATATTATTTATCTCAAACCATACTGGGTAAGGAGATGGGGATATATTTCTGAATTTTTAGAAAAGAGAATGCAAGTGTATATGTGTGTGCCTATGTGAATTTATATGCCCGTGTCTGTGAAGGCCAGAAGATGTCAGAACCCCTGCAATTGGGGTTACAAGCAGTTTTGAACCATCTAAATTAGGTACAGCTTTCTCAAAGACCAAACTCAAGCTCCCTGTAAGAGAGAAAGCACTCAACTCCTCTGGATCTGCCTAGCCCCATGTTATCAGTTATTCATCTGACAAGGCTGTATGAAGTAAATCATACCAACAGTAAATTATCATGTATCATCTGACAAGGCTGCATGAAGTAAATCATACCAACAGTAAATTATCATGTATCATCTGACAAGGCTGCATGAAGTAAATCATACCAACAGTAAATTATCATGTATTCATCTGACAAGGCTGCATGAACTAAATCATTCAAACAGTAAATTATCATGTATTCATCTGACAAGGCTGCATGAAGTAAATCATACCAACAGTAAATTAAAAGGACCCAATTCCTAGCATCTCTTCTCAGATTTGTAATACTAACATGCTGGCAAATCAGAGTGGAAAATGCTATAGTATAGATTTAAAATTGCATTTCTCTAAACTAGAAAGGTTAAATATTTTTTGGCATAGGCTACGAACCATTTAGACTTTTCCATTGCCTCCACAATCTGCTATTTCCACCTCTGGGATTACAGGCAGTTCACTCTGCTCAACTGCTTGTTATGTGCATCTTAATTCCATTCCTCAAATTTGTGGGACAGGTCCAGTATCTACTGAGTCATCTCCTTATCCCCATATCATTATCACATTCATGTGTGCCTCTGTGCTTGAGAACACTGAAGTCAGAGGACAACTTGCAGGAACTGGTTCTCTCTTTGCGCCATGTGGGCTCTGAGAATTGAACTTAGATGGTCAGGCTTGGCTTCATGTGTCTTTACCTGTTTCTACGCAGCCAATGAAAAATCATTTTCTGGGGCTGGAGAGATGGCTCGGTGGTGAAGAGCCAGGTTTGTTCCCAGCACTCACATGGTGGCTCACAACCATCTGTAACTCCTGTTCCAGGGGATCTCACATCTTCTTCTTGCTTCCACAGGCACTAGACATGCACACAGTATACAGACATACATGTGGGCATGCTGAGAGACAACGGTTTTACTCTGTAAAGATTTGTTTCTTATACTTGTTTAATAAAATGCTGACTGGCCAGTAGCCAAGCAGGAAGTATATAGGTGGGGCTACCAGACAGGGCAAGGAGAACAGGAGAGTTCTGGGAAGAGGAAAGAGGCAGTCTGCAGTCATCACCCAGATGCAGAGGAAGCAAGATGAAAATGCCTTGCTGAAAAAGGCACCAAGCCATGTGGCTAATACTGACAAGAATAATGGGCTAATATAAGATGTAAGAAAGAGTTAATAAGAAGCCTGAGCTAATAGGCCAACCAGTTTATGATTAATGTAGACCTCAGTGTGTTTCTTTGGGACTGAACGGCTGCGGGACTGGGCAGGACAGAAACCTCAGATAAGATAGGCAAAATACCCATACATAAAAAATAAAAAAATTTTAAAAGTCATGTGCGAGAACCATTTGCTTGAAGCTTTATTATTATTATTAATTCTTTTCTTTTTCTTTTTATTTTTTTTTTGGTTTTTCGAGACAGGGTTTCTCTGTGGCTTTGGAGCCTGTCCTGGAACTAGCTCTGTAGACCAGGCTGGTCTCGAACTCACAGAGATCCGCCTGCCTCTGCCTCCCAAGTGCTAGGATTAAAGGCGTGCGCCACCACCGCCCGGCTGAATTATTTTCTTAAAAAACAAGTAAAAAGTAGTACTTTAGATATCTGGGCTGAAGAAAGTAATTGTACAATAAAAGACATGTGGGGCTGAGCAAGAACAAAACTTTACAAAAACAAGCTTGTAGAGGTGATGCACACCTTTAATCCCAGCACTCAGGAAGCAGAGGCAGGGGGATCTCCATGAGTTCAAGGCCAGCCTGGTCTACAGTGAGTTGCAGGACAACCAGAGCTACACAGTGAAACCCTGTCTTGAAGAGAAAAAGAAACTTTAAAAAACTAACAATATTTTGCTTCTTCCTGCTATCAATTATTATATATTAAAAAAAAGCCTCATAGAAACTAGAATTAACTTTTCAAATTGTACTAAAAATTACTATAATTATATTTGGGACTACATTAATTCTACAAACTCTATCCTTTAATTAAGAACTGACAGGTTTGAGGACCTTGGTCTTCCTGTAGGGCAGGGAATTTGGACTGCTCTTCAGTATCGAGAGGGAGGGGGAATGGACTGGGGGGAGGAGAAGAGGAGTGGGGATGGGGGAGGGGAGTGGGGGGAGGGGGCAATGTGTGGGAGGAGGGGAGGGAAATGGGAAACGGGGAGCAGTTGGAAATTTTAATTAAAAAAGAATAAAAAAAAAAAAGAACTGACAGGTTTTACAAAACTGCATCTTTCAGGTTCAATGTTTATCTTTTGCACAGATTTTCTTTAAATTTCCTCAACAATTTTATAATTTTCTTTAAACAATTCTTTAAAGCACTTGTTAAGACTGATTCTTCTCTCATATTTAATTTTTTCTTTCAGTTTTTAACCTGTGTAGAATTTTAAATTACATTTTTCTCATTATTTTTACAGACAAGGTCTCACTATAACCCTAGTTGGCCTCAAACCCAAAGATTTGCTGCCAAGCACTGGGATCAAAGGTGTGGGTTACAACACCTGGTTACATTTCTTTTTACTAAAAGGAATGGAGAACTTAAATAGCTGCATTTCAGGAATTAAAGAAACCTACAACAAAAATCAATGAATTCCCTTGAAAAATACAAACTTCTACTCTTGGTATTTCCAGGGAATTCTGTTACTGTACCTGATCATGTATGTCGACCATGACTGCATTCTGCTGGGGAGGATGAGCAGCTGGATGTAATAGACGGGGAGATACATTCGGAGGGTGGAAGGCTCGAGGTTCCTCTATTGCTTGCTGCTGTGCGTAAGGGAGATGGTGATAGTTTTCATCTTGACTAATGGAATTATGTCGAGACAGACGATCCCTTCTTCCTCGCTGACGCCTAACAGGAGGACTAAAATAAGGTAAATGCCAAAAAGAAGGTCATTACTATAATGTTTAGCAATCAGGATTCTGTATTATCTATTACCTATAAATAATATATGCTAAGGTAAGCTAAGAAATAAAATAAGTGCTATGATTCCCAATCAATTTTAAAAACTGACCAATTTAAATATAAAATTCACCAGTCAATTTTAACATGCATAGATCTGCAGGAATCACTACGTTACTCTGACAGGGATTTTCTATTACTCTCACTTCTATGCTTACTAACAGAATTATTCCATAAGAAAAAGTTACCATCCCTCTTATTTTACACTTTTTAATGGAGTATTGGGGACGGTGATGCATGCTGTGGTGTGTCTTTGCAGATCAGAGGACAACCTTCGTGAGTTCATGCTTTCCTTTCAATAAGTGAGTCCGGGGCTCAAACTCATGCTGTCTGTCAGATTTGGCAACAAGCACTCTTATGTCCTAAGCTATCTTGGCAGCCCAAGTCAGCACTTTCTTCTCATCATTTACTTAGTTGTTTATCTTCAATGTGGACTCATGGGTATTTATTTGCTGGGTTGTGATTCATACTGTTGTTTTATGGGTGCAAAGTGTCCCTTATTCCTCCATGAGTGAAGAGCATGGTTCTTTTTTTTTTTTGGTTTTTCGAGACAGGTTTCTCTGTAGCTTTGGTGCCTGTCCCGGAACTAGCTCTTGTAGACCAGGCTGGCCTCGAACTCACAGAGATCCGCCTGCCTCTGCCTCCCGAGTGCTGGGATTAAAGGCGTGCGCCACCACTGCCCGGCGAGCATGGTTCTTTTTCCAAATTTACAAACAAAAGCTAGTTACTATCTCATCTGTAAACACATCCTGCCATCCATTTCCTATCTTAGGTTTTTATCTGGTGCAACTTCTGTACATTCAAATGAGATGTGTATGCAAAGGTTCTAATAGTACTCTTTACAGTAATAATGATGACCTAGATATGACTGTTAACCAATAGTAAGTGGATAAATTATCATACTTTAATGTAAGATTATACCACAGTAAAAAATAAATGCTCAATTTCTGTCAACATTAAACACAAAACACTTAATAAAGCCAAAGACTAATACATCTAAATGAAAACAAAATCCCAAACTGTATTGCTTAAGAATATATACAGGTTGCTGGGCAGTGGTGGCACACACCTTTAATCCAAACACTGGGGAGGCAGAGGCAGATTGGAGCGAGATCCAGGACAGCCAGGGCTACACAGAGAAAACCTGTCTCAAAATAATAACAAACAAACAAAAACAATAAAAAACAAAACAAAAAAGGAATATATATTCAAAACTACAATGAACAGGAGATCCAATTTGTTTCCTTGGGAAAAAAAGGCATGGCATGGCATCGCATAACAAGACAGTATGGGTATGGGTGGGCAGTTTATGAGAGGCCAGTTTTAACCGAGGAGTTGCTTCATGTTATCCTTTTGATTGTACATTTTTTTCCATGTTCTGAACGCACAACAAACAGTTCACCATAAAATAGGAAAAAACTATGTACAGCCAGGTATGTAAGCTATAACATTTATAGACAATCCTATTTCTATATACTTATATTTAATAGCTATAAAATAATTTGCCTGGTAGTCACGCTCTTAAATGACAGAACACTGGAAAGGGCAGAAGTATAGAACCCATTTTTCAGTTATCTTGATTGCAGACTAGCCCATAAGAAGAAGTGTGTGTTGGGGGTTACTGAGTGCAGGACTTTTGGGGATACTGGGTAAATAATCTATCTTTAAGCTATAATCTAGCTTCATAATCAGTCCTAAATCATAAGATAGTTTAATTTATATATACTGGCATAGGTTGACTTTAGATAACTTTAGTCTCTTTCAGTCTCGTTACCTACTAATGCAGAGCTTAATGAACTCTCTTTAACCTAAGATAGCCCAACTTTTAATAATTTTATACATGAATATACACATGTGCATGTACTGATGTTTATGAAATATCTACAAAAATATGCTGACACTACAAATATGCTTACACAAACCCACCAGGGGAAGGAAAGTAAAGAAATACAGCACACAACTAACCTTCTTCTGTTGCGTGCAGGTGTGTTGCATCGTTCCCCTGAGAAGTGGTGCTGGTTTGGTCGGACTGAAGGGGGCTGCCTATTTGATGTCATCTCCCATGGTCGCATTGGTGGTGAGGGAGCTGGTGATGTGGATGTATAATCGAAGACTGAATGAGAGAGGCGCTGTCTCTTAGGACTTGGACTATCTTCACTCTGCCGATAAACAAAAATGACCAACTGAATAAAACCATGTCAGAATTTCACATTACTCCATATGCATGCAATACATATTCCAAACTGTATTTGTCATAAAAAAAAAAAAAATCAAGGCTATACATTGCACTATCAACCCAAATTAAAAATCCTAACTTAAGCCGGGCGATGGTGGCGCACGCCTTTAATCCCAGCACTCGGGAGGCAGAGGCAGGCGGATCTCTGTGAGTTCGAGACCAGCCTGGTCTACAGAGCTAGTTCCAGGACAGGCTCCAAAGCCACAGAGAAACCCTGTCTCGAAAAAAAAAACCAAAAAAAAAAAAAAAAAAAAAAAAAAAATCCTAACTTAAGAAATGTAGGGGCAGGGATTGCACAGTAAATATATACAAGTGAAAAATGAAGTGTTTCAAAAACCACCATATTAGATAACAACATATTAAGTCTACACAACAGAGCAGCTACCTTTTATAGTACCTGACTTTCTAGAATTCCTGACCCACTGGAGAAACACCATTATCCTTCAGTGACAACAAGTTTGCTTAGGGAGAGGCCTTCCCCTCTTCCTGAGTAGGAGCCGAACACAATGCTAATCACAAACCTCTACCATTCTTGTTGGGGCTCTTACAGTTACTTCTCCTGTGATAGTTACATGGACAAAATGAAGTTGATATTATGTAGAGTCAACTGATTAAGATCAATCGATTCTTTTTAGAATGACACAGCACTTTGGGAGTATCCTCCAATGTTCAAAGGTTACAGTATAAGCTTTATAGCTATACAATTCATATGACCATGTAACTGCTACTAACTCCAGGATTACCCCAGCCAATCAATTTCCCAATTAAGTCTCACCAAAACTGACAAAATTCAAAATTAGCTGAAATCTGACAGGGCTATTGTTTTTAGAAGAAGTGTTCCTATTTCTATATACATTCCTAAGTTCTAATTATTAGGCACTGGAGTACTTTTAGTTGGTTTACAAAATAAATTGTGGGGAACACAAGTACATCAAACATTAGCAAAATATACAGGAATACATACTACATTTTAATTTTATTATATGGATGTTATGCTTGAGTGTTTATGCACCAAGTGCATTCAACGCCTGTGCAGAGCAGAGAGGACATCAGGTCCTCTGGAACTTGAGTTACAAATGGTTAGCAGCTATGTAGTGCTTTCAACTGGTAAGCCATCTTTCTAGCCCAATGTCATACTTTGAAAGAGATAAGAAACCAACTAATTTTAGGGACAAAGCGTATTAATAAATGGAGCTGAGCCTACAATGTAATTCTAGAATTTGGGAGATGAAGGAGAAGATTGATAACCTGAGGTTATCCTTGGTTGCAGAGTGAGTTCAAGGCCAGTTTATGCTACATGAGACCATATCTCTAAAAAAAAAATAAAAGCTAAAAGGTTAAATTTGACCATTCCAATTTAGTAGGCGTATCACCAAACTATCACCAACCTATATTCTCTTAATGACATTATTTAAATATACTTGTTTTAATTTTATTAAGAAAGCCATTTTTTATATTGAGAATCCCCAACAACACACACAAAGGCAAGATTCTGCCTGTAGCCCCGGCAGGCCTCCAACTTGCTCAACATCTAAGAGTGACTTGGGATTTCTGATCCTGTTGCCACCTTGTCCTGACTGCTGGAGTTAAAGGCCCAGTTTATGTGGTGCCTCAGTACAGATGTTTTTTTTTTGAAGACAGTGTCTAAGTAACCCAGGCTAGCCTTGAACCCACAGAAATCCACTTGCCTCTACCTCCTGAGCATTGGAATTAAAAAGGTGTGCCCCACCTACCTAGCATGAATCACTATTTCTGATATATGAGTCCCAGTAAAATTTGATGCTGATAGAACCAAACTCAACAACCACTGAATTCAGATAGATGGGACCGTCTTTTTAAAGAAAATTTTGTTTTGAATTCTTAGGTGGAGAATTCTTTACTATAACAGTGAGCTAACTTTTCAATGTACCAGTTGTCAACAATTTAAATGTCTAAGATGTTAAGTCACAGTTACAGATATCTCTACTGCACAGAACAGGGGTACAGATTAGGAATCAAGGGAAGAAAGAAGGCAGGAGGGTATAGATGTATTTTAACAATGAATATCAAAGAGAAGCAGAAGCAGGTTCCAGGTTCTACATGAGGACTAAAAATGTGCCCAACTTTAGCAACCACTGCACTTACCAAAGATGTCATTCCAAAGGAGGAAGGAATCAGCCTGTTCTGGGAGAGGTGTAAAAGTTCACCTTGACTGTCAACATGAAGGGGTAACCATTGACTCAGCCTGTGAACATGTCTTTTTCTAAATGAGATTCTGAGGCAAGATCCATCCTAAAAATGGTGGCCCCAGTCCATGGGCTGGTGTTTTAGACTGAACCAAGAAAGCTGAGCAACACTCTTCTCTGCGGCTTTAATGTGAGGCACCCCGCTGCTCCCTGTTCCCACTGCCACGAAGGAGCATGACCTCAAACTGTGAGCTAAAAATCTGCCTCCCTGCCGGACTGGTCGGGTGCTTTGCTGTAGCAACAAGAGAATCAGAATTTCATCTTAGATCAAGCACAGCGTGATCTAAAAGTCTCTAATTCTTCAAACTCCCAGACTTTCTCTACAAGTCTTCTCTTTAACAAAATATGAGGTTTCTCATTTCATCTTTATCCCCCCCCCCCAAAAAAAAGCCAACTGAATAAACTCCAGGGACAACAAACTCACTGAATTTTATCCACCTTACATAAATGTAAGAGCTGCAGAAAAATAACGCAGAGTTTAGAAGCAATTTGCCAGTAAAGGGTAACATTTATTTTTGTTGTACATTTTGAGGTGAATGAAAACATAAGCCTGGGAAAGCAGGAAATTTTTTTTCAGATAGTAATAAAGTTTACAAAATGACCGCTACAGAATATCTCATTAATGCTTTACAAGCTTACATCAAATTATGCTCAGATATGCTTAAATGTTTTTCTCAGTGAGGCTAACTGAAAGACAACTATCCCTTATTTATAAATGGTGTATTATTCTTTCACACTTGACAGGTTATATTTTGATGGTTATGATACTCTTGAAAAAGTTCATTACACAGCCCTAGTTCTCAATCAGATAATACATACACAATACTCCTTAATTATAAAATAAAGTTAACAATGACACAAAAATTCTGAATCATGGGGGTTTTTGTTTGTTTGCAACTAAAAGGTGTAGTATAAAACAAGTAAAATAAACAGGAAGCAGGCAGGGGAGATGACTCAGTAGGTTAAGCACCTGCCATGGAAGTCTAAGGACCTGAGCTCTATCCACAAAACACACTAAAAAGTAAGACTGATCCCTGCACTGGGGAATGGACATAAGAGACAGGAGGGTCCCTACTGTGATGAGCTCCAGGCCACCAAGATTCTAAATCAAGAGATTAAGGTGCAAGGCACTAGAGGAATAAGGTTGAACTCTGCATCAACACAAGAAAAGCAAGAACTGTATACATGACAAAAGCTTTCTGCTCACTGTCACTGGTGACAGGCTAGGGACCCAGCCCAGTCACTAAAAAGCCTTAGGTCTTGGGTATGAGCCCCAGAACTATTTTAAGAGGGGAAGTGTGCACATATGTGCACTTCCAGTGCTTGGAAGGCCTAGACAGGTAGATCTCTGGTGCCCCTGCCAAGCTAGTCTCCTTGTCTCCAGGCTAGCGAGAACTGTCAGAAACAAGAGTAATATTCTCTGATAAATTGTTTTTGTTTTCAAGACAGGGTTTATATTGGTAACAGCCCTAGCTGTCCTGGAATTCATTCTTGTATACCATAGCTGACCTTGAATTTATAGAGATTCACCTGCCTCTGCCTTCCAAGTGCTGGGATTAAAGGTGTGCACCACCACCGCCCGTCTAAATTGTTTTAACAATGAACCATATATTCAACTCCATGCTTGCAATAAAAATAAATATGTTTGCCTAAAGAAGGCTACAGGAGAGTTTTTGGGAAATGGGAACTTGACCTAGGAAACAGAGGGGGGCTTTGAGAGAAAGAGAAAAAAAAAATGGTTGAACCTGGCAACAGAGGCAGGTGAATCACAAGTTCAAAGCTAGCCTGAACAATACAGCAATCCTTGTCTCAAAATTTTAACAAACTATAACCCAACAAACAAACAAAAAGGAAGGCTGGAAAGATGGCTTAGCACTTAAGAGAACATACTGCTCTTCCAGAGTTTGGCTCCCATTACCCAGGTAGGTGGATCACAGCCTTGTCACGGCTCCAAGGGAAGGGCTGTTCATGTGCTCACAGGTGTACATACACACATGTACACAATTGCAAGCATACATGTAGTGATATTTTGTGTTTTAACAAATAAAAGCTTGAAGATCAGAGTGCAGAGCTAGGTCACTATAGGTTGGGTGGTGGTGGCTTAGTACTTGGGAGTTCCGTGTCTTTAATCCCAGCACTAGGGAGGTGGAGACAGAAGGGATATGGCTGGGTAGAGAGAGGAATATGAGGCGGGAGGAGACAGGAGTTCAGATGCAGTCTGAGGCAGCAGTCTGAAGCAGTCAGTCTGAGGACAGGATCACCTTTGATCTGAGCATTGGTAGAGCTAAGAATTTTCCAGTGGCTGGTTGCTCTGCTTCTCTGATCTTCAGCATTAACCCCTGATAGCTGACTCTGAGTTTTTATTAAAACCAACTGGAATCCACGTTACACACATGCACACAAATCAATCTTTAATAAAAAAATAAAAAAAAAAAAACTTTTAGAAAGAGGGCAAAATAAAAGTTACAAAGAAGAAGGTGGTCCCAGTAGAGGCCTGAACTGACCAACTCAGCTACCACCCTTTGGTGGTCCCAGTAGAGACCTTTGAGCTGGTCCACCCCAACATCACGACCTGCTAGAGCACGTGAAGGGACTGGTCCTACAGAACCACAGCCATAGATCTCCATGGCTGGGACAACAGCAGACATCCGGGAAAGTTTTGGTGAGGGTCCAGTACTGATGGTAGTGCCAGAAAAAGACCAACAACTCACCACAGGGAATGACTTTCTGAGGATTTCCTTCCCATGAGATAACCATATTTTATTTGTTAAATTTATTTATATTTATTTGTGAGCATATGCAGGTACTCTAGGAGGCCAGAACAGGATTTCAGATCCCTTACAGCTGGAGTTACAAGCATTTGTGTCCTAAGTGGGTGTTGAGATCCAAACTCCACTATTCGTAAGAACAGGAAGCGCTCTCAACACTGAGAATGTTGAGTAATGTATGCAGCAAGTCAGGCTGTTTAGGGGAGAAGTACAGTTGGAACTAAAAAATTACACTCATTAGCTAAATTAAGTGTATGATGTAGCGGGTTTTTTTTTTGTTGTTTGTTTGTTTTTGATAGAGAAGAGCCCTGGTTGACCTGAAACTCACTATATAGACCAGGCTGTCCTCCAACTTAGAGATCTGTCTGTTTCTACCTCCCAAACTGGGATTAAATGCATGTGAGACCATGCCCAGCCTTAAGTTAGTTCTTTTCCTTTCTTCAGGTTTAGTTTGTTTGTTTTTTGAGACAGGGTCTCTCTATGTAGCCTTGGCTGTCCCAGACTCATCTTCAACCTGTAGAAATCAACATCCATCAGCCTCAGGAGTGCTGGAGCTGAAGGTGCTTGCTATCAAGCCTGGCTTTAAATTTCTTAAGTATTAGCCATCTACTAATAATACTGAACTTCTGTGTACAGATAATTCTGTCATTAACATGGTAGTCAATATGTCATTCACTTCAGAGACAACTACACCTCCTAAAACAGTTATGTGTTAAATACTTACAAAATGTATTTAGAGACATGCATGTAGATATTTAAAGGTAGTATAATACAGAAAACATGACACAGCAAGAATCTGAGGAGTCCCTGGATCTAATAAAGTGTGCACCTTGGCGAACTTTTTAAAGCTTATTTCCTTACCTAGAACAAGATGCCCAGCTTATTCTTAGAGTTAAAAACATAGAGAATCCAGCACAAATTCTAAAAGGAATACCAGAGTGAAATATCCTGGATTACCTACAAGTACTGACAGAACTAACACATGTCAAACAATGTATTCCTTTACCAGCTCCAGGTGCCAACCTGTCACTTCTAAAGAAAAAAAAAGTGGCTTCTATTAATACTTGGTCATCAATTATGTTAATACTTCAGTCAGGCTTTTTACTTACACACACACCTACCATTCAAAATCTATGCTGTAAATATGGCTTATTTTGAAATCAGTAATACTGATTTCCATTACTAAAGCATGCTTCCCCAGGAATATAGAGTCAAAATTCAGAAGTCAGTGATTGGTATGAGCAGATACAAGCAAACTTGTTAATCTAATGATGGTTTTAAAATATGTACACTAATTTTCACCTTATATTAAAATTTTTAACATCAAAATATTTTTTATCCGTAGGTACCAAGAGACACAGAAATGTACTCTTTCAGAAATATGTATCCCTATAAAATTCTGGGCACTAAGCAAATAATTAGCAATGGCTTAAAATACGTGTTTCATTTTTTTCCTTTCCTACACACCTTACATATTTTAGTATCTCCTATTTTATTGAGACAGGGTTTACCTGTGTAACAGCCCTAGCTGTCCTGGAACTCACTCTGTAGACTAGGCTGCCTTTGAACTCACAGAGATCTGTCTACCTCTGCTGGGCTTTGTCTTCTATATTTTCTTACAGAAACTGAATGATTTGGACAAATGATTAAGACAAAAAAGATTTTTTTCCAAACAGAATATTAAGTGGTCAAATAATGAGCAGAGGTGGCTCAAGAGAAGACATTTTTCAGAAAAGCTGTCTGAAAGCTGCACGAAGAAGCCCTCTAAGAAGAGCGTTTATTCCCACACACAACAGAAAGAAAGAGGCCACTGAGATGTCTGTTTAAGTCTTCCGAGAAACAAGTTAGAATGTGTGATTCTCAGCTCTGTGTAAGGGAAGGGTAAACATATAAGAACCTGGAAGAAAGCTTTGAAGTGAGCATCCTCTTGAACGGTAGTGTTCTGATCACTTGGGAGAAGAGGGACCAGGCTCTGAAGTCTCACCCTTTCACAAATCACCTTGTTAGGATGGCCAGGCAGAGGTGCTGAATTGGCCCCGGGAGATATCTGGGAAAAAGAGGGAGAAGAAAAGGATAGTTCATGGCTAACCATACCAATATGGAGAATCAAGCCTATGAAGGACAGTCTGGGTTTTGTGGTATCTAATAATTCTATCAGCAGAGAGATTAAGGAAAAAGGTAACTTTAAACATCAAAATATAGAGCAGGCAGAGACTGCCTCTAGTAATGGAGTTTCCCACACAAAAAGTCTTGGGATAAAAACATTATAGCTCAGGAATCTAAGTCCCTGATCCTCAAATTTCTACTGATAATCCCTTTCCTAGTACTAACTCTAAAACCCTAATGGTGAGCTTTCATGGTAAGAAGACCTGAGGTAAAATCACCTAAGTATAGTGATGAATGTCTGCCTAGACTATTTTTCTTCTCAATGTATTTTTATAACTTTTAGTTGACCTTATAAGTGACCATGTTGAGAAAGATTTGACAAGATTTATTGCTGTAAGACTGTACAACAGATAAATAGTAATCTTCTGTTTAACTGGGGCTAGCATCTCCACTCTATTCAACAAACTAGTTCTGTTCTTTCAGTACTAAGAAGGCTGAGGCAAGAATATTCCAAATTCTAAGCTAGCCTGACCTAGAAATCAAGATCCTGTTCAAGATAAGAGGAAGGAAGGAAGGAAGGAAGGAAGGAAGGAAGGAAGGAAGGAAGGAAGGAAGGAAGGAAGGAAGGAAGGAAGGAAGGTAGGTCTTCAAACAGTAACAAAAGGACAAACAACAAAAACAGAAAACTAGAAGCTTTGCTAAGGAATCAAAGATAAACTCATAAGCCTGAAAGTAAACAACTACCACTTAATGCTAGACTGTGGGTTAAACACCCTTAAACTTGTGTGATACTTAATCTGTAGCATTTAGAACCATGACATTCTTCCACTATGTTGTGACAGTGAAATTCTCCTTGGGGGCTCCAAGTTTAAGGTCTTGCTTGTCCTTACACTAACAACCATGTGCTCAATACTGTCTGGGTTTTACAGTTACTGCCTCATTCCTTCCCTTAGTGTTAGATTTAAGAATCTCCTTGATGACAGGCACTAAACAAAAAGAAAGGCACAGTTTCCTACCTTCAAGAAGAGTATGCTATAAAAGGAGGAAGAAAGGGGGGAAGAAAAAGAAACAAGTAAATCATTGTATAGCAAGTATTTTGATAACAGTAGACACCAAGTGCTATGCTCTGGTAACTGGCAGAGAGCAGGGTAGCACGGAAACTGACATTTTTAGTCTGGTGAGCAGTAAAGAAGATGTAGCTAGAAAAGCAGACAACATGACACCGAATGTCTTCTCTAGCCCGCCTCTAACTCTGTTGTTGGTGTTAGAAACCTGACACACAATTCTATCTAGTGGTAAGAAGAAAAATACTGCCGAAGACCCACTACCACCACCCACAAGTTAGAAGAGAGTACTTGTTAGTTTACTACACAAAATGTTTTTGGACAGAAACTAGTTTATCTCTGTATTACAAACATGATTTGCTAATGTTCTTTACCTTTATGATTATGTACTGCTGAAATGTTTTTCTGTCTTCCAAATGCTAAGGCACACAAACACACACACACACACACACACACACACACACACACACTTACTTAAAGGAACTAAGCTATAAAGACTTTTTTAAAAACCCCAATGAGTTTATTTTAATTAAAAATGCAAAGGCCAGCAAGATGGCTAGGTGGATAAAGGCCCTTGCCTTGCCACTAATCCTGATGACCCGAGTTAGATCCTTGCAGCCCACATGGTGGGAAAGAGAAGCTATCCCTCCACCTGTGCCATGGTTTGAATGTGCAGCATCCCACCACCACCAGAACCATGTGACAAGGGCATGACAAAACAGGTGCGGGTAGTGACTACAAGACGGCGTTAAATGCTGTAAAACAAACAAATACTGGACTAGGCCTGGTCTGAAAGTAAAAAGGTAGATTTGATTTCCAGCAGCAAAAGAAGAAAGCTCTTTCAGCCTTGCAAATAGCTTATGCCTCTAGAGGCTGAGATAGGGCTGCTTCCAGACCAGTCTTACATAGCAACTCCTTTTCCCAAAACAACAACAAAGCAAGTCCAAAGCAGATTAGAGGTGTATTTGCCACTCTTGATCATCATTCAATAAGAAACTTCAAACTTCCCCCAAACGAGCTGTTCTCCTGCCAGTTTTCTACTCTACTTATAATGCTCTCAGGCTTTTTATTTTCACAGTAAGTTAATTATGTAGCATTTTCCCCCTTTAAAAAATATATGAATGTTTTGTCTGTGGGTGTCTGTGCACCACGTACATGCCAGATACCCCTGGAAAGCACTGGATCCCTGAACAGTTGTGAGCTGCCATATGGGTACTAGGTTTCGAACTTGTGTCCTCTGCAGGGGCAGTCAGTGCTCCGAGCTGCAGAGTGTTTTATTCATTTACCCTCATCATGCCCAAACAGTCTTACAAATCACAAGTACAAGAACCTGGCTGGTGAAACAGAAATCAGAATCGGCTTTATTCTTCATTCTTTGATCCTTTGGAGATTTTAAGATTTCCATCATCGGGGTTGGAGAGATGGCTCAGAGGTTAAAAAGTACTGGCTGCTCTTCTAGAGGACACTGGTTCAATTCCTAGCACCCACATAGCAGCTCACAATTGTCTGTAACTCCAGTTCCCAGAGGATCTAACACAGACATACACACAAGCAAAACACCAATGCACATAAAAAATAATAAATCATCAAAAAATAATTTAAAAAATATTTCCAGCCGGGTGGTAGTGATGCACGCCAGCACTCGGGAGACAGAGGCAGGTGGATTTCTGTTCAAGGCTAGCCTGGTCTACAGAACGAGGTCCAGGACAGCCAGAGCTGGTACACAGAGAAACTGTGTCTCGGGGGGGGGGGGGGGGGGGGAAGGAACAGAGACAACAAAAATATTCCCATAATTATAAGTAAAACAAACAGAAAACTAGTACCCTTGGCTCCTGCTGTTACAATAGCTTTCAAGTATATCTTTTCCTACTTACAATAATCTCCTTCTGTCAGAAACTTCATTATCTCAAAACAAAGGACAAACAACACGGTGGAAGAATTATACTCAAATCCTATAGTGCCTACAATAAAACCCTGTTGGGCTTGCTCAAAACCAGCACAGACCTTCACAATAAGTTCATTGAAACATTTTATTTGTGGGTTATATATGGTAAGCAAACTTTCTATATAAGATGTCACCGTAAGTTCTCACCAATCTAATCCTCCCTGTTCCACTTGATAGAGCAGATTCCATTGATGGGGGTGGGAGGAGGAGAGGCACCAAAGTAGGAGTGCTTTTCAGAGTAATTAAGATTCCAAAGGGGGCTTTAAGTTAATCAGGAGGGAGACCATCACTAAGAGGGCCTGACTTAATTAGAGGAAGCTCTCCTGTCAGCACTCTGAGAGGATGAGAGAGAAGAGAGCCACAGAGCAGGGAACTGAGGACAGTAGGCTTAGGGGCTGGAGAAGTTACCAACTGACAATGAGTAAATGGGAACACCACATTCTATCAACCAATGATTTCAAACTAAAGAATTTGAACTCCAGCCAGGTAAGATAAGAAGACCCAGTAGCTAACTAATACCAGGGCGTCTCATGCAAGGTTTTTGTTTGGTTAGTTGATTTTTAAAGGCAGGATCTCACTATGTAGCTTTGGTTGTTCTTAGAACTCATACATAGACCATGTTAGCCTTGACTCAGAGACCTGTTGTTTTTGCCTACCAAAATCTGGGATTAAAGTCCTGTGACACCATACCTGGCCTTGACAAAAGTTGATTTTAAAGTAACAGATTTTGTAACTAAGATTCCCAGTCATCAAATAAATGCAACAGAAAGCTAACATGGTATATCTGAGTGTACACAACTAAAATGAAATGTACAACTCAAACTTTCCTCATGAAAGCATAAACTAAGACATTTTTACAGGGTTAGGATATTATTCAGTGGTGGGCATTTGATTCCTCAGAGGCCCCCTCCCCACTCCAAGGACACCATTATTTAAACAATATAGCAATAAAATAAAATCTCAACCTGATAGTAGCCAGGAAATGAAATTGTGTGCTGTGCTGACTAGTTTTTGTCAACTGGACACAAGCTAGTCTCATCTAGGAAAGGCAACTGCAATAGAGAAAATGTACCATAAAATTGGCCTACAGGATGGGCATGGTGGTACACACACCTTTAACACAGCAGAAAGATCTGTATTCAAGACCAGAATGCTCTACATAGTGAATCCCAAGCTAGTAAGAGCTGCACAGTAAGACCCTACCTCAAATAAATAAAACAAATATACTTTTTTTTACTTTTTAAAGGACGGCGTGAGGCACTTTCTTGACTAATGGCTGGAGTGGAAGCAGGCGTGCTGTAAGTAGTGTGCCATCCTGGACAGTGGTCCTGGACCGCACTAGAAAGCAGGCTGAGCACACAGTGCGGGCGCAGTGTTCTGCATCTTCTACTTCAGTTCCTGCCTCCAGATTCCCCGCCCAATTTCCCTTCATGATGGACTATAAATTATAAACACAAAATAAATCGTTTTCTCCCCAAGTTCTTTTGGTAACGGTGTTTATCACAGCGATAGGAAGCAAACTATGGCAGGCTCTCTGATCTTTATACACCGTACAGCAGGTTTAACTGAACTGATTAAAGCCATGCGTCTCAGAAAGACCAAACCTTAGAATCTATTAATTCACTAGCCTATTTTGTAGTCTGACTTTAAAAACAACATTGTGGTGGCTCACACCTTTAATCACAGCACTTGGGAGGGAAAGGCAGGCAGATCTCTGAGTTCAAGGCCAGCCTAGTCTATAAAGCGAGTTCCAGGGAAACCCTGTCTTGGAAAACAAAACAATCAATCAATATAAAAATTAACTTGTTACTTTATAAAAACTGTTCAAGTCATAATTTCACTAATTTTTCCTTGGTTAACCTTAAGGTTGTACCATAGTCCTAAATGGATACAATTCTGTCTGTGTCTGGTCTGCAACTGTTGAGCATTATTGACATTTGGTAACAATGTTCAGGATGCATCTGCACAGGACCCTGTGCAGGAGAGGGGAGAACATCTGCAACCTCAAACCTTCTTGTTTTTTCAATGTTTGTTTACACATAACTCCATGACTAACAGAACAACTGGGAAGGAAGACTAATGTTTACATCAATGCACTGGTAGTTTATGATGGTTTCTGTTTGATAGTTATTACATCAATAACCAACAATTTAATCCTTGTCTTGGAGATTAACACACTTAACACACTTATAAGACACCATTTCTTCTAAAATTGTTTCTAATGGTAGCTTTCATTAGTTTTGTTTTTCATAAAATGAATAGAGATTCAACAGTCTTTTGGGTTGACATTTTTTTCTTTTTAAATACAGGGATGGCCTTAAACTCACAATCATCTTGCCTCAGACTCCTAAGAATTGGGATTAAGGATATATACTACACCGATTCAGGATAGTACTAAATAATGTGTAAAACAAATTAAGTTGTTAAAACCTGAGTTTAGTTCCTAGGATCCATATATGCATCCTATTACAGGTGAGACATATATGTTAAATGAATGCAATTTTTAAAAACTTTACGATATTTTTGTACTTTCTTTGTATTTTGTAATTTCTTTCCTGAATCACTTGTTATTCCTTGGATTTTCTGAAATCCTTTCAATTAAACTTCAGCATATTCATTGATACATATTAATTGCATAAACAAATGCAATAAATTATGGAATAAAAAGCCAAAACCAAGAAATACTGAAACTAAAATATGTGCTTTGAAGCAAGGGGGGTTAAATTATAGAAATATAAAATGTTACATCACATGATGGCACATAACTAACAGCAGAGCTCTGGAGGATCAGAAGTGCAAACACAGCTACACAGTAAATGAGGTCAGTTTGATCTGTAGGAGACCTTGTCTCAATTTACAAGTTGAATTAAAACAAAACAAAAATTATGGGTAAATACGTGGAACATCATAAATCTGAAATAAATTTTAGTTTAGAAAACATATATTGTGTTTAGCACTGTGTCACTATTACCTAGAAGTGTGTGTCACAGAATATAACTGAGAGAATAATCTCCCAAACTAATGAAATTAGCTTCTTTGAATTGTCACAAGTTTGGTATGAATTTGTTTAGAATGAAATAGGCTAATAAAAACTTGGGGTGCTAAGGACATGGCTCAGTGAGTAATGTGCTTGCCGCACAAGCATGAGGTCTTGAGTTCCAATCCCAGAGCCCACATAAAGCCTGGCAGAGCAGCGTGCATCTGTAACCCTTGTGCTGCTGTGGTGGAGTGAGCAGCTGACAGAAGAGTCGTGACACTCTTCAGCCAGGTGGCCTGGTGTGCGAAGCAGTGTGCAAATGACCCTGTCTCAAGATGGAAGTTAAGGATCAATACCTAAGGTTGTCCTCTGACCTCTGCACGTTTTGGTGAGTCATTTTTTGAAGTCACCAGGCATTAATTGGGGTAAAAACTGGTAATAACCCATTTCAGAGAGGGTGGTCACTACTGTTCAGCACTGAAATTCATGTGTTAACACTTATCCCCATTCTTGAATTAAGACAAACTTAAGTGGATCTACATCTTTTGGGGAGCATTCAAAACTAAGGCTGGTAAAAAGAACTGAAGACTGCTCCCTTTCCTTTCCCGGGTCCAGAGTTCCATAGCACAACAGTAAGGGAGAGAGAAGAGAAACACATACAGCTAAGTAGTGTGGACAGACCAGCTGGGAGAAAATGAGACCACCTGTATCATCCCTGGACTTCATCTGCTTAAATTCCTCTTTAATTTACTACACAGAATTCACTCATTTATTTTCTTTAGACAATGTCATAATAGATGTAATACCTACTGACAGATGGGATAGAACCAGAACTCTATAGTACAAATGAACACTTACAACACTTGTGTTCCCTGCAGAGAAAATGAAAGCAAGCTACGGATGAAGTGAGGCAGAAGTCAAACTATATTCATACATGCACTTAACTGGAAAACAAGCAGAAAATGTGTAAGGAGCCCTAGACACCATGTGACAATCCAAATAAATCAAGAACTACCTTCTCAATAAAAGGGATTACAAAACAGTGCTGGCAAACCAAACTAAAGGCAGCACAAAATGCAGAACAGATGGAACAACAAACATCTTGACTAATCATGTTTCTACCTTGCTCGGGTATATAACCATTTTTGAGATTTTTATTTTAAGGATTTCTCACCCACATTCCCTTACTTAACCTAAGTAAAAATACAGGCACAGCCAGCCTGGCAATGCTAACACAAGTTAACGAAAAGCCCTACCCAATGCTTAGGGTGAGGGAGAGACAACAGATCTATAGTCTCCATTAGGATGCTTGCAAAGTCCCTTAGGAGAGCTTTGTTTCAATCTTCTCAAGTAAAGAAATCTTTGTACCTACCCAGATTTACACTGGCCAACGTGGTTTAGAATAGGGCCTGGTGGAATGGCTCAGCAAGTAAAGATGCCTGCTGTCAAGGCCCAAACCTATCGACTTCCAGAACCCACAGAGCAGAAGCACAGTACAAACTAGGGTAGGTTGTCCACATACATTTATTAGTTTTAAAAAATATATATTTTTAAAAAATCAAGATGAGCATAAATTTTAACAAGTGTACAACTACCTTTTAAGACACCACTGGTATTTAACTGCAATTCTTTCTTAACCTACAGAGAATATGAAGCCCACAAGACCTGTTGGGGGCAGAACAGCAGCCTCTAAGTTCTCCAGTTCTTGTAGGAGTAATTCATACCGAAAAATAGAAGAATCAACTTTAAAGTAGATGCCTAAATGAATAGGCTTAGGATGAGCAGGTTTTCAAAAAGAAAAATATATTATAGTAGTACATTTATAAACCAGGAGATATTCTACAGCAAGTGTACAATTCAGTGATAGAAATGTCAAAATTGTTGTCTTTTAAGTATTTCACATTTCTGCACCAGATCTGACACGTTTTGATCTTTTGTTTTTTCATAAGTTAGATTTCTCCACTAGGCAGCGTTACCCCAAATGAACAAAATTTTACTTTATTTCGACTTGCTATGATTCAAATGTGATTGGAATTCTTAAAAGTCTACTTACAAAGCAGTTTGCTATTTATAGAAACTGGTAGGTAAATGTTACTACAATACTATGCGAAAACAGGAAGAACGGCAGGCTTAAAGATTCTAAGAAATTATTATGTGCGAGCGTCAAAATACATTTCAATGTTCACCGCTTAATCGCAATTCATACGATGCTAGCGATAACTGTATTTGAGTTAACTCTTATGTTCAGTAGAACAAGCGTGCTCAACTTTACTGAATAGCACACACCATTTCAGCAACACAAAAGCGCTGTCCACGCCGTATCACAGGAAAATAACTTAAGTTCTCTTTGGTCAGCCTTCAATAACCCGAAACACTCCCGTTCCAAAAACCAACCTCTCTCATTCTTCAGCCCTGAAATGAAAAACTTCCATCCACTGAGAACAAAAACGGAGAACGCACAGAAACCCGCGGAGGCAGAAGGCCGCGAGAAAGGACCCCTCCGACCGGGTTCTGCGTTCTCCCAGGTGACATCATTTCACCTGCGTCTTGGCCAGGCAGGGGCGGGCCGGTCCCCCGCCGCGGCGGGAACAAAGAGCGCCGGGCTGCCGGGGAAACGTTCGCCAAGCACGGTCCGTCGGCTCCCAACTTCCCGCAGCCAGTACCGCCCTCACGCGGAAGCCAACGGCCTCCGCGGCCAATACCTGCGAGGGGAGGCTCCGCCCTACGGGACTGCTCCCGCCGCTCCGGGCCGGGCCGCTGCCTCCTATTGTGACCGCTCGCCCCACCCGCGGCCAGCTCGCCAGGGCCACCGTCCCCGGGCGTCCTCGCCCCCGGAACCTGGGTTCCGACTGAGGCGCTGTCACGGCGCTTCCTTCCTCCTGGCACCATCACACGGGCCTCGCAAGGAAACCACGGCTCCACGCCCAGCCCTGAAGCAGCCGGCTAGCACCTCGGAAGCCCCATGCTCTCCGCCCTGCGTCCCAACCGCCCTGGCCTCCAAAGACCCGCCCGCCAGCTGCAGCTACACGAGGGGGGCCCCTGCCCCCGCCCCGCCCCGCCCCACTGCACCCCGCCTCGGCGCTCCCGGACCGGCACCGGCCGCGCCGGCGCAGTAGCTAGCGCTGCGCGCGCAGGAGATACCCCAGGCGCCAGGTCTCCCACCTCTGGATTCCGGACGCCTGCCCCTCCCCACGCCCGCACAGACCTAGCCAGCGAAACGCAGGACCGCCAGAGAGCTCCGCCTCTTCCCCCGCGCCGAGCCCCCTTTGTTTCCACCCGCGGGGGCGGGGCTGCACGTCCAGGCCGCTCGGGCCAGTTCCGGCAACAGAGCTGGTGCGCAGCGCTCCTGCGCAGCCCCGCCCTGGACCAGCACTGGAAAGTGGAGAGGTGGGGCAGCGCTTTCCAGCGCCCGCTCCAGCCAGCAACTCAGCAACGGAACAGTAAATCTCACAATATGTATTACGGAAGAAATAGGAATTTTTATTGATGTAGACACAGGGTCTCACAACAGAGCAAGCAGGCTTGTATCTAACTTGTCCGATCCTCAGGACGAATCTGACAATCTGGCTCACGATTGAATTCAAGACCCAAAAGAGAATGACAAACCCTATAAATACAAGGAAAAAGATTGCTGAACGTCATTGGAAATTATGAAAGCGGTGGCCTTTTTAAGCAGATACAAATTGGAAGTCTTTTAAAGACTCTTAAAGTTGATATTTAAAAGGTAAAGTGAAACTACAAAGGAGCAATGAGCAGAAAACCCAGACTCCACAGGCATGGCGGTCTCACACACTGGGAAGCTGAGAAAGGACTTCTGAGAGGTTGCGGTCCTCCTGGACTACTGTATAGAAATTCGTTGAATGGAAATTGAAATTGATGGATGGAAAAGGTGGGGATAGGAGGAGGGGAAAGAAGACAGAAAGGAAATCAAGCCAGACTCTACTTCCTTAGACTGCTTAAACCTTTCTCCTTTCTTCTGCGTCTCAGTGGCATCGGTCGGGTAATATAAACAAAACTAAAATGTTTCTAGATCTTTTTGGACCTTATATATTGCTGGTTAATAACACCATATGGTAACTGTGTATATTTGTCATCGGTATAAGACTGAACACCTACTGTGTTCTATTGTGACCCTAACTCCAATGCCCACAATTTCAGGTGCTTAGCAACTGCGGAGTCAAAATTCTAGCAATAATTGTACCACAGAGAAGCAGGAATGAGCTAGCAGGCCCCTGTGAAGCTCTGGCTGCCTCTCCTGGGGTTAAGGGGGACTAGAGGCACTGCCCCTCCACAAAGCTTCTAAATGTTTCCTTTACTCCCAAATCTGATTAAAAAAAAACAACAACAACAAAAAAAAAAAACATAGCAAGCGGCATGCTTTTCATGAGGGACACCTGACAACCTTAATGTGGTGGGGCTGAAATATCTGAGTAGTAGTTCAACAATAGTCCTGCTGAGCCTTTATTTGCTTTCTTTTTGCACAATGGCAGAGCTGCTTTAAAAACAAAACATAAAAGCAAAAGCAAAAACAAAACAATCTTTCTGTAGTGGGAAGTTTCTACAACTGCACAGCCCAGAGCATATCAGCGAACTCCGTGTGGCACGCACTTGGAATATAATTAATACATAGTAGTGAGCTAATAGCATTTTAAATTTGAATATGCAATATCTGAAGGCAAAGTTGTTGCTATGGCAAGAACTTTTTGAGAACACTGACTCCAAGGCTCCCCTCCCCCCTTCACTGGTTTTCATGACAGGTGGAAATTGTGAACCGCCGGCTACCAAACTTCTTGAAGTATACAAGACATTTAAGTTGTTTTCTAAAAAAAATGTATCAAATCACAGTCTAACATGAAAAAATACTGAAATGCCTTCAAATGTGTCTGGTAGTTTACTGAGATCAGCCCAGGTGCCCCACATTATAATGCAAAGGAGTAACAGGAGTTATTAAAAACCTTGGTAGGCAGCCACCATCATAGGAACCACAAAAGACTGTAGAGTTGATGACAACTGAAAGAATTCATGCCACTCCAATTCTGAATCTAGACTAATTTCCTCCAGGATTTGGCTCTGACTCCCCCCCTCCCCCGCCCGGGACATTACTCCCCCCCCCCACGGACATTACTAACACAAGATTAGTTTTCTCCACCTGTAAGTTTTTAACTATAGCTAATAATTTGGTGTCCATCTGTTGTTACATTATTAAAAACTCTTCCAGGCTGGAAGTATAGCTCAACGATAGAGCATGAGTCCAGCATGCTGAAGGCTTTGAGCTGCTGCTCCAAAAGTACACGCCTGCACACGAACACACATACACTGTGTATCCACCTCTTCCTTTGCACTTAGATCATTAAGGTATTTTCTAAGAAATCTGTCTTTTTTTCCTTTTCATGTTTATATATACATATGACCTAGAATTTGCTTTCATGAAGTAGTAGTCAAGTTGGCTTTTTCCAGCCAGGTGTGGTGGCATATGTCTCTGATCCCAGCATTTGAGAGGCTAAGGCAGAAGATTAAAAATTCCAGTCCAAGCCGAGCGGTGATGGTGCACGCCTTTAATCCCAGCACTCAGGAGGCAGATGCAGGAGGATCTCTGTGAGTTAGAGGCCAGCCTGGTCTACAAAGTGAGTTTAAGAACAGACAGGGCTGTTATACAGAGAAACCCTGTCCTGAAAAAAAAAAAAAAAAATTCCAGTCTAGCCTGGATTATGTAACAAGACACTGTCTCAAAAAGAAAACAGTTCTCACCCCCATGGGTTGTGTCCACTGTTTATCTGTTGAAGGAAGTAATCTTTTCTTTCAAAAGTACTTTGCCTTTTGAGTTTCAATTTAAAAAGTAGTAATTCTAAAGAAAGAAGAAGAGAGGGAAAGAAAAACAAGAAGGATTTTAATTAGGGCTTCACTGAATCTGGAGACAGATGACGAGGCAGTGACAGCTTGATAATGTTGAGTCCTCCAACACCTGAGCAAGGTGACGCCTTCTCCTTGCTGAGCTCAAGTGTTTCTCAATGACGCTTCACAATATTCTGTAACTGTCTGACATTTTAGTTCTTGGGTTTATTCCAAATGTTTCCTCTAATTCAGTTATTAAATAATATCAACACTTGAGGCTTTTAAAAAATGTACAGTCCTGTTTAAATTCTGAATATTCAGCCAAAAATAATAAATCTACTTGGTTTTTTTTTTCCTTGCCAACATATATCCATCTTAGTGTCTTACTGAACTAGCTGGAAAGTACTCTCCAGTGCAGAGGGAAATTGCTAGGGTAAGACCTTGTTTCTCATATGTAAATCTCTACTAGACAACTGTCAACATTGACGTATGGGATTTTCGGGATTTGATTTGGTTTGGTTTTGGTAGATCCTGTTAATAACTTAAGAAATGTCTTCTATTTCTAATTTGCTGAAAATGCATGTAAATGGTTGTTTCATTTTGCCAAAACTTGCTTTGTACATCATATTTTTTGTTGTTAATGTATAAATTACATTGGTTGAGTTTTGGCTATTAAACCAACTTTATATTGCTAATAAATCCATTTTGGTTTTATTATATTGTCCTTTTAAAATATTGGTGGATTTGGTCTGCTTGTATTCTTTAGGACTTTTACTTTGTGCATACCTATAATTTTCCATTTTTAATGTCCACACCAGATTTTATTACAAATATTTTTGTTAGCTTTAGGAAAGATGAGACAGTCTCGGTCTCTATCTCTCTCTCCTGTGCTCTAGAAATGAATGAAGGTCTGTAGGACCAGTGTACTATACCTTCTCTAAACATCTAAACATTTGGGAAAATTCATTGACTACCAACTTGTACCTGGAATTAGAAAAGTTTTAGATGCTTAGTCTTTATTTCTAACTAAGAAGAAAAAAACTATATTATTAGGATAGATGAGCATACAGGTACACACACACACACACACACACACAACACAGAAGTGCTCACAATCTGCTTTAGGAAAACTACAACCCAATCGTGAATTTGGAAAGCATTTATAAATATATTCTCAAACAACAATAATTACAAGATTAGAGAAGTACTACTTTATACTGTCAAGTGGTAAACATAAAATCTGTTTTCCAGATTAATTTGCTTTATTACATACTAAGGACTATCAAGATAATGGTTATCTGAAGGACTGATCTATGAAAAAGGCCATTGAGGCTACAGGCCATATTTTTTCTGTTTAAATACTTGTATGATAAAATAAAGCAATATTTATTAGATGCCGATTTCCCTCACTAAACTGTAAGTCCTTTTAAGGCAGTTCATTTCTACTTGTCTGACACAGATGCCCATGATGGAGAGATGCTGGATGGCAAAAAGGTTCAAGGAGAGAAAAAAAGGTCATGTCCTATTTTAAGACATGAAAAGCCTGATTAAGAAATGCACATGAAGAATCACTTGTCGTGGCTCGGGCAGCTGTCCTCCAGTAACTCACCAAAATGACAAACACAAAGGGAAAGAGGAGGGGCACTCACTATGTTCTCTAGGCCTTTAGGAAAACACGGAATTACTCCTTTGGCCACGTACATGCAAATCTACAAGAAGGGTGATATTGCAGCCATCAGGAAAATGGCTACTGCTGTTCATAAAGGAATGGCCCATATGTGTTACCATGGCAAAACCGGAAGGGTCTACAATGTCACCCAGCATGCCGTGGGCATCACTGTAAACATCTAAGGGCAAGATTCTTGCCAAGATAATTAATGTGCGGACTGAGGACATCAAGCACTCAAAGGGCAGAGATGGCTTCCTGAAGCGGGTGAAGAGAAAGGAAGCCAAAGAAAAGGGCACCTGGGTTCAGCTGAAGCATCAGCCTGCTCTACCCAGAGAAGCATACTTTTGTGAGCTGCTGTAGCCCATTCCATACAAATTCATGACCTAATGTATAAAAAGAAAAAAAGGACCTGGACTGTAAAGTATTTTTCTTAAGTTGAAGTGTGGTGTCTCCTCCCTGAAAGAAAATGCCAAAACAAATTTTAATTGTAATAGTTTACTGTCTCTTTCCTATTCAAATTTTATCAAATTTGTCCTGCTAAATGATTCGGCTTAATGTGCAGAAAATATACTCTTGATTGGAGGAGGGGAGAAAGGAAGGAAAGAGAGAGAAGAGAGAGAGAAAGAAAGAGAGAGAAAGAGAGAGAGAGAGAAAAGAAAGAAAGAAAGAAAGAAAGAAAGAAAGAAAGAAAGAAAGAAAGAAAGAAAGAAAGAAAGAAAGAAAGAAGGAAGAAAGGAAGGGAGAGAAGGCGGGGGGAAAAAGGGAGGGAGAGAGGGAAAGAAAAATCACCTGTCTAGCCAGAAATGGTGCCACAAATCATTAATCCCAGAATTTAAGAGGCAAAGACTAGTGGATCTCTATGAAAAGAAGTGAGCCTGGTCTATACAGTGAGTTCCAGGATAGCCATGGTTGCATATTGAGACCCTTCTCAAAAGAGAGGAATCAGTTGTCCTAATACTGAAAACCATCCATATGGAAACACCCACGCAGATATCCAGGGCAAGGCCTTCTTGCTGGAAGCCTCTAAACTCTAACGGCTAATACTGTCGGGAGTTGAGCTGATCTCACATCCACCGCCAGATATCCTGATGGTGACCCTGATCCAACAAGCTCAGCTTCTATTCCCGAGTCAGTGGTCTTTTGTTTGTGGCCTAATGTCATATTGATCACTCTACCTTACAGTTATGTACCTACCTGATTCTTCTGCCCAAACTGAGTCTTAATAGAATTTGACAAGAGACACATGAGCTACATGCTACATGTAGTTAATAGTTCAATTGATAAGTAAATATATCACTGAAGTGATAACTCTATTTTTCTCAATAGGCAACATCCTAAGGAAAAATGGGGCATAAAAATTTAAGGAAAGGGGGGAAATAGATGGGAGAAAACCCAACAATAACAAAATACTTCAAAACTTTTCATGAAGTTTTGCTTACTCTCATCCCTAAAAGTATTTTTTCCACTAAAATCAGGTGAAAACCTGGTAAGATGAAAGCGTATAATGAATGAACACAACAGCCCAGCCCAACAAACAGGCCAAGACTGCACCACAAACCATCCACATAAGCAGTTTCACAAGAAATGTTAACACAGGAAAATTTAATTAGTAGCAACTTCCAATTACAGTTGCTAAAGCCCAGAAGGGGGCAGCAAAGGCCCATCCAAACCCAAGCCCATTGAAAGTCTAAGAAGTTACCTCTTGGGCTTTAGGGCAGTGAGTGAGTGCAAACACTGTGAAGTGAGGGACTATAGAGGAAGGACCACAGCCACTAGCATAATGGAGAAAAACAGCTAGTGAGGATGAGAAGGGGGTGGAAGAAAATCCAGGCTGAAAAGCCATCAGCCAAGGAACTCAAGATTACTAACCTTGCTTGCCCAGGATCAACAGAGCGAGAACAGGAAAATAGATCATATGAGACATAGAAAGCCACAGCACATGTATGTATGGTGCAGCACATCTCTCTACAACAGGATGTATGGAAAGAACTGACCCTGAAGCAATAAGGTTTCCTCTGCACTGTCTGCTAAAAATACATGTCCTTTGCCGGGCGGTGGTGGCGCACGCCTTTAATCCCAGCACTACGGAGGCAGAGGCAGGCAGATCTCTGTGAGTTCGAGGCTAGCCTGTTCTACAAGAGCTAGTTCCAAGACAATCTCAAAGTCTACACAAAGAAACCCTGTCTCTAAAAACCAAATTATATATATATATATCTCCATCCTTTTGTGAATGTCTGTGTGTATGTGACAGTATGCAACAACACAGCAGTCCCAGGACTGCTGACGCAAGAGCTTCTAGCAGTTCTCCTGTCTCTTTTATTTTCCCCATTGCAGCACTGGGATTACAAATACATGCTATCATGCCCAGCTTTATGTTGGTTCAGGGAATTCAAACTCAGGTCCTCATATTTGGGCAAGTTTTACCCATTGATCTATCTCCCCAGCCCTTTTACAACCTTTTAAAATAGAGCTGTCAGGTAACAAAGAGCATCTTGGGAACAACTGTGATTATAACTCCACTACAATATTGCTCTATAAGCTTAATCTAGGGGTATCCTATCATTACAACATAGCTTTACCAAGTCCACTGTACAGCCAGACACAGGAAAAAGCTAAGCACAGATCTGTTATTCTTTCCAATGAAGCCTGTATTTTTATTGTTAGGGATAGTCTTTTAATCATAAACATAGTTTTGCATACATTTGAAAATATATCCATAAAAGCAAATTTGTAGCAGTGTAGTTGCTTGTTCAAAGAATATGTGTGTTACATATTTTTCTAGATATAACCTAAACTGCTCCTAAAATATTGTGCCAATCTTTTTAACTACAACCAAGAGTAAATGCAAATAGAGTCTATTCTGGAGCAGAAAACAGCAGTATTTATTTAAGGGCATTGCCTTGGAAAGAAAGTTAACTCTGGGGACAGCAGCAAGCCAAATACTAGGGCAGGAAGAGAAAAGCTCTGAAGCTGAACTGAGGCCAGGCTACTTTGAGAAGAGCAACACTTCACATCCAAATTATAAGTTCTCTTTGTTACAATAGCTGTCTGTTAGATCCGGAAGGCTTTACTATGGTTTATATGAACTGTAGTAACATAAGAACTGGACCCATACTTAAGCTAAAAGGACTCATGGAACCAATGTAAATGGCAGCAGCTGTAAAAGCTAGTGACCAAAAGAACCCTGGGTTGAAGGACCTGCTGAAAAGACAATCCTCAGAACACAAACAGACGTCCAGTATCTGGGGAGGAGAGACCCATAAAACTAGCCAGCTGCAGCTAACAGAAGCAACAGGACATTAAGGAGAAATGTAATCAAAGTCAGTGAAACAGGAAGTAAAATTAATTTACTTACAAGCATGCTTCAAAAAAATAAAAATAAGATGCTGGTTTAAAGAATTGAAAAACAGCATTTCGGAGATGACCAGGAAAAGAAGATTCACTGAAAAGGAGTGTACAGAGATGAGAACCTTAAAGATTTTAGATGCAAGACATACTGTATGTTCTTAGTTGACTGAAGCACATGAGCACCTTGTCACTGCACTGTGTTTGAGAAGAAACAAGATTCCTCTAGGGGATCCATCCTAGTGCACCTCATATCTGCAAAATCACAGCTAGTCCAGCTGACACACGCTGCTATGGGAATCCTGGTGCCGTACGTGTACAAAATGTAACATGTAACCCACTCAATGAACTGACAGTAGTTCCTGCTATGGATACATTTTCATAACACCGCCAACCCTGAGTGACTTTGAGGACATTTGTGATGCACACTCCATATTTACAAAGCCTGCAGCTTTCAGCCTATGCCACATTCTATAGACCTTCCCAAGCTTCATCTCAGACGTGTTGCCTGAGCACAATTCTAATCAGCACAAACCAAAACCTTAAATTTAAAAAATGCTTAAAATTGTGTAACTTTTTATGGGGTAAATAAAAAATTTAAGTTCCTATAGAAATCTAGTATTTGGGGGTTTTGCTGTTGTTGAGCGATGGAGTTTTATTTTGATTAAAAATGAAAAGCATTGTGGCTAGTTTTATGTAAACATGACACAAGCTAGCATCACTTTGGAGAGGGAACTTCAACTGGGAAAACACACCACCAGATTCACCTCCGTATAAGCCTATGGTACATTTTCCTTGCGTGATGAACAATGTGGAAGGGTCCAGCTTCCTGTGGGTAGTAACACCCCTGGGCTGGTGGTCCTGGGTACTATAAGAAAGCAGGCTGAGCAGGTCATGAGGAGCAAGCCAGTCAGCAGTTACTTGCTAGTTCCTGCTTCAGTTCCTGTCTCCACGTTTCCATCTTGAACTGGATGGTGAACTACAAACTGTAGACAACCCTTTTCCTCCCCCAAGTGTTTTTGTTCATGGCATTTTATCACAGCAAGACAATACCCTTGCTTTCTTGTTCCAATAGTGTCTTACAAAAATAAAATAAGTATATCACATAATAAATAATAGTTTGGAGGCATAAAAATGCCAACAATAATTTTTATATATATCACTATATCATACTTCTAGTTACCTCAGCTATTTTACAGTAAAACAAGGTAAAAATCCACATAAGAAAACACACCCAGGCTGGGCAGTGGTGGCGCATGCCTTTAATCCCAGCACTTGGGAGACAGAGGCATGCGGTTCTCTGTGAGTTGGAGGCCAGCCTGGTCTACAGAGCTAGTTCCAGGACAGGCTCCAAAGGTACAGAGAAACCCTGTCTCGAAAAACTCAAAAACAAAAGAAAACAAACAAACAAACAAAAAATCCCCCAGTTGCATAATGCTAAACATCAAATAAATTCCAGGTAGACCATGAAAGATGATATGATACAGGATGACCTCCTGTATGCTGTAAAAATGTTTTAGCATTGGTTAATAAAGAAGCTGATTTGGCCAACAGCTAGACAGAATAGAGTCAGTCGGGGAAATCCAAACAGATACAGGGAAATAGAAGGCAGAGTCAGAGAGGTACCAACAGTATCACAGCTTCTCTGGAGAAGCAAGATGTGAGGTAACAAACCATGAGCCTTGTGGTAAAATATAGAATAATGGAAATGGATTAATTTAAGTTGTGAGAGCTAGTTAATAATAAGCCTGCACTAATAGGTCAAACCATTTGTAATTAATATTAAGCCTCAGAGTGGTTATTTGGGAATTTGTGGGCAGGAGAGAAATCTCCATTTACAAGGATGCAAAATTAACAGAATGTTAAGAATACAGGTGGGGGGGGGGGGGCTGGGCTGGAGAGATGGCTCAGAGGTTAAGTGCACTAGCTGCTCTTCCAGAGGACCTGAGTTCAATTCCCAGCAACCACATGGTGACTCACAGCCATCTGTAATGAGATCTGGCACCCTCTTCTGGTGTGCACACTGTATACATAATAAATAAATTAAAAAAAAAAAAAAGAATACAGGTAGGGGTGGCAAGATGGCTCAGTGCATAATCTGACAGATAAGCTGCCAAATCTGACAGAGTTTGGCCCTAAGGACCCACATGGTGGAAGGAAAGAACTGACTCCTGTCAACTGTCCTCTGACTTCCATATGTGTACCATAGCACACACATACCTCTATCCACAAAACAATCAACTTGCTAAGATTTAGAAGCACTTGGGAGACTAGCCTCTATGGGGATTATCTTGATTAGGTTAATAATGGTGGAAGATAAGCCCACTGTGGGTGGCACTATTCCCTGGACCAAAGTCCTGGACTATATACACAAAGTAAAACATTAGCTGAGCAGGTACATTCATCCCTCTTTGTTTCTTGACTGTGGGTGCAATGTGACCAGCTGCCTCATGCTGCTGCAATTGTGACTTCTCACATCACAGGCTGCTCCTCCAACTGCCAGACAAGTCCCTTCTCCCTTAAGCTGTTTTTGTCAATGTATGCTAGCACAGTAACAGAAAAAAAAAAACAACAAAAAACAAAAAAACAGAAAAGCACTCAGCATCATTGGTCATTATGGCAATACAATAAAACTATAATGAGATGCTACTTCAAAATCACTAGAATGACTAGAATTTAAAACAATGTAAACATGTGACAAGGAAGTGGTAAAATGGGAACCCTCATACACCGTTGATGGGAATGTAAAAAGTATGGCCCCTTTGAAAACTGTTCCTGAAGCCGGGCGATGGTGGCGCACGCCTTTAATCCCGGCACTCGGGAGGCAGAGGCAGGCGGATCTCTGTGAGTTCGAGGCCAGCCTGGTCTACAAGAGCTAGTTCCAGGACGGGAACCAAAAAAGCTACGGAGAAACCCTGTCTCGAAAAATCAAAAAAAAAAAAACCTGTTCCTGAAAAGGTTAAACAAAAATCTATCCTATGACTGCAGTAAGAGGAGCAGCAGGCCGCTTCCCGCCTCCCGGCTCCTGGCCACCTGGCTAGCTTACACCCCGAAATAACAACAGAGTGGCGCTCTAACGTGGTCTACTAACTACTGAGAGGGCTTAAAAAGGAGAGAAAGAGAGAGAGAGAGAGAGATTGAGATTAACACAACTTTTTGCTGTTTGTGGGTGGCGTGCCACAGAGAGAATTCCTGACTCAGCAGCCTTACCAAAAAAAAAAAAGCCGTGCAGTTTTAAAACGCCAGCTTTCTGGGCTATGCTCCTAGCGTGACCTCTGTCTCTTGCAGGAGACAGAGAATTTGGATGGGGTTTTGTGAGTAAAATGCTTGCTTGCTTGATGGCAATGTAGACTTGCTGTGTACCTGGAACTGTGCACAGCTCAGGGGCACCAAATGGCTCTGAGGCAGGAGCAGTTCCACCATGCTGAACTGTGCTGATCTCAGGCAGGAACTGTCGTAATTATCATAATAACAGCGCAATTAAGGTTTAGACTGGGCAGGAAACAGGTGGTACCGTATTACCTCTTCATGATGCAACTTAAGTTTTTAAGAAGTGTTTAGCATTTTAAGAAGTGCTCCTAGACAGTAAAGAATTACAGATTCCCAATTCACACATAAAAGACCTCTAAATGGGTCACAGTGTTGGATGGGTGTATGCAAGCTTAGGAGAGAGAAGAAATAATGGACCAGGCAGTGTTTAAATGAATATAATTTGTCTGTTGTTATTTCAGGGTATAAGCTAGCCAGGTTGCTGGGAGCCTGGCAGCAGGAAGCGGCTGCCACCCCTTTTACAACATATGCCAAGAAGCAAATACGTGCAAATGTTCAGAGGATCATTATTCATAATAATCACAAAATGGAAATAATTCTAATGTCTACCACCTGATGAGCAGATAAACAAAATGTGTTATATCCATGCCATCAAATGTTATTCACCTATTAAACTGTATAAAGTATTACTTTATGCTATAGTATAAACCTTCAAATGATCACCCAATGAGAGAAGTCAGACACGAAAGGTTAAATATTATATAAAATCAATGTAATACTGAAAGAGGGCTAGAGTGTAGCTCAGGTAGAGTGTTTGCCTGGTAAGCACAAAACCCTGGGTTTCATCCACAGAACTCTCTCTGCAAAGAGCCATCAAGGCACTGATGTCCAAGTCCTGAGAGGTGTATGTATACAGAAAGACAAATGGTTGTTAGGAACTGAGGGGATGAATAACAGCTGACTACTGCTGAGCACAGGTTGGGGTTGGGGGTATGGAGGGATGGGGCTTGAGGTGTTCTAAAATTAAATGGTGACGATAGCTGCACAATTCTTTCTGGAACTCCTAAAAACAGGCCAGTAAGATAAATGTGTGGTAAAGAACTTGCCACAAGGGCTGGCAGTCTAAGTGACTCCTGGGCTTCCATGGTAGAAGGGGAGAACTGACTCAAGGTGTTCTCTGACCTCTATCATGTGTGTTCTATGCCATATAAATTACCTCTCAATAAAGCTGTTACCAAAATTGTTAAAACATGTTAAACATTATAGGTACTAATAAATCAGCCTGTTAATTATATTATTCAGATTCTCTTTACCTATTTCCCCCCGCTATTACGGACACACCGAGGTGACCACTAATGAGTCACTGCTCTTGTGTGTCACTCCTACTAGAGTACACTAGAAGCCTGTGAATGACTTCTAGCTGGAAGAACATGGCAAAAATGAGGTGATATTATGCCTGCAATTATGCTTCATTATATAGTACTCCATTTGTGCTGTCTAGAGAGCCTCCTTCTGGTCTTGAAGCAGAAAGACATGCTGTGAACTGCCTATGGAAAGGCTCACCTGACAGGACTGTGGGCAGCCACTAGAACCTATTACTGGCTGCAGGCTCACAAGAGCTCAGATCCTCACTCACAGAGCTACAGGAAAATGAATTTTGCCAACAACCTGAATGAACCCGGAAGAAGCAGGTCTTCCTTAATTAGAATTCCTAATGAGAATACAGCACTGTTTGGCACTGTGAAACCCCGAAGAGACCATTTAGGCATCCTAGACTTCCTAGCCACATAAGGTAGAAGATAATAACCTATATTTCATAGAAAGACAATACCTGTTTGTTAGCACAATGACCTGAGTGGTAGTCCTTACACAGCATTGGTACCTCATACCTGGGATTTTATCATTTTCTTCTTACTCTTAATGGATTTTTGCTTAAATATTGGGAGTTGTATAAGGAGAAAATTAGAAATTTTGGGGTGATATTTGTGTGTGTGTGTATAAGAGAGTTTTTTAATGTGTGTATGAGTGGTATGTGTGTGAGACTGTGTGTATGTGAGTGTTTGGTGTATATGTATGAGTGATTTTATATGTGACTGGGTGTGCATATGAGTGCATGTGACTGGTGATTAGGGTATGTGTATGAGTGACTGGGTGAGGGAGGAGGTGCCCCCACATGACTGTACACGTATGCCAAGGTACACATGTGCAGCCTGAGAACAAGTTTTGGGATTCAGTTTTTATATTTCACTTTGTTTTTAAAGTAGGGTCTCTCTTTCCTGCCACTTTATTTCAAGCTGGTTTGAACAACTCTCCCATAAAAATGTTGGCGTTCTCCTGTTGAGGGGATTGCAGACCTGCACTACTACCCCAGGCATCTTACATGGGCCTGGGAATGAACTCAGGTTTTCAGCTTTTCACTCACTGAGCCATATCCCCATGTCCAACCAGAATCTTTTTGAGGTACTCACAACAAGCTTAGAGGGCCTGGAAGCAAGATGGCTTACTGGGTCAAGATAACTGATATACAAGTGTGCCTTGGTGTGCACACACATACTCTAAATAAAATAAAATTTAAACAAAGTTTATAGTGTTTCTGATTTCAGAGTAACTATGTTCAAGGAGGTAATCTGTGAAATATTCTAAATCAGAAACATTTTCAGTTCTCATCATTTCAGACATGATTTTAAAAACAATGACATTTATTAAACATCACTCATGAGCAAGACAATTGCAAACTCATCAGGCTAACTTGATAGCTCTAAAATGTTTTGATATTCTATTGCATCCTTAAGTCAGACATACTCCCTATGTCAGGTATGTTCTCACTGCAAATATCTCCTATTCCCAAACTGACACTTGTTTAGGTAGTGTGAAAATCAAGAAGATACAACAACAGTAACAGTTTCATATCACACTTTATATTGTTAAAATAATGCTATATGACTGTCACATTTGAAACAATGCAACACAGCAATGCATGATATGAGGTTTGTTACAAAGCAGCACAGACTTCTGAGCAAAGTTGAGGTGAACAGGCAAAAACTGTGAGTCCAGTACAGCAATTTCACTTCTGATCTAAAGTCAGGGGCTTATGCAAATAGTAAAATCTGATTTTTAGGTGTTAGCATGCCTCTGTGACTAATAAACTTTTTAAAATCTGAAAAAGAATAAGAAATGTAGCTTATAGTTTGTTACAGGCAGGAGAATTATCAATTCTAGATCAGCCTGGGTACTGGATAACAGTTCTATTCCTGGGTACTTGGAAACATTCTATCCTGCAGGGAAGCTCCTTAAGCAAGAAGGTAAACAACTCAAAATAGCTTCAGGAAGTCCCTGAAACCGACCAGATTCACTAGGCTCCTTCATGCCAGCATAGACAATGAAAGAGGAAAGTCCCCCTCAGATGGAAAGAAGCTGAGCTGCAAAGGCCCTTGGACCAGACCAGCTGCCTGGAAGAAGCAGAAACCTGCTGAGCTGCCTGGAAGAGGTTTAGACCAATTGAGCCACTTGGAAAGGACACTTTACATCCTCCTGAGCTGCCAGCAGGCTATGCAGGGTACACCAAGTTCCCTGCTGTGTGAGCAGTCACTCATGCTGAGGTGGGCCTTTGTGATGATGATGTCTTTGAGTCATTACTGCTTCAGTAAGTAAGCCCTCTCATATTCCTGTAAGTAACCCCAATAAAACTCATTGTCTCACGAAGTTGGACTTTGGTGGTGTCCATACTTTGGTCTGTCATGAGCTATCTGGGTTGAGAGAATGTGTGTGCATCTTCCCAAAAAGAGTTTTGTCACACAACATTGGGTAACTGAATCTTTGTCTCAAACATGTAAGGTAGGAGAAAACCAGATGAGATGAGATGAGATGAGATGAGATGAGATGAGATGAGACGAGACGAGACGAGACGAGACCAGGTGAAGCAGGACCAGAGTCAAGAGTCAGCAAGATGGCAGAACAGGTAATGGCACTTGCCTCACAGGACTGATCCCTGGAACCCATGTTAAGATAGGAGAGAACCAAACCCACAAAGTAGTCTTCTACTTCCACACAAATGCTATGGCATGTGACACCTGATGTAGGTGGGTCTTCTATCTATCTGTTGTTTCATTGGTTAACTAATAAAGAAAACTGCTTGGCCTGATAGGTCAGAACATAGGTAGGCGGCAAAGACAGAACAGAATGCTGGGAAGAAGGGAAGTGAGGCAGACGCTATAGCTCTCCTCTACAAGATGGACGCAGGTTAAGGTTAAGATCCTTCCCGGTAAATCACCACCTCCTGGTGCTACACACATGAATAGAAATGGGTTAATCAAGATATGAGAGTTAGCCAATAAGAGGCTAGAACTAATGGGCCAGGCAGTGTTTAAAAGAATACAATTTGTGTGTTGTTATTTCAGGTATAAAGCTAGCCATGAGTCGGGCGGTGGTGGCGCACGCCTTTAATCCCAGCACTTGGGAGGCAGAAGCAGGTGGATCTCTGGGAGTTCAAGGCCAGCCTGGTCCACAAGAGCTAGTTCCTGGACGGGCACCAAAGCTACAGAGAAACCCTGTCTCGAAAAACCAAATAAAATAAAGTAAAATAAAATAAAATAAAGCTAGCTGTGCAGGAGCTGAGTGGGAACACAGCCTGCCGCTCCTCACTACAGACACCTCCCCCATATAAATTGAAAGAATAATAAAATACTAAAATAATAAAAGCTGCCACCTGTATCATCACCCTCTTAATGGACATCATTCCACTTACCAAGATCAACTTTTTTAAAATCGAGACAGGGTCCCAAATTTATGCAGGCCTGGCTGGTCTGAAACTTGTTATGTAAACCAGGCTGGACTGGAACTCAGAGGACCATCCACCTGCTTGTACCTCCTGAGTGCTGGGACTAAAGGCTGTGCCAACACAATTAGCCCCACCTTTCCTTTTATCTAATTCTTACTGTATCTTATTGTAATATAATATATAACTGACATTTCCCCAGTTACACTGTAAAATCATGAAAAAACAGAAATTTTTATCTATCTTGTATCCTGATCTAATGCTAGAAACATAGCTAGCTACCGACCAAATACTATTTGCTGGCTCCAATCACCAGAATAAGCTATCAGTGCATAGACAAGAGAGCCTTCTCATTCCACCCTGAGCAACAGTATATACAAAGTAGGCAGGAGAAGCAGGGAACAGTCTTGGATTGTCCTACATTGTGCTGGCCAAACATTATCCTTTAAAATTCTCTCCTCCTCATGACCTTTATAATATAAAAAATAAAAGGGTGCACCTTTAATCCCAGCACTTGTGAGGCAGGGGCAGGCAGATCTCTGTGAGCTTCAGGACAGTCAGGACTATACAAAGAAACCCTGTCTTGAAGAAAACAAAAAAAATCTCTCATCCTCTTCCTGCCTCCATCCATGTATGGTGAGAGGTGTCCTAATTATGTAAAACACAAATTAGTCATATAAAGACTGAAAACTGAGAACCATTTTGAAAGAGATGGAAAGTACTTAAGAGACAGAATCAAGAAGCTCACTTTGGTTTCTGTACTGTCAATGAAATGGCAGAAGCCAGAACCAAATAGCTTTGCAACGTCTGTAATCTACTGACCAAGTGACTTCATTGTTTTCCGCATTTATCACTCTTATTTTCAAATGTTCATTTCTAAACTCTGGTATATTAAATTTTAGAAAGTCTCTTTCAGTGAACTCCCTGTGAAAATTAAAAAATATAACCCATGGTTCTGGATGACTATAAAAGGAAGAGTCTGGAATGCTATGCAAGCCAACAGAAGCAGTGAGACCAACAACAACAAAACATTTGTAAAATCTCAATAATTAATTTCTTATCTCCAACAGGGGAGCAGGTTCTTGATCAAAATAAAGATGATCATTTGGGTCTGTCCTGGCAGCTACCAATGCATCCATGCACAGCTACATCCACGCACAGAAACACAGGAAATAGAAAAAGCCTTTGGAACTGAGTGTGAAAAACTAAATTTAATCTCATCCAGATCAGCAGCAGATATTCCAGACACATCCAGACCACAGAAATCTGCTGGAAGGGGACACTAGAAAGGCCCCAAGGCAAGGTTCTCAGTCTTTTTTTTTTCCCTTTTATTTTTGATATTATAAAGGTCTTGCATAGCCCAGGTGGCTTAGAACTTGCTATAAAGTAGAAAAGTCCTTGAATTTTCTACCTATTAAATTCCGGAATTACAGATACCCATCACTAAGCCCACCTAAAAGCAGGTTTTGTTAGCGATAAAAAGAACACAACTGGCAGGCATGATATCTCAAATCTTTAATCCCAGAACTTGGGAAGTGTGAATTCAAGGTCAACCCTGGTCTTTCATAAAAGTCTCAGAACAGTACCAAGGCTAGTGAGACCTTGCCTAAAACAAAAACAAAATACAACCTACAATGAAACAAACCACCATTAATTTGGACATGATTTTAATTTTTTTTTTTTCTTTTTTGGTTTTTCAAGACAGGGTTTCTCTGTGGTTTTTGGAGCCTGTCCTGGAACTAGCTCTTGTAGACCAGGCTGGTCTCGAACTCACAGAGATCCGCCTGCCTCTGCCTCCCAAGTGCTGGGATTAAAGGCGTGCGCCACCACCGCCTGGCTTGGACATGATTTTAAAATGAAAAAACTCGGGGCTGGAGAGATGGCTGAGGTTAAGAGCACTGACTGCTCTTCCAGAGGTCCTGAGTTCAATTCCCAGCAACCACATGGTGGCTCATAGCCATCTATAATGAGAGCTGGTGAAAGGAATGTTGTATACATAATAAATAAATAAATCTTGAAAGAAAGAAAGAAAGAAAGAAAGAAAGAAAGAAAGAAAGAAAGAAACAAACAAACAAACAAACAAACAAACCCTGGCCCAAAGTAGTAAACAGATAAACGAGCACACACACAGACACACAAACCACCCTGAAGAATCAGGTTACATTCTCAATAATCAAGATTTACTTTAGGCTTTGGGAACAAAAGTAAACCATAATAGAATTAGGTAAAGTATAAAAAGAAAGCAGGTGCAGAGGGCACGAACGGCCCAGCGCTTGATAGGATGAGGAGGACTGCTGCAAGTTCCAGCCATTAGACCCTAGATCTAAAATCAAACCAGTGGCTAACAGTGAGGTCCAGAGTTTGGCTCTGCAGAACCCACATAAAGCTAGACAGAGGCACGTGTCTCCAATCTAAGCTGTTCCTCAGCAAGAGGGAAGCTGAAAAGGGAAGCTGAGATGTAGGAGCATACAGAGTGGTGAAATCTCAATTCAAATAAAGTGGATGATGAGGACCAACACCCCAGTTTTCCTATGACCTTTACACACTTAAAGTGACATGCACAAGCCTGCACATGCGTGCACACACACCCATCACATTTAAAAATAAAGACAAAAGTGATGACAATGTATAAGCAACTATAAAAGTGAAACAAATTTGGAATGTCTGTGATTCTTCCAACTAGAGACACATGAACTGCTAACTACTCAGAGAGTACATGTTTCTTTGTTAAAATAAGCCTCATGTTCAGCCTATGCAGAGAAAGAGGAAGGACAGAGACACAACAGGGACCTGGAGACTAGGCAGGAGCACCTCTTCTGAGGGTTGAGCTGTAGGTGTTCTGGAGCAGTCCAATAATCTGACACATAAACCAGCAGGACCATCTGTACTCTGCATCTCAACATTATACCCTCAAGTCACCCCAGGGGCTCGAGGTCCAGAGTCACACAGGTGAATCCAGCAGGACAATAGGGTGGCATGCATTTCCATGGTGGTAGACATCAACAAGGACCTCACCTTGTCACTGTCATCATGACAAATGTGGTCGTGATGGACGGACCGGCACTGAAAAGAAGCACCAACACTACCTACGGAGAAAAGGAAGGGAGAGTTAAGCAGCAGTAATTCCTTACATTAAACTGCTTTACCAATAGACTTATGTCCAGTATCCCATTTAGTCCTTAAACAAGCTCGTAAGCAGTAGGACAAGATTACTTATGGATTTTCAAAAGCTACATGTGCAAGCCCATGAGTGCACGGAAGCCAGACAACAACCTGTAGGACCAGGTTCTCCTCCCATGTGGTCAGGGACCAAGCTCAGGCAGTCATCTCACCCACTCGGGCAATCTGTGGGCCCTGTTGTGGCTTCTTCACAGAAGGAAGAACCAGACAAAAAGAAAGAAGATCCACAAAAAGCAGCAGTGAGAAGAGAGACGTGGAACTGAAGCCTGGCTAGCAACCCTGCCCCATTACTCTGAAAACGGCAAGGTCTTCTTCCCAAGTGAGACCCTTAAGTAAACACATCAGTAAGGCAAACCCTACTGTAAGACTATAATTACATTCCTGTTTGGTTTACACATACCTTGAGGCTGACCCTATAAATATAACATATAAAATACGCAGGCTTAATGGCACAGGAACTTTGGGAACTAAAGTAGAAAGATCAAGAGTTCAAAGACAAAGGACAAAGGGACCAAGGAGTCTTTGAGACAGTAGAATTTCTTTTTTAAGTCTATGTCAAATAAGATTTCAAGTATTGCTAGGCATGATGGCGCACAACCTCAAACACAGCAATTGGGAGGCAGAGGCAGGTGAATTACTATGAGTTTGAGGCCAGTCTAGTCTACATAAAGAGTTCCTGGCTAGCCAAGGCTATATAGTTAGACTCGGTCTTCAAAAAAAGAAAGGAAGGAAGAAAAAGAAGTCTTAGAAAAAAGTAGAGGATTTTGTTTTGTTTTGAATACATAATTTCAACGAAGAAGAAATGCAGAGACAGGAAGGTCACCACAATCACACCAGACCAATCTAGTCTATACATGGAATTCTAGGCCAGCCGGGAAAAAAAATCTATGTGTGTACATGTGTTAGGTGTGTGTGCGGCGTGTGTGTGTGGAGGGGGGGTTAATGTGCTTTTTTATTGCTAGGGAGTGTACACAGGCCTCATGCATTCTAGGCAAGTGCTCTCACTGAGTTGTATCTCAAGCACACAGCCTGGCCCAATCTTCTGAAAAGCTGGTGTTAAACATCAAGTCGTGAGTGGAGAGTAAGCATACTGTTATGAACTGTCCACAGGCACAGGAGTGAGCAGCGAGGTGCAGCTGTTGGGGGTGGGGGTGTTGGATTAACAATGAGTCTTGTGGTAAAACCCCTAATGACACAGAAGGAGCAGGACAAAAACAATGTGTGCTTTAGTAAAGGATCTTTAAATGATAGCTGCAAGACAACCCTAGGCAGAGATGAGAGCAATGGGAGAGCTCTCCATGTGAAGAAACACCAGCACCATTCCATGTTCACAACGAAAAGGGAAGGCGAGCAATCCTGTCTTTATCATTTATATACAAAATACAATAGTCACTTAGTTCCAGAGACACATTAAGGCTCAACAATTAGTTATCATTATAAGCAGGTAATTTGCTACAAAATTATTTCAAGCCAGGGCTGGAAATATGCCTTGGCAGTTGAAGAGCACCACCTGCTTTTCCAGAGGACCCAGGTTCAATCCCCAGAAGATTATTCAACCGAAACTTTAAAAGCCAGGAGGACCTGGCAGATGTATTTCAAGTTCTGACTCAACTGCCAACCCTGACTATTATTTTCAGCAAAACCGTCTGTTATAACTGAAATGAAAACTAAAAACTGCCCACGATAAAAATAGGTCAAAGGAATGCATGACCACTAACCCAGCTCCGCAGAAAATACTTACAGAAATCTTTTGGACTGAACAAGAAAACAAATCCATCCACAACCCCACAGGAAAAAAATAACGCTCACTAGAATAATAGGTAAGCAAGACAGGAAAAAGAAAGGAAAACCACATTACAAACTCAACAAATGACAGGAATTAATACTCACTTTTCAACAATAACTGAGTATTAAAAATCTCAATTCCCCAACCAAAATACAGAGGCTCCCACACCCTGGACTCCTCAAGCACCTGCAGTCACACGCACAAAACCACACACAGGTATGGGCCCACAATATTAAACCTACACACTACACACAGGTGTGGGCCCACACAATAAAAAAAGTAAGAATAGATCTTTGGAGAAAAGGGCACAGACTTGTAGACTGGATCAAAAAACAGGAACCATCTACTTGCTGTCTCCAAGAAACAGATGCCATACAAAAGTCAGATGTCACCTCAGGGTGAAGGAATGGAAAAGGTTCCATGTAAATGGACCTAGGAAACAAGCAGGTGTCACTTTTTCAGCAGCTGACAACACAGACTTTCAACCAAAATTAGTAAGGAAATATACAGATAATCACTTCACACTGACTAAGAACTAAGAGGTCATTATGATCCTAAAAGTATGCTTCAAGCAGCTGCACCTGATTTCATATCATAACGAATAATATCAGATGTAAAGCCAGACTGACTCTAACAATACTAGTGGTGACTTTAATACCCAACTCTCACCAGTTAACATGCCTCCCTGACAAAAAAATAAACAGAAACATGCAAATTAAATAACATTATAGATCAAATGGATTTTTTTGTTTGTTTGGGTTTTTGTTTTTTTTGTTTTGTTTTTTTGGTTCTTTTTTTTGGTTTTTCAAGACAGGGTTTCTCTATAGTTTTGGAGCCTATCCTGGAACTAGCTCTTATAGACCAAGTTGGCCTCGAACTCACAGAGATCCATCTGCCTCTGCCTCCCAAGTGCTGGGATTAAAGGCGTGTGCCACCACCACCCCGCTATAGATCCAATGAATTTAATAGAGAACTATAGACCAGTCCAAACTCTGAAGAATACACATTATTCCCATGGAACTTTCTCCAAAATAGATCGTGTATTCTCAAACAAAGCAAGTCTCAACAAACACAGAAAAACAAGTCCTTGTAGTCTATCTGATCACAGTGGAATAAGACTATGGGCAGTGGTGGCACACACATTTAATCCCAGCACACAGGAGGCAGAGGCGGGTGGATTCCTGAGTTCGAAGCCAGCCTAGTCTACAAAGCGAGTCTCAGGACAGTCAGGGTGATTACACAAATAAGCACTGTCTCTCTTGGGCTGGAGAGATGGCTCAGTGGTTAAGAGCATTGTCTGCTCTTCCAAAGGTCATAAGTTCAATTCCCAGCAACCACATGGTGGCTCACAACCATCTGTAATGAGGTCTGGTGCCCTCTTCTGGTCTGCAGACACATACACAAACAACAGAATATTGTATACATAATAAATAAATATTAAAAAAAACTAGTCTGGCTAAGGGTTTGTCAATCATACTTTTCAAACTTCTTGTTGCATTGATTCTTTGTGTTGTTATTTTGTTTCCATTTAATTAATGTCTGCCCTGATCTTGATTTCTTTTCATCTACTGGTTTGGGGTTTTTAATCTTTCATTTTTGAGGACTCTTAAGCTGTATCATTATTTATTTGAGTTCTCTCTGGCTTCTTTTTTGTTGTTTGTTTTTTTTTAGAGACAGTGTTTTTTTTTTTAATATTAAAATTAGAGACTCAGATAAAAGGAGAGCCACTACAACAGATCCAAACGAAATATAGAAAATCATTAGGTTTTACCTGGAAAATGGGCATCATAAATAAAAAATAGAAATACAAGTAAAAAAATAACCCCAAACATAGCAATTTTTTTTTTTTTTGAGACAGTGTCTCTCTATGCAGTTCTGACTGTCCTGGAACTCTGTAGACCAGGCTGGCCTCGACCGCATAGATTCTCCTGCCTTTGTCTCCCAAGTGCTGGGATTCAAGGCATGCGCCACCGTGTGTGGAAGTTAACTTTAAAAACAAAACAAAAACAAAAAAACTCACAATGTCAACCTGGAATGACAGCCTAAGGAAGATTATACAGTTAGACCCTTCTCCTCCACCTATGAGAAAGGTCACCTCCAAGTGGCTGTGTGCATCATTCCTAGGGCACAGCACTTAGAGCTTTAGAGTCTCAGTTCTTGGGTTCTCCTACACCCACCCCTTCCTCCATCCTTCAGGTATGCTTGAAGACTACAGAGAACCTCACACAGGACCTTTAGCCCTCCAAGTGTAAACACCAATTCTATCACAGAGCAGCTAAATTTCTTTCTGTTCTTAGGGTCCGAGGAGAAGAGCTGGCATAAACAGCTCATAAATTCAGGGTTCTACCAGCATCCTCTAAAGCTGAGGACATGATTCAGTGCACCAGTTTACTGAAATGCTCTTGTCCTCTTGTGCTTCTTGGGAAGAAAACTTGGGACTTTGAAATGATTTAAACATTAATTTCTGACAGGATTGAGAACAGTCCTGGGAACTTCACATGTGCTGGGCTGGAGAGACGGCTCAGTGTTAAGAGTACTGGCTGCTCTTCCAGAGGACCAGGTTCAGTTCCCAGCACAGCTGCCATATGTAACTCCAGTTACAGAGAATCTGACACCTCACACAGATATACATGCGGGCAAAACATCAATATATATAAAATAAAAATAGATCATTAAAAAACAACAAAAACTAGGAGCTGGGCAGTGCCTTTAGTCCCAGCACTCAGGAGGCAGAGGCAGGTGGATCTCTGTGAGTTTGAGGCCAGTCTGGTCTACAAAGCAAGTTTTTGGACAGTCAGAGTTACACAGAGAAACCTTGTCTTAAACAAACAAACAAAAAGCTGGGACCAGTGAGATAAGTCAGCTGGTAAAGACTTGAGTGTGACAGAGGACACATGCAGACGTAAAGAAAGAACCCACCTATTGCCATGAGGTGTCAGTCAGAGCATATATGCATCCATGCATGCACAAAATAATACCGATGATGCATTTTCCTTAAATTGCATTTAAAAATTAAAGCTCAGGATGGTGGCACAAACCTGTAATCACAGAACCCAGGGCATAGGCAGGGTAAACAGGAACAAAAGTCAAGTCCTACTACATACTGAATTCAAAGTCAGTCTGAGCTACGCAACACTCTGTCTCAACAAACAAACAACAAAAACACGACTACACTAAAATCTGAAAACTAGTTGTTTATAAAGTTTAAATACACATCGAGTTATGCTGATTAAGCTCTTGTGGTTATCTGTGGCTAGATCTAATCAAAATAGGGCTAGTTCTGAATCTTCAGAGTGTGATGGCTATACAAGTCTAAGAGCACGAGAAACTATAACGCTGGTAAATGCTAACAAACCACCTGCCTAACTAGGTACTGCCAGGGCCAGCAAGAGGGCTCCGATGGCAAAGGTACTTGTTGCTAGTGTCTGACAACCTGTGTTCAATCCCAGGAACACACTGGGCAGAAGGAGAGTAACAACTTCTACAAGTTATCCTCTGACTCACACACATGCCTCATACACTTACAAACACAATTAGGTACTTTAAAGAAATCTCAACTAGAAACTCTCAGTTACCTCCCCCTAACCCCAGCTACTTCCCCCTTCCCAGTTACTTTTCTATGCTGTGATAAAATACTATGAAAAAGACCAGTTTGTTCTGCCTCACAGTTCAAAGATCCATCTGTCTATCATGGTGAGAAACAGCCGATGATATCATAACCAGAGAAATCATTGAAATGTGTCTTTCCGTCGTCCCCTTTCTCCATTCATTACAGTGCCTCCCTCATTTTGCTAAGCCTCAGATTTTTAACACTGAAAAAAAAAATAGCTATATTTAGAACAAAGTAAAAAAGTCATTCCACTGAACTTCCTAGCCCATCTCTTACTTTATTCATGACTATTATACATTTCCAGTGCTTCAGCACGTGTGTGCAGGTGAGAGGACAGCACCGTGGAGTGCACTCACTCTCTCCTTCTACCTCCACATGGGTTGGAGATTCAATCTCAGCTTGTCGGGCTTGTGTGGCAAGCACCTGGCCCACTGAGGCTCTGTCCCAGAGCGGACACTACCATCGGGACACCAATCCTTACCTTAGTTCTTAGGTGGGAGCACTGAGGGAGGTGTTTCTTCACTGAAATATTGCAAGCCTACATGCAACTCAGCAGTGCTAGATGTCAGCTCACCAATCTACCTCTACTAGTGTACGCTCACTACAGTGGGGGCCACAGGGCACCAAAGGCAGAGTGAGGATGGACAAGTCCTGAGACCTCCAGCGCCAGTCTACTGCCCCAGACCACACCCCGGCACTGTCGTGTCCTAGCCACCATGAGAAATTGGGCGCTGTACAGACATCAGCAAAACCTTTCTTACAGTGACTTCTCAGGAGAAGTGTATGCTGGTTGACTGAATATTCATTCCAGTCATCAGAGATTGATACTGGACTCGGAAAATCACAATTATCACAAGGAAAAATAAAACAAGAGGGAAAGTTAACTGAGCAAGCACTAGCCCTATCCCCGGACACAGAGTAAACTATTTTCTTTTTACTAAATCTTTTCCATAAAGTAGTGTCTCGGTACAAATAGTCTAGCCCCACAACTGACCAGCAGTGCTCAAATCAACGCTCTATAACGCAGTGTACACTTTTAAAATGAAAGGTACACTGGGCATGATGGGAGACACCTGTGATTCCAGCACTTGAAGAGGCAAGAGGATCCAAAGTTCCAAGGCCAGCTTGGGCCATGCAGCGAGACCCAGTTGTAAAAAGTGAGGGTAGAGGGCGAAGAGTGACCTGAACATGTAAGGTGTTCGTCACATGGCCCAGCACATCTACAACACCATGTTTGTATTATTTCCCACATTCCCATGAAAGTTCCTATTTCCTCATCTGAAACGAGCACGTGACTGCTTCAAGCTGAAACAGACCTGTCACAACACCCAGAATGCATCAAGGAGATGAAGGTCATCCTTGACCACATAGCAAATTTGACGCCAGCATGAACTACTTGAAAAACCATTCAATACCTGAATTTACTCTATAAATACTTGTAATTGGTTAATGATGGGGTTTTTGGCAGAATTATTTTTTTCTACAGCACCACTAGTCATGAGCAGAAACTGGTACAGATTAGGAATGCCTTATAAGACAAGGGCATTTCACTTAATACAGGGTAAAGTAAGTCAATAGAAAGTTATTAATGTGTTAAAGACTCCCACAAATCTGACTTTTTTTTCTTTTTTAAATTTTTTTTTATTTTTTTTATTGAAAAAAAAAATTTCCGCCTCCTCCCCACCTCCCATTTCCCTCCCCCTCCTCCCGCCCCTCTCCCCCTCCCCCCACTCCTCTTCTCCTCCCTGTCCAGTCCGAAGAGCAGTCAGGGTTCCCTGCCCTGTGGAAAGTCCAAGGTCCTCCCCCCTCCATCCAGGTCTAGGAAGGTGAACATCCAAACTGTCTAGGCTCCTTTTTTGTATCATAATTTTTTAATTTTAAACGGTGACACCATATACAACTTTACCACTTTAACCACTGAGAATGCATAATACAGGGGTATTAATTATATCCATGATGTGTGTGAACAGCTGCGCTGCTATTTTCAAGGCATTTTCATTATCTCAAACAGAAAACCTGTATCATTCAATAACTTCGCTTCACCAATGTCCTTTTTAAAAAACTATAGTTAAAGACTTAGTAACTTTCAAGTTATGATATGCTGCCACCAGGTGGCGAGAGAGTGTCAAGGCGTCCATGACAGGAACAGAGGGCAGGCAGTTTCACCTTCCCTAAAAATTAGAATAGAAACAGCATCTGCATAATGAACTTTCACTTGCCCTTAAAACCCTCTGTGGTGTGGAGCTTGGGCTGGCAGTAGAGTGACCGCTTAGCAGTGGTTTAGTCCTAACTGCCACCATAGAAAATAAAGAGCATGCTTAAAGACTGACAACTAAACTCATACAAACTTTAGAACATGAAGTTAGGGAAAATGTTTAAAGAAAAAAAAAGGGAATCTAAATTAGTGACTATGTCACTGACTTGGTAATCATCGTTTTACCTAAGACTCAAAATTAATGAGTTTCAGTCTGGTACCAAATGATCCCCAATTTTGGGGGTGTGTGGGAGTAGTTAACTGGGGAATGATTGTAGGGGTTGTATTTGCTCAGCAAGTGATCTACTAGTGGGCCCTTTCTTTGCTTTGTTTCCGGTAGGGATACCGAGTGGCTGGCCTTGCTGGTGATCTGCTTCTTCTTCCCCAAATGCCGAGACTATCAGTACACAGAACATCATTCCTATATTTTCCTTTTTTTTTTCTTTTTTTTCTTTTTTTTTTTTTTTTTGGGGGGGGGGTTTTCGAGACAGGGTTTCTCTGAAGCTTTGGAGCCTGTCCTGGAACTAGTTCTTGCAGATCAGGCTGGCCTCGAACTCACAGAGATCCACCTGCCTCTGCCTCCCAAAGTGCTGGGATTAAAGGTGTGTCACCACTGCCTGGCTGAGACAAGTTATTGTTATGTAGCCCACACTGGCATTCTTCCTCGGTCTCCCAAAAGTTGAAATAATGGATAATGTCCAACTCTAAAGAATTTCTTTGACAGAAAAAGATCTGTTTCATGACATTTTTTTTATTTTTAGCTTTAAATTCATATATTAGCACACATGACTCCAAACAACCACGAGCAGAAAGAACAACACTAGAGGAAACACAATACCTTATTTTTGAATTATACCACAGTACTGTAGTAGTAAGTACAGCATGGTACAGACACAGAACGTGAAAGATGGACTAATAGGAAAGAAATAAATCAAGACAACTCTAGCTATCTGATTCTCAACAAAAGGAGCAAGCACATCCACTGGGGGGAAGCTAGTCTCTTCAACAAACAGTGCTGGAAAACTAGATACGAAGAAAACTAAAATTAAATTCCTATCCAATTCAAAAATAATTTAGAATGCTTCATTTTAAATCAATTCAAAATGTTCAGAGACAGGAAAACATTTCGGGATAGAGGAGGGAAATAATATTGGGAACTGGCAAATGGGGACAACAGCAAATTCAACAGTTTCTGCACAGCTAAAGAGACCATCAGAAGTGAACAGACAGCCTACAGACCGAGAGAAAAGTTTTACCAGCTATTCATCCATCAGGGAAATAATATACAAAACACATGGAGAACTTTAAAAATTTTGCTTCAATAAAAAACAATTTAAGCAATAAATAAACAGATGCTTCTCAAAAGAAACACAAATAGACCATAAAAGCAAAAAAGAAAAAAAAGTTCAATATCTTTAGTCATGGGGAAATTGCAAATTAAAACTAAGCTGAGGACTGGGATGTAGTTAACTGGTAGAGTGCTTGCCACGTTTGAACTCTGGTGTATTAACCGGGCACAGTGTTTCACACGTGCGTGTAATAGCAGCACTATGAAGGCAGAGGTATGTGGCCCAGAGTTCAAGGTCAGACTGAGATAGGTAAGAACCTGAGAACAGAGCCTGGCAGCGGTGGCACACGCCTTTAATCCCAGCACTTGGGAGGCAGAGGCTGGCAAATCTCTGTGAGTTTGAGGCCAGCCTGGTCTACAAGAGCTAGTTCCAGGACAGGAACCAAAAAGCTACAGAGAAACCCTGTCTTGAAAATTAAAAAAAAAAAAAAAAAAAAAAAAAAAAAGAACCTGAGAACAGGACAGAGTGGCACACACCTGGAATCCCAGCCTTGGGGAAGCTGAGGCTGGAGGATAGAAGCTCAAGGACAATCTAGGCTATCATCAGACCCTGGTGCATGAAACCTCAAAAAAAATAACACTCGGATTTCAACTCACCCCACTCACAGTGGCTATTCTCAATAACACAAAAGAAAACCAGGCGCTGTGGCCCCTGTTCATAATCTCAGCATTTGGAAGGCTGGGGCATGATGACTCCATGCATCCAAGACCAGCCTGGGTTATGGAGTGAGATTTCTAAGTATACTGGCCTACATCTGTATTCTCTGCAATAGGGAAGCTGAAATAAGAGGATTGCTTCAAGGTCAAGGCCAGCATGGGCTACAAAGTTAAGGCCATTCCAAAAAGTCAAACATATGAGGAGATAGTTCAGCTGGTAAAGTGCTTGCTGCAAAAGTATAATGACCAAATTGATCTCCAGACCTCACAGAAAAAGTATAATGACCAAATTGATCTCCAGACCTCACAGAAAAAGCCAGGTGTGAGGTAACACTGGGGAGGCAAAGACAAACAGATCCCTAGGATTAGCTTTCTACGCTAGCCGGGAACAGACTGAAAAATAAGGTGGATGGCTCCCAAGGTAAACTCTGGTACCATATGCATACATGTGTGCGCGCGCAAACACAAACACACACACACACACACAGCACGGGGGGGGGGGGGGCAGCAGACAGACAGATAGACAAAGTCCTAATCAAAAATCATTCAATTTGGGGAAAATGGATGGACCTGAAGATCATTATATTAAGCAAAATAAGACAACCTCAGAGAAATATATTTTCTCTCATATGTGAAATGAAGACTGTGTTTTTAAAGGCCAAGAAAGTAGTGAGGGAACTATTTGGGGCCTAGGAGAAGGAAGTAGAGGGTAGAAAAGATCAAAGTACAACAATGAATGTATGAAAATACTTTGTATAATAAATATAAGCTAAGAAGTCTAGAAATGTAGCACAATGGTCCAGCACCTGCTTAACAAGTGCAAGGCCTTAAATCCAATCTTCAGTACCACAAAAACAGAACACATCTATATAATAACAAACCTAGACATTGGGTTTGGAAGATGACTCAGTGAGTAAAGTGCTTATTGCTCAAGGACTTACATAAAGTCAGGACAGCAGTATAGTAATATTTTATTTGTGTTTTAATAAATAAAGCTTGCCTGAATATCAGAGTGCAAAGCTAGCCACACCAGTCAGCCATACAGGCCAGGCAGTGGTGGCACACACCTTTAATCCCAGGAGCCACACTAGTTAGCCATAGCTAAGTAATAGGTTAAGGAGGTGGTGCAGGCCTTTAATCCCAGCACTAGAGTATAAAACAGGAGGAGACAGGTCTCACGCTCAGTCTCAGTCTGATGATTCATGGAGGCAGGTCTGCCATTCAGATCTGAGGTAGAGGTAAGAGCTAGTCTCTGGGCTTTTATTATTCGTGCTACACGGCAGTGCATGTCTTGATCCCGGCACTCCTACAGAAACATAGTACACTGTACTGCAGGTTGGCTTGGAATTCTCTATCATCCTTCTGCCTCAATTTACCAAGTGCTGAGATTATAGGTATGAGTCAATGTGCCTGACTTAACCATTATTAACATTTAAAATTTTACTGAGATGTAATTGACACATCATAAAAATTCACCCTGCTAAGCTTCACTGGTTTGTTATGTGCATTCATAGCTACACATTGCTCACAGCTAATTTAAGAGTATTTTCATCACCCCATTACCAGTCACCCAACCTCTTCTCCGCCTTCTCCAGCAGCTGAGTGAACCAGCAGATATTTCCGCCACAGCAGATTTACCTATTTGGGACATTTTATATTAAGAAAAGCATATGAGAGAGCGGGGGTTTGTGCCTGGTTTCTTCCATTTAGCAAGTTTCAAAATTTATCCATGTTGTAGCATGTATCAAAGGCCTTGATTGTTTTATAAATAATATTTCATAAAATAAACACACCACATCTTGGAATATCCAGTCACTAGCTGATAGACATCCGGGCTATTATGAATAATGATTCTGCAAACATTCATTTTTACATAAAATTGCACTTTCAACTTTCCTGTCTACACACCTATGAGCAGAATTACTGGTCACAGAAACTGCGTAGCCTCTTGAGGAACTGCTCAACTCTTCCCAAAGCAGCTACGCCACTTCACCCACCACAGGCAGCTGGAATGCTTACTTCATGGCATCATCACTAACACTGGTCTGTCTTTTACAGCCATGCTAGTGGGTATGTAGTGGAGAAACAAACGCTTAGAGTGTGGCACTATAGTAGTATATACTCTGAGAGACACACACCGACATATTTCTAGATGGGTGACATAGTATCTGAATTTGCTTCAAAACACAGAGTAAGGTTGAAGGAGTGGGTGGAGATACAGATGAATAGAATTTTCAGACAGATAAAGATGTATCCTCCATACTTCCAAATTTCCATACTAAGTGCTATAATGTAACTGTATCATAAACAGTAATGATTTCCATGCATTTTGAAACTCTAGAGAAACTATACAGTTTTATGTGTCAGTACACAAATATATGACTGCAGGCACTTCAATGTTTTCTCCTTCTTTTGCAAACTTTCATTACTATTTTGTGTACGTGTGTTGGCACTCACGCCATAGTGCATATTAGAAGTCAGAGGTAAATTTGCGGAATTAGTTCTTTCCTTCCATCTTTACATGGGTTCTGGTCTTAAACTCAGTCTACGTCATCAAGAGATAGTAGGAGCCTTCACGGATCATCTCACCAGCTAGCAACTATTTTTTATTTTATTTTTTAGTACATTTTATTTATACAGCTTGTGTACACATGTATAGGTGAGTGTGCAGGTCAGAGGTGAACTTGGGTCCTGGGATTGAACTCAGGTCTTCCAGCTTAGCGGAGTATCAACCTCTCAGCCATCTCACCAACTCCTCAGGCACTCTTCTTTAAACCCTTATAAAAATCAACTTCTCCCTCCCCTCTCTCTCTCTCTCTGTGCGTGCGTGCGTGTGTGCAGATGGATGCCCCAACGGTACAAAAGAACTTTGGGTGACTGTCCAGACACCAAGATGTCTCTGTCATTTCTAGAGTTTAAAGTTTCTTATTTCTTGTTTACTTAGGTAATATTATATCCTTCTGGAGTCTTTGATGGAGTTAAAAAATAGATAGTTATAGTTTTCCTTCATTATGATAAGAGATAAAATAGATACAAATACTGTAACTGTAATTCTTGCTCTATAACTGTTTTGCTATATGTAATTGTACTATGTTAAAATGAACGCCTTCTTTTTTGTTTAAACAGAAAAAGGGGAAATGATGGAGGTGGGTCTTTATCTACCTGTTGCTTTCATTGGTTAACTAATAGAGAAACTGCTTAGGCCCGTTTGATAGGCCAACCCTTACGTGGGTGGAGTAGACAAAACAAAATGCTGGGAGAAAGAAGCAGATTCAGTGAGTTGCCATGATTCTCCCACTCCAGACAGACGCAGGTTAAGATCTTTCCTGGTAAGCCAACTCGTGGTGCTACACAGAATATTAGAAATGGGTTAGATCAATATGTAAGAGCTAGCCAATAAGAGGCTAGAACTAATGGGCCAGGCAGTGTTCAAAAGAATACTGTTTCCGTGTAATTATTTCGGGGCATAAGCTAGCCAATGTGGGAGCCGTGGTGGCGGGAGGCAGCCCGCCGCTCAACACAACGGAGTGCGTGTCTGTGGAGTGCGTGTCTGTGTGCGTGCCAGAGAGAGAGAGAGAGAGAGAGAGAGAGAGAGAGAGAGAGAGAGAGAGAGTCAGTCAGGCAGGGTAGGAGCTCTATCTTTCTAGTTTACGATGAGAGACAGAAAGAAGGCTCTCCTACCAGTTCAGGATTCTTCTACCTCAACCTACTAAGTGCTTCAATTACAGACATACGCTACCCACCTCTTGTTATTATATACTGATCTTAAATCCTCTATCTACATATCAGTTTTTCAAGGATTTATAATGTTTTGTTTGTCAACTTGAAACAACCTATGAAGAGAATCTCAGTAAGGACTGTGTAGACATTGACCTGTGGGAATGTGTCTACAGGGGATTCTCCTGATGTGTTCACTGAGGAAGGAAACGTACCCACTATAGGTAGCAGCACCATTCCCTGGGGCAGAGGGAGTTTCTGAATGAGGAAAGTGAGTTGAGAGCAAGCACAAGCGCTTTAATTCCCTCTGCTCTGCTTCTGACTGTGGCTATCATGTGACATAAACTCTTTCTCCTTTAAGTTGCCTTATCAAGGTACTTTATCACAGAAACAGGAAAGAAAACTAGAATTTCTATTTATGCTGATGAACAAAAAGCATATTCTCATCTACCAGCTACAAATGTGAACAACACCAGGGCTAGAGAAATGGCTCTGTGTTTAGGAGTATATACTGTTCTCCCACGCACTGCTCTGTCAAGAAGAGAAAGAGGAAAAAACTGAGGACTAGGGATACAGACCAGTGGTAGCACACGGTGTAGAAGGCAAAAAGGCGCTGGATTCGATTCTCAGAACCACAAGAGGGCGGGGAATGAGAAGATAGGCAAGGGGAAGGGGGCAGGAGGAAAGGAGGTTTGGGAGGCCCGGTAAGAGCTTAAGAATGAACAAGAGCTAAGGTCTCAAATTGAGGGGAGGGGGGACAGAAAAATATTCGGTAAGTTCAAACGCAGTAGGAGCTCTGGAAGTTTTAAGTGGGCATGTGACTCACTCTTTTAAAAGCTCTCCCTGGCTATCAGCAGAGGGTGGAGACCAGAGTGGTATGCGGACCCGTCAAATGGCCACTGCTGTAGTTGGGAGAGATATGGACTGGAGGGACACAGAGTCCCGGCCGGCCTGGGTCCTATCACCTTCCTTCCTCACAGGCACACAGCACCAAGCCCTGCAGTTTTTATATTCTCGTGCATGCCACATGTAAAGGTCTGAGGACAACTTATTGGCAGTCAGTTCTTTCCTACTACCACAAGAGTTCCAGGTATCCAACACAAGTCATCAGGACAGGTCATCAGGCTTAGGGACCAGCCCCTTTACACACTGAGCCACCTTGTTGGCTTGTGAGGTACGATGAAAAGGACTTGGAGAATGATGATATGGGGGGGGGGAGAATATTGCAGTTGCCAAAACAATTCCCAGATTTCCAGCTTAAGCAACTGAGTCCCATATTCTGATGAAAAACACTAGGAAGTAGGTAGTCTGCCTGGATAATAATAGTTTGGGACATGTTAAGTATGAATTTCTTGTAAAATACAAATTTGAAAATTCGCAGTATATAAGTGGTATTTATATCCCTGGAAACAAATGCTATCGTCTAGAAAAAAAACATAGAAAAGAGATGAGGGCACAGGCCCAAGTCCTAAGAATGAGAAAATGATGGGGAGAAGAGACCATTGAAAATTTTATACAAAAGTGAGAGAACTGAATGTGGTGGAAAACACCTCTGACCCCAGCACTTGGGAAGAAGAAGGTTAACTAAGGGCTGAGTCTGAAGATTAATAAAGGGTCTTCCACCAAGTCTGATGGCTTGAGTTTAATCTCCAGAACCTACATGGTGGGAAGTTCTGACTTGTGCGACTTTTCATCTAACTTCCACATGCATGCATGTGCATACAAACAGATAGATGAAGCTGGGCATGGTAGCACACACCTTGAGAGACAGAGGCAGGTGGATCTCCATGAGTTCCAGGACAGCCAGAAACCCTGAAATAAATTAAACAGACAGAGACAGCTATCCAGTAAGAAGTGGCCCGGTGTCCCTCAGCTGGTGATTCAGCATCAGTGACAGCAGTAAAGAGAAGTCTCAGAGAAGGAGAAAGGGCCAAGTTGACGGGCTGAAAATGGCTAACAGCCTGTTTCTGACTTAGTCAATTTTTTTTCCCCAGTTTCAGCCAGGAAGCAGGTAAATAATCTCACCTCACCCTGCTCTACCAGGCTCATGCTTCAAACAGTACCTTCCAATCCAGGGCCATATTCGTGCTAGGCAAAAGCACCCTCCCCAGCTGGACTTCACCCCTAGCCATGGTTTCTTCACATTCCATCAGGACAAAGGCAATGTGCTAATGCTCCAGGACTGAGCAGTTCTTCCCAATTACATAACCTTGCTCTCCCTTTATTCACCAAGAAACACGTGAAGTCATTCTGCAGAGGCAGGCGGATCGCTGTGAGTTCGAGACCAGCCTGGTCTACAAGAGCTAGTTCCAGGACAGGCTCCAAAAACCACAGAGAAACCCTGTCTCGAAAAACCAAAAAAAAAAACAAAATGGCCTTTCTTAGTCTGTTCTTCAAAGGGTAACCATACCAAAAAGAAAAGTTACCTTGTAATACCAGACAAGTTATGAGAAAATGATGTTTATGGTTATGTCACTAAAACACAGATCATTTTGTTAGAGATAGAGTCTTGCTGTGCAGACCTGGTTTTCCTGGAACTCAATATAAAGACCAGAGATTCTGACCTCAAACTCAGAAATTCACCTGCCTCTGCCTCCTGAGAGCTGAGATTAAAGGAAGGCGCCACCGCACCTGGTTGAAATACAAATCTTAATCACATCTTAGGGATCATGTTTGCATTGGAATATGAGTCATACAGATCACCTCTTCAAATAACCCGTATACAGATTCTGTGGAAACCAGATCCTGGAAAATGCAGTACTTTCCAAATGGACTAATTTGCATTGACTCTATCTAAGGAAAGGAAGGAAGTGGAAGGGGGAGCGAAGAGCATACCTTTAATCCCAGCACTCAGGAGGGAGATGCAAGGACTTCTGAGTCAAGACCAACCTGGCCTACAGAGTGAGTTCCAGGATAGCTAAGAGAAACCCTGTCTCAAAAAAATGATGAAAGAAAGAAAGGAAAAAAGAAAGAAAGAAAGAAAGAAAGAAAGAAAGAAAGAAAGAAAGAAAGAAAGAAAGAAAGAAAGAGAAAGAAAGAAAGAATCAAAACAAAGAAAAATACATTTGAATTCAAATACTTGTAAATCTGGCTACATAAATGGCATGAGGCATTTAAAAACTCATCTTCAAAAAAACATATGTATCATGAAAAAAACAGGATAAATAAGAACTCCAAATGATATTTACAAAGAAAAAAAAAGTAAAGACAGTAGAGAAATAGAAAGGCACTAAAATACTTGTCTTGAAATTATGAGGAATAAAAATAATACTTTTAGCTCTGCTCCCAACAAAAACTTAGAAAGTCTTCATATAAGTGAACCAATAACACATGCAAGATCCTCAAAATCATTAGTTATTAAAGAATACAAAGCCAGGTGGTGTAAGCACACACCTTTAATCCCAGCACTTGGGAGGCAGAGGCAGGTGGATCTGAGTTCAAGACCATCCTGGTCTACAGAGTGAATCCAGGACAGCCAGGGCTACAAAGAGAAACCCTGTCTCAGAAAAACAATAACAAAAAGAAAGGAGAGAGACAGACAGAGACAGACAGAAAGAGAGAAGGAAAGAAAGGAGAAAGAAATAGAACCTTCATGTGTTGGTAAAGGAAGTACACAACTGCACAAATGTGTTGGGAGTTTGGCACCTCCTCAGGGTTAAAAACAGTTACCTTAACCTAGTAATTTTACTCCTAAGCATGTCGTACAGGCACACATGAAAAATGAAACATACGTTCACAAATGCTTGCAGTAGCATTACTCACAGAGTCCAACAGTGGCTAAGATCTTTATGCTCATTAATTGATGGGTGGCTGGATAAAATGTGATATATACATATAATGAATATTTTTGGTCATAAAAAAGGAATAAAGCACTGATACTGTTCATAAAAGCACATATTTTTCAGATTCCATTTACGGAGAAGGTATAGGATAGGCAAATCTAAGGACAGCCTAGGACCACACCTAAGTGGAAAGTGAGTGTTACTCGGTGAGGGGCTGCTTTGGGCAGTGAAAATGTGTTCTAATTAGAGAGGGGTGATAGGTATAGAAACTTCAAGTACACCAACACTGAATTATACTTTAGATAAATTAACTTTGTGGTATGGGAATTTAAAGCTAGATGTAAGCCTACTGTTTACAGATTTCTTTTGTTTTGTCTTGTTTTTTTCAGACAGAGCCTTGCTCAGCATACCTAGAATCTAAGATCCTCGCCTCAGCCTCTGAGTGCTGGAATTATACGAATGTGCCACCATACATGTCAAAGGTGTTAACTATTTTAAGAGTGAGGCCGTGGGCACAGTGAGATGCTTCTAGGGAACTTTTAATTGTCCACGTGTTTACTTGCTTGGTCACACATTGTGGTGCCATACTGAGCTGCACACTTGGAAAACGCCAATGTTTCTAAGTGTATGTTATACATGCAACAAAGATTCTTCACAAGAGTAACTAGAAGAGCTGGAAAGTTGGCTCAGTGGGTAAGAGCACTGGATGCTCTTTCAGAGGACCCAGGGTTCAATTCCTAGCACACACATGGCAGCTCACAACTGTCTGTAATTCCAGTTCCAGGAGACTCAACACCTATGGCAAAACACCAGTGCACACAAAATAAAAATAGATAAATTTTAAAAAATGCAATTTTAAAAAAGTAACTGGGTAGATAACTAGACTAGTTTAGGAAATGATTAAAAAAATATGAAGAGAAGTTTCCAAACAACATGCGAGCTAGGTTGTGGCATGATGCCTGCTTAGCATACAGAAGGCCTTAAGGACAATCCTCAGCACAAACAAATATAGTATGGTCCCACTTTTTGTAAACTTGTACACACACGGGGTTTACAAAAACAACACTACATGAATATTCACATGACCGTTCTTACTGATCTCCATAGAATTCAAATACAATGCCCTTTGTTTTCCCAGCTACAGATGTCTGAATTTTTGACAATATTTATTTTTGTAGCCAAAAGACAGCAAATGTATAGCTTTTGTTTGTTTTGAGACAGGGTTTCTCTGTGTAGCCCTGACTGTCCTGGAACTTACTTTCTAGACCAGGCTGGACTCAAACTCACAGAGATCCACTTGCCCCTGTCTTCCAAGTGCTAGGTTTAAAGGCATGTGCCACTATAACAGCCTTAACAAATGTGTACATTTTAATATTTTTTTTAAAGATTTATTTATTATGTATACATTGTTATGTTTGCATGTATACCTGCCCACCAGAAGAGGGGATAGATCTCATGTGAGCCACCATGTGGTTGCTGGGAATTTAACTCAGGACCTCTGGAAGAGCAGTCAGTGCTCTTAACCTCTAAGCCATCTCTCCAGATCCCTTTTTAATGAATTTTAAAGTTTTCTTTAAATTTTAATTTATTATTAGTATGTGCGTGAGTGCTGCTGGTGTGTGTATGCCACTGTGTGTGCATGCATGTGCATGTATATGTGTGTGCAGGTAGAGGACAACATGTAGGAATTGGTTCTCTCTTTCTACTGTGGGTTCCCTGGACCAAACTCAGGTCATCAGAATTATAAAACAAGCACCTTTACCTTCTAGGCTTGAGTAATCAGTGTTCCCCTAGTCTCAGACATTTGAAGACTTAAATCTCTAGTTGGTGGTGCTGTTTGAGGTGTTTAGGAGATAGAGCACTGCTAGAGCAATTATGTTACTAGAGACTGACTTTGAGAGTTTAAAGACTCTCTCTCTCCAGGGCTAGAGAGATGATTTAGTGGTTAAGAGCATTGACTGCACTTCCAGGAGTCACACTGGATTATGGGCAATTAACAACTGTCTCTAGCTCTCTAGTTCCAAGGGGAATCCAATGTCCTCTTCTGGCCTCTGTGGGTACTGCATGAGCATGGCACACAACATACATGCAGACAAAAAATACACACAAAATAAAAATGTTAAAAAAAAGGCTCCCCCCTGCATGTGGTTCAAGATGTAAGCTCTCAGTTTCTAGTTCGAGCAGTCATGCCTCTATTCTGTCATCATGGACTTTTATCCCTCTAGAACTCTTTATGCACAATAAACTTTTTTTCTCTTTGTAGACCAGGGCGGTCTCAAACTCAGAGATCCATTTGCCTCTGCCTTCCAAGTGCTAGGATTAAAGGCGAGTGCCACCATATCTGGCTTAACAAATGTTTAAAGCTTTAAATTTTAATTTATTATTAGTATGTGTGTGTGTGCTGCTGGTGTGTGCATGTCACCATGCATGCGTGAATGCATGTGCGGGTCTGAATGGTTTTATCACAACAATAAAAAAGTAATTGATATACCTACCATCTCACCAGTCGTCAATAAACACCCCCTCCAGGGCTTCATGTATTCCAAGCAAACACGCTACCATTGAACCATACTCCCAACCCCAAGTATAGACCTTATCTTTTTGTTTTTGTTATTTATTTGTTTGTTTGTTTGTTTGTTTTTGAGGCAGGGTCTCACTATGTAGCCTCAGCTACCCTGGAATGATGCCAACCAGACTGGTCTTGAAATCAAGAGATCTGCTTGTCTGTGCCTTCCTAGTGTGTGCTGCCAAGCCTGGACCCTTAAAAAACTTTAAGAAGGCATAGTGAAGGGATTTAGTAAGAATGAGAATAGAAATTGATGAATTAGTAAAAAGAAATATAGAAATAATTCAAGAACGGGTTTTTGTTGTTTGGTTGGGTTTTGTTTGGGGGTTGTTTGATTTGGCCTTCCAGTACTGGGTGTAAATCTGGGTCTCCATGCATTCCAGGAAATCACTCTACCATTGAGCCATATTCCCAGCCAAGAACAGACTCTTCTTTCTAGTTTTAAAGCAATTTTTTCTAGTCTTTTATTTTGTTTTAATTAATTTATGAGCTTTTTATTTTTTATTTATTTATTTTTGGTTTTTCGAGACAGGGTTTCTCTGTAGTTTTGGAGCCTGTCCTGTCCTGGAACTTGCTCTGTATACTAGGCTGGCCTCAAACTCACAGAGATCCACCTGCCTCTGCCTCCCGTCTTTCTAGTTTTTGAGAAAGGGTCTCACTATGTACCTTGGCTGGCCTGAAATTAGCTATTAAAATCAGGCTGGCCTTGAAATCAGAGATTTATCTGTCTCTGCCTCCCAGAGTGTACCAAAAGAATAAATTCTTTAAAGATAATCATTTAGGGGCCGATAAAAATGGTTCCGTGGGCACAGGGACTGGTCACTAGGCTGGTCTTCAGCACTTAAATGGTAAAAGAAGAGAGCGACTCCTACAAGCTGTCCTCTGACCTCCACACCACGTCATGGCAATCAAAGGCACAGGGATACACAAACACACCTAAAATAATTTTTTTTAATTAAGTAAAGGTAGTTATTTAAAAACTAGTAATAGGACTCTATTCTGCTGTCTGGTTGCCATGCAAGCTGTTCTGCACTGCGAGACCCTCCTCATGACAACAGATTCTGACATGCTCACAAGGATATCTTAAGGTAGCTATCAAAAGAAAACAGGTAAAGGTCTGTAATTCTGGCACCTGGAAGACAGGGTGTAAGGAGTACCTCAAGTCTTTGGTTTTTGTTGTTGTTTTGTTTTTTGAGGTAGGGTTTATGTTGGAACTCACTATGCAGATCAGATTGGCAGAAAACTCACAGATCTGCCTGCCTTGCCTCTTGCCTGGCTGAGAAGTGCCTAAACTGAACTTCAGAGGATGCCAGCTCTGTTCTCAGCAGCCACATCAGGCAATTCACTTAGACCTGCAAATCCAGCTTCAGTGACCAGGACTCCCTCTTCTAGCAGGTACACACCTTTAATCCCAGAACTCAGGAGGCAGAAGCATGGAGACGCAGGTGGATCTCTGTGAGTTCAAGTTCCAGACCAGCTGGAGATACATAGTGAGACCCTGAAACTCTGCCTTAAAAAAGAAAAAAAGAAAGAAAAAGGAAAAGAAATTGAATTAAATAAACTAAAATGAAAGATGGATACTAACTCTCACCATCAAATATTTTTCTATGAAATATTTGCTACCACAATCCTAATTACCAGTAAAGGCATGAGAAGGCATCTCTCATGAATACATCAAAACCTCAATACCAATAAGTAAATCCAGAATTATTACACTTACTCCAGAAATTCTGAGGCAATACCATATTGAAAATAAAATTCAGCATTCAAATAGCTCAAAAGACAATAAGGGGTGGGTAATTTGAAGAGAATGTGGCAAAACTGAGAAAAAAACAGTATAAATAAAAATTATCTTTCACTTGTCAGGCTTCAACCACAGTCAATCCAACATGCTCAAGAGACTTTATAACTATAAAGTTATAGTCTAGCTGCAATAGAAAAACACAAATGGGAAACCTAAGAAAACTCTTATGAAAAAAATTAAACAAAACATTCCCCAAAATTCAGGTTATCAAGTCAATTTAGAGCCAGGAATAGAGTACACACCTATAACCCTAGCACTTGAGGACCCTCACGTAGAGCAGGAGGATCACAAGTTTGAGGCCAGCCTGGGCTACACAGATTCATTGTTTAAATTAGTTAATTTACAAAAATCAACATATTTATCTAACAGCAGGATTCAAAATACATGATGAAAAATTCCTGTTAAAAGAAATAATAAAGCCAGGTGTTGGTGCCTTTAATCCCAGCACTCAGGAGGCAGAGGCAGGCAGATCTGTGTGAGTTCAAGACCAGCCTGGTCTACAGAGAGAATTCCAGAGCTGTTACATAGAGGAAACCCTGTCTTGAAAAACCAAAAGGTAATGGTAAAAGATATTATAAAATTAACAGTAACAAATGTGAATTACAACTACAAAACCTCACTAATACACTATGGCATGTTAAAAATATAAAGAGAATCACGGCACTATACAAAAGACTCAGCAATGAGAAAATGTTAACCACTTCTCACAGTGGTCTGGGAGTACAGCTTAGTTACCACATTTGCTGCCTAGAAAGGAGGAAGGCCTGGGCTGCACCCTCAGCACTGGATCAGCCAGGCACAGGGGTACACATCTATAATCCCAGCACTTGGGAGGTGGGGCAGGGCGATCAAGTATACTTCATACTCCACTGCACAGCAAGTTGATGTGAGCCTGGGCTATTAAAACCTGGCCTTAATAGTTTTGTTTTTTTGGGAGGGAGGGAGGAGAGGGAAACACCTCAGTGAGTATAGCACTTGCTTTGTGGTGGGAGCAGAGGACAATCTGTTGGTAGTTTGGGCCATAAACCCAACAACCCAAATTCAATCCCCAGGATCCACATGGTGGCAGAAAGAACTCTTACTAGCTGTCCTCTGACCTCCACATCCTATGGCATGACTGTACAGTGACACTCACATATATACAGGACACAGACACACAAAGAAGTACGGGACTGGAAGGGTCTCCATAGTGGAGTGCTTATCTGGCATGGTGAAGCTCTGGATTGGATTAGGAGAGGACAAACCACAAGTACAAATAAATACACAAAAGGAAAATGTTACACAGGAAGCCTAGGCAGAGAGGTGGTTGGGCTGGTGTAGTGCCTGCCTCAAACGGGTCGATCCCAGCACCAAAGAGATCGATATGGTGTGACATGTACCTGGAAGGCGAATTCAGGAGTATCAGAATCCTGGTATCATCTTCAGCTATATATGGAGTTCAGGGCAGCCTGGACACATAGGAACCTATCTCAGATAAATAAATAAAGTCACATCCTCCATAACCCTGACTCTTCTCAGAAGTTACAACCGTTGGGCCAGGGATAATGTCTCACACTTGTAATCCCAGCACTGAAAAGGCAGAGACAGGAAGACTGACAGAGACCAAGTCTACCCTAGACTAGCTACAGTGAGATCCAGGCCAGGCTGCACTATAGTCTCTCCCAAAAATAAGAATAAGAATTTATCATCTTAAACAGTAGAGATGGAACTTCTTTGTTGGAAGCATAATTTCCCAAAAAAATACAAGTATTACTCACCCCCCCATGAGCAGAAAGAAATATGCAACACATTCTATCTCTAATTTCTTGCTATCTCAAAATCTGCACCCTGAGCCCCTGCCCCTCCACCTTTCCCTTTGCCTCCCACATTTTCCTCCATGTTCTCAGATATGCTCTATGCAAAACACTTCCTGAGGAAGGCTGCGGGTTGAACCGCACACACACTTGTGCCTAAGAAACACCTGCACAGCCTCACAGTGCAGTCTGCTTCATTCCTAGAACCTGCTTTCTGAAGCACTTGCAGGCCCCACCCTTCCCCAGTGCAGTGCAGCCCCCTCTCTGGTTCCCAGGCACAGCAAGTACCATGGTAAAGGTTTGGGGCCCAGGCCCAATTTAATTTGCTCTCCTTTTTTAAAGCAACCTTAGGAACTAAAATCTCTAAATCTTTCTTTCATATAAAACAAGGGAATTTATTAGTCTTAAAATAAATTTGGGCCTTGGGTTTTTAATTATGTAATATTAAGAAAAATAATAACAATTTACCAAAAAGCATTATCTCAAAAGGAAACCTCTTTATATCTCAACTGTGTTATTAAATAATTTCGATATGGAGCTGGTGAAATGGCTCACTAGGTAAACTGGCTTAGCTCAGAGTATAAACTCTAACACCATCCCTACTACCCTTGCCACCAAGCCTGAGTTTGATCCTTGGGACTCGCACGGCACAGACTATCCTCTAACTCAGGTGCACACACAGACGGACGGATGGACAGATGGACAGGTAGTTCATTTCTACCCACATCTCACCCCTTTAAACTTCCCCAACAGCTCCAGAAAAGTCTGCCAGGATTACTGCTGGAGATGATGAAAAAGCTCAGCAGGTAAAAGCACTTGACAGGAACATCTGGTAACCCGAGTTCCCTTCCCAGAACCCATGGAGAGGTAGAAGGAGAGAACAAACTCCACAAAGTTGTCTCCTGACCACACACACAAATAATAACTTCTAAACTTTCTGAGTGCAGCTCTTATTTGTGCATGTGTGTAGGCTCTCATGCAGAGGTCAGAGGAAACTTGCAGGAGTTGATTCTCTCCTTCCACCACTTGACTTCCAGGGATCAAATTCATCTCACCAAGCTTAATGGCCAGTGCCTTTTCTTTATCCACCAACATCTTACTGGTCCTAATTTAGTTTTAAAAATATGAATAAAAATAAAATAAACTTTAAAAATAACATCTTATAAAGGGCGTAGTTGCACACACCTTTAATCCTAGCACTCAAGAGGCAGAGGCAGACAGATTTCTGTGAGTTCAAAGCCAGTCTGGTCTACAGTGAGAGTTCCAGGACAGCCAGGACTACTCAGAGAAACCCTATCTTGACAAAACAGAACAAAACATAACAAAAAAAGAATCTTTAACAGGTACAAGTGTTAGACACCTGTAATCCCAGCACAGGGAAGGCAAAAGCAGAAAAACTGAGTTTGAAGCTGGCCTGGGCTACCTAGCAGATCTTTATCTCAAAAACAACAAAATCAGGGCTGAGAAAATGGTTCAGTGGTCAAGAGCGCACTGTACAAGCATAAGGACCTGCATTTGGACCCCAGCACCCACATAAACAGCAAGGGCACACCTGTGATCTCAGCAATGGGGTGGCAGAAACCTGTCTCAAAAGATAAGGCGGGGAGTGATAGAAGAAGACAGCCATCAGCCTCCGGCCTTCACACATGTGAGTGTGTGTTACCAGTCCTGTCAATTAAGCTAAAACAAGAATTTTTTGGGGGGGCCTAGAAGGGACAGGTCTCATGCAGTCTACTCTGGACTAATATTAGTATGTAACCAAAACTGACTTTGAACTTCTAATCATCCTGCTCTGACATGTGCTACCACACTGGCTCAGAATTCACTTGGAAATATTCTATTCTACCAAAATTTGGACTCAAAATATGTACAGTAGTGCTTGAACATTACAGATCAAATCCTAACTTGAGAGGCATTTGTTGTTTGGGGTGGGGATTCACACATGCTAACCAAATGCTCTGTCACTGATATTCCAAGTTCACTTCAGTTTTGAGCTCAATAGGCAAGTTCACAGAGTTACAGAATTTTTTTAAGAAGTCAAAGTTTTTGACTTGTTGCCATGCTGATCTTGGATTTAGGGTCTTTCTTTCTTCCTTTCTCTCCCTTTTTTTTAATATTTATTTATTATGTATACAATATTCTGTCTGTGTATACCTGAAGGCCAGAAGAGGGCACCAGACCCCATTACAGATGGTTGTGAGCCACCATGTGGTTGCTGGGAATTGAACTCAGGACCTTTGGAAGAGCAGGCAATGCTCTTAACCTCTGAGCCATCTCTCCAGTCCCCTCTCTCTTTGTTAATAGCAGCCTTTATCTAAATCTTATAGCTATCATTAAATAACAATATTAATTTTTTATTTTGTTTTTTGAAACAGGGTTTCTCTGTGTAACTCTGGCTATCCTGGAACTTAAATCTGTAGACCAGGCTGACCTCAAACTCACAGAGATCTACCTCCCTCTGCCTTCCCCAAAAAGCATGCAGTTTTAATGAAACCTTAAGTAAAAAGGTCACCTGAGTCTTAACTCATGTCCTTGCTATTAAAAAAGTCAGCAACCTATTCCTTAAAAGTCTGCAAACAAGCCTATAATCCCCCACTCAGATGGATCTCTTAGTTCAAGGCCAGCCTGTTCTACAAAGCCTGCCTCCGCCTCCCACCCAGCCTGAGGCTAAGTTTATTAAGAAACTCAAAGCAGTGTTAAGTTTGCATTCTCAAATTGTTCTCAATTGTCTGAATTAATCAATTCTCACTCCACCTACACAGAGAGAAAGGCCTGCTTTCTATGAATTAATCCATATTGTTCAGCAATTTTGAAAGGTAGAATTCATTTTTCCTAAGTATTCACAAGTAAACTAGGGCAAAAAAAATTGAGTTGGTAATTCAAACTCAAAAGTGGGCCATTTTTCTAAAAGTCTGTATTTCACCTAAATTGGACCTTAAAATTCCACAGAACATTTTCTAAATAGTTTCCTAGAATGACCTACCACTGCCCAGCTTATTCCAAACATGTACTGCTTAGCGGAAGACTTACATATGTCAGAGTCCTGCATCAGGCCACTCATGACCTAACTACTAATAGAGAAATAACAAACATTCCAAGCAATTTGGGGGCAGTTCATTTGGGAATCACTCTGCTGGGTTCTCTTCCTCAAACAACACACTGTCTCAAATATAACACAATTCCAGGTTCTCCAATGAACTAACTGATGCTTGGGATGTTCACAGTCTTATGCTGCTAAATTCTTGTACTTTAGAGTATGACAAATCAGAATTAATCAGAGAAATTAAGGTGGTGTGTTTATGTGTACAAACATGTATACAGCAACAGGCCAAGGTCAAAGGTCTCACCTGCCAACCTGTTCTGAAGCGAGGCCTCTTTTTTCCTGCTGCCCTATGATGCAGGCAACTGCCCCCAATTCCAGTTAACCCCGTGAAAGTGCTCAGATGACAGCTGCACACTACCAGGCTCTCATGTGAGTTCCGGGAATCTTGCATGTCGAGCACTTTTACCCGCTGAGCATTTCACCAGACTGGAAATGAGGGTAAAAGGCCCTCAAACACACATATCTGTTCTTACACTGATGGGGAGTGGGGGGAAAGGACAAGAATACTGAATCGTAACCTTAATCTGTAAACCCCAAGCCAACGTGAGACCCTGTCTCAAAGATCAGCATGGATGGCATCTGAGGAATGACACCTAAGGTGCACCCCAGCCTACAGGAGCAGGGGAGGGGGCAAGGGAATAGAGACTGGGAAAATCAGTTGAAAGCATGTCAAGTTGAAGCAAAAATAGTAGAAGCTAACAAAAAAACGAATTGTATTAACTTTAAATACTAGACAAAAATGTAAGCCTTTTCAAAAATTCCATTTTTACTTATCTGGGGGGAGTGGGCATCAAACTGTGTGTGTGGAGGTCGGAGGACAACCTGAAGGAGCTGGTTCTCCTACCATGTAGGCCCAAAGTCTGCACTCAGGCTGGCAAGCTTGGCGGCAAGAGCCTCTCTACCTGCTAAGCCATTTCACTTGCCCAAACTTTTACTTATTTTAATTTATTTTATATGTATGGGTGTTTTGTTTGTAAGTATGTATGTTACTGTGTTCATGTCTGATACCTGTGGAGGTCTAAGAGGGCATCAGATTCCCTGGGACTAGAGTTACAGGCAGTTGTGAGCTTCCGTGTGCGTGCTAAGATAGAACCTATGTCCTGTGGAAGAGCAGTCAATGCTCTTAACCACTGGGTCAACTCTACAGCCCCCAAGATTTTTAAAATAAGCATTTGCCCTCTTGTATAAGCACATGTGGTATGTGTGTGTGCATGTATGTACATTCACACATACTCGAGTACATGTGTGCAGGGGCATGCAGTGTATGATGAGTGTGGAGGCTCAAGGCTGACATCAGGAGCCTTCCTCAACTGCTTTCAACCTTACTATTCATCGAGGCAGGATTTCTCAACTGAATCCAGAACTTACTGTTAAAGCTTGTCTAGTCTAGCTGACCATAATCCTAGCACACAGGAGGCTTAGAAGCATTCAGATTCAACGTCAGTCTGCTACATAGTGAGGCTCTAAAAGAGAAAAGAAAATGGAGGAAAATGGTTCTGGAGAAATGGGTTGGTGGCTGAAAGCATGTATTGGTGTCATGGAGCCCAGCGTTCCATTCCCAGCATCCACTTCTGGCAGGCTCATGGCCACCATAACTCTAGCTCTTAGGGACCTAAAGTCCTCTTCTTATGGATAATCACTTCACACACACACACACACACACACACACACACGCACGCACGCGCACACACACACACACACACGTGCGCAAGCACATACATCTTGCCAGGCATGTTGGTGCAGGTCTTTAATCCCAGCACTCAGAGGCTGAGGCAAGTTCTCTGAGTTCAGAACTAGCCTGGCCTACATGGTAAGTACCAGGGACAACATAGTGAGACCCTAGATAGATAAATGGATGGACGGACAGACAGATATTTTAAAGGGAGGTGTAGCTGGAGAGATTTCCTGCAACAACATGGCAGCTTACAAACCACCTGGAACTTCAGTTCCAAGGGGATCCAATGCCCTCTTCTGGAATCCTTGGGCACTGCATACATGTGGTGAACAGACACAGATGCTGGAAAAGCATCCATACACATAAAACAAATTTTCTTAAAAAAAAAATTAAAAGGAAAGGCAGATAGGCAGAAAACAAAGTTTAAAAAAGAAAAAAGAAAACCATTTTCACTAACTGACTCACAACAACAAAGCTTAGAAGCACATCATAAAAATGAGTGGTGGATATTAAGAGTTTATACCTGGGAACAGCTCTATGGGTAAAGGCATTTTGCCACCAAGTCTGATAACCTGAATTCAATCCCTGAAGCCCACATGATGGAAAGGACAACTTTCCGAACGCTGTCATCTGACATCCAGATGTGTGCACACACATACACAAAATAAATGCTTTAAAAAAAAAAAAAAACAGATGGGCTCTGGGATGTAGCCCTATTAGTAGAATGCTTGCCGTACACTGGGTGTGGTAACACACTTATATAATCTCAGCACTGTGGAGGTGGAAGCAGAAGGATCAGAAGTTCAGTCACTCTCAGCAACATAAATTTGAGGCAAATGAGCAACATAAGTCCCTATCTCAAAAAAAAAAAAAATGTAAAGGAAACACATGATTAATTTAAAACAACTATTAACACATATTCCAGACTAGTTATTTTTTTCTAGTGGTAGCAATACAAAAAATCAACTTCTATGCTTACAGAGAGAGAGAGAGAGAACCAAAACAAAACTTAAAGCCAGGATGGTTGGCAGAGGGCTGTAATCCTAAAACTCAGGGGACTGGGCAGGATGACCACGAAAAGACTGCCTGGTAACACAGAGAGCCTGTTTCCAATAAAGCAAACAAAACCCCTGGAGAGAAGGCTCAGTGGTTAAAAGCACTTGCTGCCCTTACAGAGGACCCAAGTTAGGCTCCTAGGCAGCTCAAGGCCTCACCCTGCTAACTCCAACTCTAAGAGATCCAACGTCCTCTTCTAGCATCCACGGACATGCTCACACGAGTAACACACACATACATATAAATAAAAATAATAAAGATAAACATTTTTAAACTAAATTTGTGAGAGCATGTAGCTAATAGGCACAATACGGCTTTCTAGAACAGTCATACTAGCCATATAAGAATAATGGTAAACAAGCAGATACACACACCTTCTTCTGAAGTACTTTTCAATTATAATTTCAGAATAGAAAAAATGTCCCAGGCACAGTCTTGTGTTTTTTAAAGCTTCAAGTATCTCGCAGGAAGTAGATTTAAAGCTCTGAAACACATTCACTTCAACGCGCTCTTGTCAGCATCACAACGCTCCATTCTCCACTTCTGGATGCTGTCTCCAGACAATTTTGAATCCCCGCCTGACTTTTCCTTACCAACAGGAACTTGGATACCATCTTTACCCCGCCTGCCCCATTACTCGGTTGTGCTCAGGGAATTATAATTACAGTGACCCCGCCTCTCAGAACATCCGCAGAGCACAAAGCCTCTTTGTATGATTTCGGGAAGGGTGTGCTTTCCAGGCTCACAGGGAAAAGGATGAGTGGCAGCAGTGGAGGAAGAAGAGTTGGATCTGCTATGGTGGTCTTGGTTCTGGCTGGATACTGTCTTTTCTCCGCCCCCCACTCCCCTTTATCTTTTTCTTTTAGAGATAAAGTCTTGCAAGGTAGCTCTGGGTGGTCTGATAATACACTGCTGGCCTCAAACTTCCAGCAATCCTCCTGTCTCAGCCATACTCAAGTCCTTGGGGGTTTTTCTTGTGGGTGACCGACCATCAAGAACCCTGCTTAGAGGCCAGCCTGGTCTACAAGAGCTAGTTCCGGGACAGGCACCAAAGCTACAGAGAAACCCTGTCTCGAAAAACCAAAAAAAAGAACCCTGCTTAGCCTATCCTGACAGACAGACACAATCACTAGGTCCAGAAGGCCAGGGAGCAGAACCACGGGGAAAGCAAGCGACCTGCCTGAAGGACCCATCTTGGAACCTCAGCACTGGCTGGCATGAGGGCTGCTCTAGGGGATCAGTGCTCAGGCTACGTTTTACTGTCACTACTGGGACATACTCAGATATGCACTGGGCAGCAGTTAGAATCTGGGAGGGACACAGACCTAGCTGTCTGTTAAGCAAGACAGCTTACAATACAGGAAGCAAACAAAACACTCTGTGTCAGTCACAGCTGCTCGGCCCTCAGCTTTTGTGAAGGGAACTATGAAATGAAGTCAGTTTTACTTCCAGCCGACCCAGCCTTAGCTTGGCTGGCAGGCGGTGCTAAAATGTGCGACTGCACAGTGAGACAGGCACCTTCTCCTCAACTCCAGGAGCATGCCAACACCACAGAGCGCCCTACCGCCTGGCAGCTTGCTCTTCCATACAAACATCTCTTCCTCTTACCACTTTTCTCCATTGTTTCAATGAACCAAATCATTATATTCAGGAAAATGCACATATTCTCACTCCTTTATTTCTACACAAATTTTACCCCCAAAATGGAAAACGCAGAAATAGTTTTCTGTATCATGACCTGACAAGAGACAGAGTAAAGCCTGTCATCCTACCCCTGCCCAACCACTCCAGTTTCTGTTCTACTCCAAAACAGCACTAATATTCAGTTAAGAAAAATGGGAAAGAAAAAGTTAAATCATTTTGGACAGGGTCTACAATAAGATCTGTCTATCCTTGTGTGGCACAAGGCCATTTTATTTTCATTAAACATTTCTATTTACATATAATTCCTTGCAGACATTAACAAATGGATTTCTCTATCCAGCACCTCAGTCAAATTTTAAAATGATAAAAAAGACAACAGGCCGGGCGGTGGTGGCACACACCTTTAATCCCAGCACTTGGGAGGCAGAGGCAGGCGGATCTCTGTGAGTTCGAGACCAGCCTGGTCTACAAGAGCTAGTTCCAGGACAGGATCCCAAACCACAGAGAAACCCTGTCTCGAAAAAAACCAAAAAAAAAAAAAGACAACAGAACTCACTTCTCACTCTTCACACACAGCTCTCCCTTGAGCCACCAGGGATATCACTTGACCATGCCAACTAACTACTCTGAAACACTCTGCCATCATTTGCAAAGGCAGTAGAAAGTCCAGTCTGTCCTTGGTACACACTCCCTCCTTCCTCTCTCCAGGAAAAAAAAATGAAACAGCAAGAAACATAAACAAAAACTTCATGGAAAATACAAATGGGCAAATATTTTTTAAATTGCCCATTTAAATATTTTTTAAAAGCCTCAGGTCTCAGAAATTCAGGAATGCCACGATAGCATGAGTAGGAACTAGAGTTAGAAAAATAACATTATACAACTCCCCCAAGCGTCCGTAAGAGCAAGAATGATTTACAGCTACTTTCTCGCCTTCATTTCAGCATCACCTTGATCTTTCTCATTCTGTTTTTCCATAAACCCTTTTCTTGCTTTTTCTGCATGAATTTCCGCACTCTCATAATAAAGTTTACCATATAAAGTTGAATTCTTTGATTTAGGTTCATGTAGTATTAAGAAGCTAGGACTTAAATCCTTCTAATGGTAAGTCAAGGTGGAGATCTGGGAATATTTGTCAGTGGTGAAGTACTCACCACTGAGCTGCTAGGTTCAACTCTCGGAAGGACCAAAAAAATAAAAATATAAAAAAAGGATTAAGGACGTAACTAAGTGGGTGGAGTACCTCCCTAGGATGCACAGAGGATCAAGTAAAGACTGCAATCCCAGCGCTCAGGTGGGGGGACAGGAGAGTAAGAAGTTCAACAGGCCAACATTACAAGTCTGAGACCAGCCTGAGATACGTAAGACCCTGTCTCAAAACAGCAAACAAACAAGAAAAATTCAAATGAGAATTCTTTTAGAGCCTCAAATCCATCACCAAGCCAGGCTTCAATACAGAACCACAGTAAGTACGGATGATACAGTCACTGCTGAACCCAGAGGCCCAAAGCTGGCAGGTCGTGCCAGGTAACACTTCATTTCTGTGAGACAGAAAAAGGTGTCCCTCTGAGCATATGCAGTGCCCACCCCTTAAAATGTGTATCTATTTAGTGAGGGAAGGGGCATGTCACGTGGAAGTCAGAGGAGAGCTTGCAGGCATCTCTCCTTCCACCATGTGGGTCTCCAGGACCAAACTCCAGTGATCAAACTTGGTGGCAAACAACTTTATCCACTAAGCCATTTTGTCAGCCCTTGGGTGCTTATCTGACAAAAGGTTTCACCCTCACTTGCTACCTGAAATAGGGAGACTTGTTCTGGAGGTCATATAGAGCAGCCCTGTTTAAAATAAATTAAGTTAACCAATTAATTAAAAAATAAATTTCCAAACCTCTTAAAGCTATGCTGTGTTGTGGAAACTCATTCTGCCTTAAATTTATATATATCGTTGTGGCTCAAATTACAATGTTGTACCTCTAAAATGGGTTATCAGAAAGCACCTCAGCAAAAACAGGCATTTCACAAATTTCATCATCAGAAACTCTGACCTAATATAAAAGTCTTTTGTTGTTGTTTTGGTATGGTTATTGTTTTTTTGAGACAGGGTTTCTTTGTGTAGCCTTGGCTGTCCTGGAACTCACTTTGTAGACCGTTTTAATAAATGAAGTTTGCCTGAAGATTAGAAAGCAAAGCAGCCATACCAGTCAGCCATACAGGCTAGGAAGTGGCACAGACCTTTAATCCCAGGACTCAGGAGGCAGAGGCAGACGGAGTTCAAAGCCACCCTAGGCTATACAAAATTGCATCTGTCTAAAAGAGAAACAGAGCTCACACAAAGGTGATCCCAGCACTTGGGCTCACACACCTTTAATCCCAGCACTAGGGAGGTGGAGGCAGCAGCAATATGGCTAGACAGAGAGGGGAATATAAAGGGGAAGAAACAGAAACTCAGTGGAGTGTGGAGTCTGAGGATTCATGGAGACAGGATCTCGCTCTTTTGGTCTGAAGATTTGGCAGAGGTAAAAGATTTTTCTAGAAGTTGGATGCTTTGTTTTTCTGATCTTTAAACTGAACTCCAATATCTGTCTCCGGGTTTTTATTATTCATGCTACAGACCAGGCTGGCCTTCAACTCACAAGATCTGCCTGTCTTTGCCTCCCGAGTGGTAGGATGAAAGGTGGTTGCCACCATGCCCAGCTAATTCTTAAATGAATTAAAATTAAAATTAAAATGAATGAAGACTACGAGTATAACATCTAAGGAAAACTAGTAAATTTGGGAGAGGAAACTTCCGACTCAAGGAGTGAGCAGTTGTCTCCTAACACATAACTATAATGGTTTCAAGGGGCTGAAGCTTAATGTAAAAAATAAGCCAAGACACTACAACAATCTCCATTATCTGCAGATTGGTAAACCACTTTTCTCTTAAGAAAGGAGGGAGGGACACCTGAAAGATGGCTCAATCAGGTAAAGGTACTTGTGGCCAAGTCTCATGACTTGACTTCAACCCTTGGAACCTGCTTCGTGAGGGGGAAAATTGACTCCTGGATGTTGTCCTCCAACCTCTGCATCTGCATCCACCTAACACAGAACAAATCAATAAACGTAAAGAGAAAAGGCAGGCACGGGAGCTGAGAGTGCGGTTCAGTGGAATGTGATTATTAGCATGGGCAAGACTTTGAGATCAATCCCCAGCCCCTCAAACTCCTGCACATTTACCTTTTGAGGTCTGCTTTCTGTTAGACCTCTTTTTGTTCTCCCAACTATAAACTGACATAGTTGACAATGAAGTAGAAGCCTGTAAAGTCTAGAAAAAAGTCCTCTTAAGTGAGCCCCTTGGCTACCTGCATAAGAGGAATTGGCAAACTGGAGTAAGTTGGGTATAGTCAAGAGGGTATGCATACCTCAAATCCTAGCAGTGGGGAACTGAGGCAGGAAAATCTGGGGTTCATGACCAGCCTCAGCTAAACAGATAACTGGAAGCCAGCTTGAACTACATGAGACCTTGCCTCAAAAAATTTGAAAGAACACTGGAGACTTAGCTTAGTTGGGGACTTAGTTTAACCTAGCATGCACTAAATCCCAACACAGCATAAAATGGGTGTGGTGGTGCAATCCCATCACTCAGGTGTAAGCAAAAGGATGAGAAATTCAAGATCATCCTCAGCCACACAGCAAGTCTGAAGCTAGCCTAAAACATGAGACTACCTCTAGTGGGAGGTGGGCTAGAAGACAGGCTATGGATAACGACACGCAATCCTACCGTTAGCATATTTTTAATTGAGTATACATGGGTAGTATGTATGACCACACATACAACATGTTCACATGTTGGGAATGCACGTGTATCCAGGTGTGAATGCATTCCTATAGCAGCCAGAGGTTGCCATCGTGTCTTCTTAGATGATTCTCTACCTTGGGTCTGTCATTTGAACTTAAAGCTTGCCAATTTAGCTAGTCTAGCTAGCCAGTTTATTTGGGGATCCTCTGTCTCTGGCTCCGGAGCACTGGGATTACAGGTAGTTACCCAGCATTTGCCTAGTGCAAAGCATCTGAACTCTGGTCTTCACGCTTGCTCAGCAAGCATTTTACCCACTGAGCCATCTCCCTAGCTGCTCCCTCATCCTTCCTTCGGGGACCTACGCCTGCATTCAGAAGCCAGACTCCAAGTGACCAGCATCACGTATCATATGGTCCAAATCATACCCAGACATGGAGCAGGAACAAAGTACAGCAGCCTGAGGAGGAGCCTGGAGACAGGCTAGTGACCATCGGCGTCGGGGCCATCTTCCACCTGGTGGATCAGAGTGTGGAGCAGCAATTACAATGGAACAAAACTCAAACTGCTGATCTAGGCCCACTAGAAAATTTGCAAAAACTAGAAAAGTCCTCCACATCCGTCAGCAAGTCCAAGATAAAAGTTATCTGTGGCTGGAGAGAAACAGCTCAGCAGTAGAGAAAGGGCCACTCGTCCCAGCACCCACACAGCTGTTCATAACCCTAACTCCAGGTCTGGGGGATCCAAAGCCCTCTTCCAGCCTCCTCAGGCACCAGGCATGCTGCACCACACAGTCATACTTGCAGGCAAAACATCCACATGTATATTTTTTAATTGGAAATAATTTTAAAGTCAGGTGGTAGTGGCGCACACCTTTAATCCCAGTACTGGGGAGGCAGAGGCAGGTGGATCTCTGTGAGTTCGAGGCCAGTCTGGTCTACAGAGCTAGTTCCAGGACAGTTAGGGCTGTTACACAGAAAAACCCTGTCTCGAAAAACAAAATAATAATAATAATAATTTTTAAAGTGATTTATTGTTTTTATTTGTTACTCATGGCAAAACTAGGTTACAGGTGAGAAAGGTAAACAAGGAGAAGCCCCAGTGCCCACTACACTAGGTTGGACTAGAAGCTGCAGTTACAGCCCCAGTGTTACAGGATAAAACTTTGTGTTCTATAAACAACAACAACAACAACAACAAAAAAAAAAAACGCTTTACATATGAGAAATATTTTAGATATTTAGAAAATATTTAAAATAATGTACTTAATCTCTATACACTACATCCAACATTAACAAATCTTAATTTGTAATTACCTGACTTAATTTGTAATTACCTGACTTGAGTTTAAGTAATATTAAGTATAATTAAAGCTCTTTGCATACCAGTCTTAGTCCATGCCTCACCTTCTCTACCCAAAGATAATCATTACTTGTGAATTTTTGTAGTTCCCATGCATGTACTTACATTACTATACATATATATAACCACAAACAGTCTTGGGTTTTCAAAATATACAAGTGGAAAAATTCTGCAAAAATTCTTGCGGGATTTGTTTTCCCAATCCGTATCAAGTTTCTGATATACATCCACTTTAATGCATTAGCTATAATTTACTGGGGTGGAGGGCTGAGACAAGTTTTAAGCAGCCCGTGCTGGCTGTGAACTCGTTCTACCTCTACAGTACTAGAATTTCAGGTATGTGACACCACACAGCGCTGTAACATTCAGTCGTGTGGGGCCTTGGGCATGTATTCGGTGTGCGAATGAATGCACATGTTTGCAGGTATCCTGCACACACGTGCTCATGTGAAACCCAGAGGCAGTGTGGGTACCTGGGACATCTACCACTGTTCACCAAATTTTTTGAGGCAGAGTCTCTCACTGAATCTATAGCTAGACTGGCTAGCCATTAAACCCACAGCAGACACCTATCTCCACACTGCCGCCCCCACCCCAATATTAGGGCCTGCAGGCAAACGCTGTACCAGCTGGCTTTTACAATCCAAAGCTGGTTCTTCATGTTTTCAAGGCAAGCACTTTACCTAGAGACCCACCATCTCTTCAGTATGTACGAAGAAAGGTCTTTCTAAAAATTGATGTATGGCCCTATCGGTGCCATCCACAGTGGAGCTGCAATAGGATTCTTGTACTTCTTTTGTATTTATTATTGTCTTCACACATTTTAGATAGATGGGCATGTCAACCAGCTGTCAACTAGATATTTGTTACATTACTACTCTCCAAGGTGGTTTGTACACACTTACATCCCCACCAACAGTATATAAAAGTAAAATTCCTTAATCCCAGACCTCAAGAAGCAGGGAAGGTTGATCTTTTTTGTAAGTTCAAGGCCAACTTTGCCTACACAGCAAGTTCCAGGCCAGCCAGGACAACATAGTGAGACCCTGTCTTTAAATCAAAGTGTTTTTCCAGGGCTGGAGACATAGTGCTTGCTTACATTTGTGGGAGGCGCTGGGGTCTCTCCCCAGCCTGAGGACAGCAAAGCACAAAAGAAAACTGCCCTACAGTCTCACTACTGCTCACCAGGGCACTTCCGTTCTGTTGGCTGATAGGCATGAAACGGCAAGCACTGCTGTCCAGGCTGCACTTGTCTGATCACAGGTCAGGTCTTTGATAAATATTTTTTTCCTTTTTTCTTTTTTGGTTTTTTCGAGACAGGGTTTCTATGTGTAACAGACCTAGCTGCCCTGGAACTCACTCTGTAGACCAGGCTGGCCTCGAATTCACAGAGATTCACCTGCCTCTGCCTCCCAAGTGCTGGGATTAAAGGCCTGTGCCACCAGCACTGGGCCAAATAAATTTCCTTATACATATACGTGCATGTTATGTAGACCTATCTGCTAAATATGTTTCTCCTAGTCAGGATTTGTTTGTACTAACAATCTATCTTATTATTACATTTCAAAACAGGATCTTGAGGCTGGAGAGAAGGCTCGGAAGTTAAGATCACTGACTGCTCTTGCAGAGGGCCCAGGTTCAGATCCCAGCACCCACATGAAGGTTCACTGCAGACTGTAACTCCAGTTCCCGAATATCTGACACCCTGCCCACCCTCTGTAGGTACCGCATACATGTGATGCACATACATACCTGCAGACAAAACACACACACACACACACACGCACATAAAATAAATCTTTAAACACACACACAACACAAAACAAAATTCCAGGATCTTCTTGAGTTGACCAGGCTTCAAACTGGCTGGCTTCCTACTTGCTGTGGTGACGAGTGGTCTGGACCTCTCAGTTCCTCTACAGCAGTCTCCCTACAGCCCGGCCAGGGTTACAACCCCAGGGCACCCTTCCAGCAGCCACTTTAAAGCTCAGGTACAGTGCAGGACAGTAAAGAAAGAGCCAACTTGAAAGAGTCAATCTGGACAAAGGCCTTAATTAATTCGTTTGCTAATTAGTTTCACTCTTCCTTCTTTTGTCAAGCCTTACTTCCAAGACAATACCGGAGGCACTTTGGGGCCTGGATCCTTAGGGGTGAGAAGGAAGGGAGGACGCTAAGGCCAGCCTGGGTCTATAAAAATATTACAACTGTCCTTACCCAAGAACAGGAAACCTGTCAGACCCATAGGTACGCTCAACATTGTAGACAGCATTCAGCTCACAGAGACTCGTTTCAAACTTATCACATTTAGCTTCCTCTTTGAAGCATCCCAATCTTCTACCCTCCTCCCTCCCCTTCAGCAATCCCTTTATCTCCTTTCCCTCACAATAACTGCACCCTCTCCTTTCCCCATTCCACGGCTGCTATTGGACTTTCTTCAGCACCTGCTATCTGTTTGCTGCTTTTTCCTTCTCTGGAACTGACCTCCTCTCTCCTTTTCTAAAACGCACTCAGAGCAAAAGCAACTCACCTAATCACCCCGAATGAAAACGGATTTCTCCTGCATTGTCTAGCCGGCAGGAGGGGGACTTGTCCCAACCCTCCCAACTTCCTTCCCCCTTCAGGCCTGGGACAGCTGCTCTTCCTCTGGAAATTCTCCTAAGTGTGGTAAGTCCAGACCAGCTAGAAAAAAAACTCGCGTGGCCTTCTGTGGCATGCATGCTTTAACCAGGGCCAGGCATGTATTTCTGTCCGGGGCAGTTTCCTGGAAAAGACACCTTCTGAGCAGGCCTCCTTCCCCATTCCCGCTGGGCTAGCTTAGCCTGTGCAGAGGCGGGTGACCTGGAGACCAAACGGTCCCTGAGATAAGTTTCCAAAGCTCTCTTCACTACCTCAATAAAACCCTCTCGGAGCACAGAGACCCCCACCCCCGGCAGGAGTCTTTCTCCCTCCGGCTCCCCAAATCAGCTTCCCAGGGCACCAAGCTCCCAAGGCTGCTCCCGTTTCTCCTTCCCACCCCTCCTGATCAGCCCCAAATGGGTTAGCTACCCTGGTGGGTGTGCCAGGGAGCAGGCCCCAGCCCCCTCCTCCCAACCACTCTAGTTCTCAGGGGGTAGGGACTCTGCCTCCTCCCAGCCCCCTCAGCCAGCGGCCCGCGCCAGCTCCAGGGTGGCCCTGGTTCCCAGCCAAGACACGACTCGAGCTGGCTTTTGTGACCTTGGGCAAGTCACTTCCCCCGGTAAGCCTCAGTTTCCTCCCCGGCCGAACCGATTCCTCCCGAGGTCCTGCCCTGCCCACCCCGCAGGAGGGGGCTGCCCAGCGGGTGCGAAAACGCTTTGTGAGGTGCTCAGCTCCGCAGAGGTGCGGGGCTCCCGGGGGCTCCCGGGCTGGACAAAGCTGAGTCGGTCAAGGCTCCTCCCTCTCCGTGGGACCCCTGCCCCGTGCTGACCCTCGCCCCTCCCCGCCCGGCCCGCCTCGCCGGCGGACCCCGTACCTGCTCCGGACGCTCTGCCGCAGGCGCCGCCACCCTGCGTCCCGGTCCGAAGAGGCCCGTGGCCCGGAGGGGTAAGGCGGCCGGTGGCGGCAGGCTCGGGCCGGGGAGGCGGCGGTGGTGGCGGGGGGCGCGGGCGGCGCGGGGGCCCGAGCTCGGCGGGGCCCGGCCTGGGAGACGACGGCCGAGGCTGGAAGTGCGCGGCGGCGGCAGCAGCAGCGGCAGCTGAGGCGGCGGCGACCGTGACCGCGGCGGCGGCGCTTCCGCTCATGGCGGGGCCGCGGGCAGCAGCTCGGGCTGCGACTCGACTCCGGCACGGCGGGCGCTGGCTGGGCCCGGGCCGGCGGCGAAGGAGGCTGTGGCGGCGACGGAGGCGGCTCCCGGCGGGCCAGAAGGCGGAGCCCGACCGCGGCGGCGGCGGAGGGGGCGGGGACGCCGGGGGGCGGGGAGGCCGCGCCGCGCCGCCAATGAGCGCCAGACTCCGGGCCGCGGCTCCCGGGCGGCGTCCAGAGGGAGATCCTCGGCCGCCGCGGCCCGCCCAGGCGGGGAGGCCCCGACCGAAGCCCTCCGCAGGGCACCCCCCTACCGCGTGCCGCCCCGTCCCCGGCCCGCCCCCGGGGCGCGGCCGCAAGCCTCAGGGCCCAGGCCGCCCGCTGCGCAGGCCCTGCCGCTCCGCCGCCTCGGGCGGTGTCTGCTCCGGGGAGTGTCCCGGGTCCGCCCGGGGTAGCCTCAGCCCTCCCGGCGTTCCACGGCCTGCGCTGCCCCGGCCTGCTTCCTGCTGCTGCCCCCTGCACGTCGGTCCTCCCTCTCGGCTGTTTCCTCAAAGTTTGTGCTTTTGAGACACTTAGGAAAGAAACTCTCCCTTCGCTTCTGAGGCTGATTGGTGATAGATGAGTCTCCGCGGACCCCCAGAGGACCGCAGAGGCGGAGACCGAAGAGTTGGAGATGAGCGCCCTTTCCTGGGTCCTGGAGACCCATTTTGAATTCCCAGCAAAACCCAGTCGGCTCAGCCCTGGCCCTCACCCCCATCTCTGACTTTCTCTTCCTCTTTCTCACTTTAAATGCCCTTGTTGGTAAAGCCCTGGCAGGAAGCCGTCCAGGCAACTGGGCCTAATCTCAGAAGAGGGAGAGGCTGTGAGTGAGGAAACACTTGGGGCTTGGCTGTACTGAAGGCTTTCCTATTATTTGGGGAAGATTTCTGCGGATTCAGAATCTCCCCTTCCGCCCCCGCTCACGCCCCCTCCCCCCCGCCCGCCTGTCCTCTTTTTCTCAAAAGTGATGTTGGCGACCGAACCTATTTCCTTCCCATCCTTCTCTGGCTCTCGTTATCCGTGGAAGAGCAAAATAAACTCAGCCATGTGCTGAGTGCCTCCAAGTACAGGCATGTGGGTAAGAGTGCAGCTAACTGCTGGCTAGAATGTTTTAGTAAAATACTTGCAAAGCAAGGCGGGGAAGGCAAAGAGGGCGATCTTTGGCCACTGGAGTTGAAAAGAGACAGTTCAACTCCACCTTGACACTGGATGATGCATTGTTTTTCATCTCTCTGGTCATTAGCAACGCTCGGAAATGGAGAAATGATGACAATAAAGACATTGTCCAGGCCATCAAAGAGCTTGCGATCTCCTTGGAGGTCAAAGTCTTAGAAGTCAAGGGCGAAAGCTGCCTCAGAGGAGGTCGTTCTTGGCACGTGAGAAATCTGGGGCCAAGCTCCTGAGCTACTCCAACCCTGTCTCAAAACACAAAACTCTTAAGAATGAGAATTTCACCAGGAAGGGAGGGTTGGGGAAAGCTGTACGGAAACACAGTGAGATCACCTTTGAAAAAAGGACCTGAACTTCATCCTTGAATTTCTCCTCACAGGAGAGTCAGGTAATGTGTTTTTCAGGCTGGGCCCTCCATCCTAATGCCCACTGAAGAACACCTACCTGTAAGCCGCTGTTCAGGGGCATCTTTCCTCTGATGAGTCTCAGCAGTCATGAGCAAAGTTTAGTCTCTTTTTATTCCCAGACTCCACACCCCAGTTTCAGCTCTTACAAGTCGAAGTTAGAGCAAACACCTTAGCTGGTAGCCCTAAAAGAAAAGGAACAGACTGGTAGTTTAATCTAGGCCGTCCAAAGAGCCCATCAAAAGATGCCTTGAGACTAGGAAGACATAAGGGAGAGGGGCCAGCAAGGCCCCGAGTCACATCACGATGCCCCCCCAAGACAAGCAAATGAAATCACTGGCCAGGTCCTGTCTGCTGTGGCCCTCATCACTTCTGTTTCCATCCTCCATTGGAGTAAGAGAAACCAACATTGTGGGTGTAGGAAAAGCACAGGTGTAATAGGGTTGGAGCATCGTGGAGGTGATTCAGAGATCAGTCAGCTCAAACTGGGAAGCCAAGATGTCTGTGTACCCGGGCACTGTTAGTCAGCTGTAAAGAACAATGAAAGACCATCATTTGCAGCTAAATAAGTGGAACTGAAAAACATTATGTTGAGACAAGTACTGCATGTCCCCCTCACGTGTGAAAATTCTTGCAAAGTAGCCCTGATAGGTGATTGAGATGGTTCAGCCAGTAAAGACACCTGTGGCCAGATCTGAAAACCAAAGTTCTGTCTGAGGACCCACTTAGAGGAAGAAGAGTCAAGTGACCCCTCTGACTTCCACACAATCTCTGTGGCATGCAAGTGCAAGTGCCAGCGTGCACACACACACACACACACACACAAATAGATAAATGTAATAATTTTTTAATTTAAAAAGAAGTAGGCCCAGTGTTGGTGGCGGGGCACTCCTTTAATTCCAGCACTCAGAGGCAGAAGCAAGCAGATCTCTTTGAGTTTGAGGCCCAGTTTGGTCTACAGAGTTCCAGGACAGTCAGGGCTACACAGAGAAACCCTGTCTCAAAAAAAAATAGACCTGAGGGATAAATACCTATGATCCTAGCACTGGAAAGGAAAAAGGAGGAGTGCAGATTTAAAGCCAGTTAGAGCTATATAAAGAGAACTTGTATTTATGCATAAATAAATAAAATGTGTAAATACATAAATTAAAAAATGATGTTAAAATCAACAGGCAAATAGAATAGTGATTATTGGACATTGGGAAGGATGGGAAATAAGTGGTTGGATTTGATTGGTGATAATTTGTATATGGCAATATCATACTGAACCCCATGTTTAAAAGATAAGGCCATATTACAAAGTCTTAGATGCCATGCTGAAGAGGCATTTGAACTTACTTTTTAAAAATAATTTACTTTATTGTGTGCATTGGTGTGAAGGTATCGTCTCAGATCCCCTAGAAATGGGTATATGTTACAGACAGGTTTAAGTTGCCGTGTGGGTGCTAGGAATTGAACCCAGATCCTTTGGAAGAACTGAGCCATCTCTCCAGCCCCCTTGAACTTACTTATAAAGTAAGTGAAGGGGCTTGTTGGAGTCACCATGATTAGGACATACTTTGGAAATACTCTGGCTGCTATATAGAAGGTGGGTTGGAAGGAAGCAAAAAGACAGGAAAAAAAAAAACAGGCTACAAAACTCTTAGGCACAGGATGAGGAAAATCCAAATTGTGGCGCAGACAGTAAGAGTAGACAGGCATGGAGGGGCGAGGTCAGCGGGGCAGGGGTGTCAGAGAGATGGCTTAGCAGTTAAGAGTACTGTCTGTGTGTGTGTGTGTGGGGGGGGTGTTGGCTAGGGGATGACTCCTCACTGGAATCAATTCTCTCCTTCCTCTGTGCAGAGTCTCAAGGATCTAACTGGTGACTGGTGACTGCCTTTATCTGCTAAGCCATCTCACTTGTCTGCTCTTTCAGAAGACACCTACATGGCATCTTGCAGCCATCAGTAACTTCAGTTCCTAGGGATCTGACACCCTCTTCTCGCCTCTACAGGCACCAGGTACACATATGGTACACAGACATACGTGCAAACAAAAACCCATACATATAAAGTAAAATAAAAATAATTTATAAAAAGACATAAATATTGAGATAGAAAAATAAGTATTTTTTGTTTATTTGTTTTTGAGACAGAGAGTCTCATTATGTTTATCTCTAGCTGTCCTGAAACTCACTCCGTAGACCAAGCTGGTCTTGAACTCACAGAGATCCTTCTGCCTTTGTCTCCCGAGGGCTGGGATTAAAGGTGTGCACCGCACTTGGGAGGCAGAGGCAGGCGGATCTCTGGGAGTTCAAGACCAGCCTGGTCTACAAGAGCTAGTTCCAGGACAGGCTCCAAAACCACAGAGAAACCCTGTCTCAAAAAAAAAAAAAAAAAGTGTGCACCACCACCTGGCAGAGATAAACAAGGATTTTGATGTGAGCAACAAAGTGAAGGTTGCACAATCCCGGTAGATGGGGAATATGGTGACCAGGAGGAGCAGAGACTCTGGTTTAAGTCAGTTTATTTATTTGATACTCACTTAAGGCACAAGGACTGAGGTGGTTGGACATCACCATAATATTGCTTGTGTTCTTAGATTAGGAGGGAAAATAACAGAACTACCCATTTCACATTTTGCTTTTTTTCTTTTTTCATTGTGGTAGAATACACATAGCATAAAATTTATCATGTTAACCCTTTTCAAGAATGCAGTTGTAATTGCTAGTGGCTATAGCTGGGCAATGACATTTAACCTTTATCATGCTCCGTCCCCATTTCCCTCATCTCAAATAAAAACTGTCTGCTCACTGAATAAGAACCCAATTGACAGGCTGGAGAGAAGGCTCAGAGGTTGAGATCCCTGTGTGCTCTTCCAGAGAACCCGGATTCAATTCCCAACACCTATAAACAGCTCACAACTGTCTGTAACTCCAAGGTCTGACACAGTCACACGGACACACATGCAGGCAAAACACCAATGCTCATGAAATAAAATAAAATAAAATAAAAAAGAGCCAGTTGACAACTTCTTCCAGCCGTGGTTTATCTGTCTCTGGCAGATCACAATACTTTCCTTTTCTTTCAATATGGTCTTAGAAATACAGCCTAGGTCTAGCGTGTGCTGGGCAGTCCCTTTTGTCTCTGTGAATTTAGGTATGCTAGCAGCCTTCTGCAAGATAAATCCCAAGTATTTGCCTTTGTTTTTTGTCAGTCGGAATAATTTTATTTAATTGCATGTTTTCGAGACTCATCCAAGAAGCAGCACACATCAGAGTCCTTCCTCTTTAAAGCTGAGTAATTCTTGCACGTGTACTCAACGCATTTGGGCATCCGGTCATCCAGTCATCTGTCTATGGCCACTTCGCTGCTTCCAACTTTTGAGTACTGTGAATAACACTACTGCAAATGGTGGATTATTTATTTGTTTTGAACTCCTCTTTTCAATTGTTTTGGATGTGTTCCAGTGAGTAGAATTGCATCAACTGGAAATATAGAATGTCTATTTGATTTTTTCACTTTTTCTGTTTTGAGACAGAATGGATTAGTTACTTTTCTGCTACCGTGTTAACCCATTACCAAAGTGACTCATCAGAGAGTTTATTTTGGCTTACAGTTCCGGAGGGAGAGTACACTATGTCGAGAGAAGGCGCCACTAGATGCTTACCCCAAGCCCTGAAGGAGCTATGTCATGAAAAGCTATGAAAAAATAACAGCTGGGCGGTGGTGGCGCACGCCTTTAATCCCAGCACTCGGGAGGCAGAGACAGGCGGATCTCTGTGAGTTCGAGGCCAGCCTGGTCTATAGAGCTAGTTCCAGGACAGGCTTCAAAGCCACAGAGAAACCCTGTATCAAAAAATCAAAAAAAAAAAAAAAAAAAGAAAAGAAAAGAAAAGAAAAAATAACAGACCTGTAGTTGTATGTAAAGTTAAGAAAAAAAGAGCAGAATAGTCATACAAAATAAAGAAGAACCCAGGGTAAACTGAGTGCAATGGAAATTATCATGACACCTGGCAACACCATAAAAACAGCAAAGCCTGGGGCTGGAGGGATGGCTCAGAGGTTAAGAGCTCTGACTGCTGTTCCAGAGGTCCTGAGTTCAATTTCCAGCAACCACATGATGGCTCACACCCATTTATAATAAGATCTGGTGCCCAGAACACTATATATATAAAATAAATAAATTTAAAAAAAAAGAAAACCAGCAAAGCCTAATGAAAAACAAAGAGGTTGGAGTAGGAAAAGAGGTTTGTGGGTTTTTTTTTTTTTTATTTTTGTTTTGTTTTGTTTTACTTTAGAGGCTTAGTTTTTTTGCTAGTTAATTATTAGCAAGGGTCTCATATACCAAGCTGGCCTTGAACTCTTGATCCTTCTCGCTCTACCTCTAAGTTTGAGAATTACAGACATGGTGTGCCACCACATCTGGCATGGAGATGCCGAGTTTGACCATCAATACCACACGACAACACTAGCTCACCAGCACACCACACCACATCTGGCGAGGAGATGCCGAGTTTGACCATCAATACCACACGACAATACTTGCTCACCTGCACACCACAAACACATGTGGAACCCACAAAGGTTTCTCTGATTTACTTGAGAATGGTGACCGTTTTTCCCACTGTTGTGAAACTGATGTGTGTGAATCTCTTGTTTTATTCTATTTTTGAATGTAACTGGAGATTTAAGTCTCGGCTTCTTATGCGCTGGACAACTGTTCTATCACTGAGCCATAGCCCGATTTCTTTAGACTAGATTCCCTCATCATGAGCACCATTGCTACCTCAGTTCTCTGGTTTTGGTTTTGTTTATGACAAGGCCTCATGCAGTCCACGCTGGCAGTGAAATCTCTGAACCCCTGCCTCCACTTCCCAAGTGATAGGCTTACTGATGGGAACTATCATACATGACTTGCCTCAATTTTTTTTTAATGGTTTTGCTTTCCAGAAAGACTGACCATTTATTTATCTAACCATTTACTAACTTTTACTTCAATATAGGAAATCAACTTGATTGTATGTCTTACCTGAAAGTCACCTCTTGTTTTATTATTCGTTTATTATTTCTCGTTTACTCATCATTTCCTCTAATTTTGTTTTGTTTTGGACAGGGTCTGCTGTAGTCCAGGCTGGCCTCAAACTCACTGTATCCCTAAAGTGACTTTAGTCTTCCTGCCTCTGCCTCCCAAGTGCTACAATTGCTGTCACGCACACCACGCCTGTCTTCTCCCATCTTGCCACCACACACGAGCCTTCTCCCGTCTTACTCCCTTTCTTCCCTGAAGGCCATCATTCCAGTATATTTCAGGTTTGTGGATGTTTATTTTAACATGTATGTTAGGTTCTAAATAATGTATTTTCTACTTAGGAAAATAGAATTGTTTATCTCTGCTCCCCTTTATTTTCTCTTCCTCACCAAAGCATGTTATTTGTTTGTTTGTGTGTGTGTGTGTGTGTGTATGTGTATGTGTGTGTATGTGTGTGTGTGTGCGTGCACGTGTTTAAGCACACCTGCGTGTGCCATAGTGTGTGAGTGAAGATCAGAGAACAGTTTGTGGAACTCAGCTCTCTCCTTCCACTGTATCAGTCCCAAGGATTGAACTCAGAGCAGCAGGTTTGATGACAGGCACCTTGGCATAAGGAGCCCCACGCTTCCTTAAGGCAGAAGGCTTTACTGTAGCACACTAACACCAAATATGCTCACGCTCTACCCAGTTAGCCAGTCACGGTGGCACACATCTATAATCCCGACACTTGAGAGGCAGAACGCAAGAGGGGTCAGCTAGGGCTTCATGAGATTTTTCTCACAAGAATAGACAAGCAAAGCTGGGTGGTGGTGGCTCACGCCTTTAGTCCCAGCCTTCAGCAGGCAGAGGCAGGCGGATCTCTGTGAGTTCGAGGCCAGCCTGATCTACAAAGAATTGTAGGACAACCAGGGCTACATAGAGAAACCCTGTCTTGAAAAAAAACTAAACAAAATAAAAAGATTAGACAGATAACCTCTATTCTGCTGCTACTAATACTACTTAGTACTTTATCCACCACAAGTTGCTCCGGGAATTGTTCAGTAATGGACACCGAAACTGTCTCCAACTCTCCACGACCCAAAACAGTGCTGCAAGACAGAGATGATAACATGGCTTTACCATCCCAGGACTCAGGAAGCAGAGGCAGGAATATCACCCCAAGCTCCAGGCCAGCTTGTTCCATGTAGTACATTCCATCTAGGCCAGGTTACACAGCAAACCCTGTCAACAGAGAACTTTCAAGAACATTCTCATGAACAGCTTCACACTCTTCTAGGAGCTGTGCGGAGTGCTCTTAGGATTGTTAATTCAGTAGGAGAGTATGTCAGGCCTTTTCCCCAGGATTACAGGTATGAGCCACCACACCAGCTCAGCTTTTATTTTTTTGGTTACTGGGAGGTATGGGTTTGTATTTTCTTTTTTTTTTTTTTTTTTTTTTTTTTTTGGTTTTTCGAGACAGGGTTTCTCTGTGGTTTTGGAGCCTGTCCTGGAACTAGCTCTTGTAGACCAGGCTGGTCTCGAACTCACAGAGATCCACCTGCCTCTGCCTCCCAAGTGCTGGGATTAAAGGCATGCGCCACCACCGCCCGGCTTGGGTTTGTATTTTCATTTAGTCTTTTTTCTTTCTTTGTAGAAATTTTTGTTTTGAGGCAAGGTCTCAGGTAGCTCAGGCTGAACTCAAACACTCAATAAATAGGCAAAGATAATCCTAAAATCCTGATCCTCCTGCCTCTACCTTCCAAATGCTGGAGATAAAATCCAGGGCTTCAAACACACTAGATAAGCGCTCTACCAACTGAACTATATTCCCTGCTACGTGTGTATGTTTCTTTAACCACTGCATTCTTCCAGGATACTGTCTCTCAACCTGCTGTTCTCAACCCCTTTGGAAGTTGCATATTAGATATCCTAAATATCAGATGTTTACATTATGATTCATAACAGTAGCAAAATTACAGTTATGAAGTAGCAACAAAAATAATTTTATGGTTGGGGGTCACCACAACATGAGGAATTGTATTAAAAGGTCATAGCATTGGGAAGGTTGAGAACCACTGCTCCAGGAATTTTTTTTATATTTATTAATTTATTATGTATACAATATTCTGTCTGTGTGTATGTCTTCAGGCCAGAAGAGGGCACCAGACCTCATTACAGATGGTTGTGAGCCACCATGTGGTTGCCGGGAATTGAACTCAGGACCTTTGGAAGAGCAGGCAGTGCTCTAAACCACTGAGCCATCTCTCCAGCCCCAGGAATTTTTTTTATTACATCCTTAACCCTATAGTCATTGCTTCCTTTAAAGATCAATTTGGTCTATATTTGAGTGTAATATATTGAATAAATGTGCTGCATGAGCCATTATGGGTCTGGGTTGGAGGAGGAGGAGACAGAAAGAGACAGAGACTTAGAAAGGACGGGAAAAAGCTCATTTACCAGTATCAAAAATACAGTTTTTGTGTTTCAAGACAGGATTTCTCTGTGTAACAGCTCTGACTGTCCTGGAACTTGCTCTGTAGACCAGGCTGGCCTTGAACTCAAAGAGATCCACCTGCTTCCAAAGTCCAACTGACAGTTTAGTCTTTAATCCCTGCACTCAGGAGGCAGAGGCAGGTGGCTATCTGCGAGTCTGAGGCTACTCTGGTCTACGTAGCAAGTTCTAGGACAGCCAAAGCTACATAGTGAGACTGTCTCAAAAAATCAAATCAAATAAAATAAAAAATGAAATACGATGACACCAACTCCTTTGTCAGGAACCGGATAATTAAAGAGAAAGAATGAAGCATTTAACCTGCCATTGAGGGAGAAATTAGATTCTTCCTTGTTTGGTGAAGGGAAATCCTTCCTTACAAAAGAATGTCAGCTAATACAAGTAACAGGACTGATAGAATTAGAAAAACCACCATTTTGCGCTCTCCGGTGAGATAATCGATCCCAGGAAGGACCATAGAAATGTTAAACTGTTTCACGAGAAAGAAAAAACGACCAATCTGCTATTGTATGAATTTCCCGCTACTCCCTCTCTCACAGACATTTCCAATTTCCTTTCTGCCCTCGTGAAGGACACTGGTGACTTCTCAGCCGCTGAGCACAATGACCTTTTCTCAGCTCTAACCTCCGTGATCTCTTCATAGTCTTTGACAGGAAACGGCACTTCCTGGTCACTCTCTCCTTTCACCCGGGAAGGTGGGTTATCAGCCCTCTACCAATTCCAGGCGACACAAACTTTCACTTCTCATGACTTGCTCTAGACTGAGCTCTGGAGAGTAGCTGGGGCTGGATTCACCTGAGAGCTTGCCTGGGCTAGACATTAAGATAATCCTTTCAGGGGACAGGAGAGATGGCTCAGAGGTTAAGAGCACTAACTATTCTTCCAGAGGTCATGAGTTCAATTCCCAGCAACCACATGGTGCCTCCCAGGTACTATAATGAGATCCGGTGCCCTCTTCTGGCATACAGGCATGTATACCACTGTATACACAATAAATAAATTAAAAAAAAAAAAAAAAAAGATGATCCTTTCAATCTGGGCATGGTGGTGCATGCCTCTAACCCTAGCACTCAGGAGGCAGAGGCAGGCGGTCCTCTGTGAGTCTCAGACTAATATGGTCTACACAGTGAGACATTGTCTAAAAAAAAAAAAAAAAAGTCTTCTGAACCTTTCTGAAGATGGCTGAAACAGATGGGTATTAATTAGCACTGCAAACTCTCCCCACCCCACCCCCACCCCTTGTTGGTTGAATCCAGGGTAGGTAGACTTCTTATTTTAGGTGTGTGAATATTTGCCTACACGTATGTGAGTGAAACACATACGTACCTAGTGACTGCGGAGGTCAGAAGAAGGCATGTGATCTCCTGGGACTGGCATTACAAATGGTTATAAGCTGCTATGTGGGTACTGAGAATTGAACTCAGGTCCTTTGAAAGAGCAAGTGCTCTTAATCACTGAACCAACTCTGTGGCACCTAGGTAGACTTCCTATATACCTAGCTTCTCCCAAAGCAAATGTCCCAGGCACAGCAGCAAGGCTTCTTATAAGACAATTTATGGTACTTTATTTTCCACTCAATATATAAATGTGCATAGTCCCCTAATTCCAGCACTGTTTCTTTTTTCTTTGCTATGTTTTGGGTTTTGTTGTTGTTTTTGTTTGAGACAGATTCTCAAACATTCCAGTCTGATCCCAAACTTAGCAGGTGGCGAGGCTACCCTTGAACTCCTGACCTTCCTATCTCCTGAGATGACAGCCATATACCACTGTGCTTGGCCAACATTGGTTCCTTTAGAGGAGAAAAGGTCTCCATAAACCCTACACTAAATATAAAACCCCTCTATGTTTTGAGACAGAATCTCACTGTTACCCAGGCTGGTCTTGAACACTTAATCTCAAGAGATCCTCCTGTCTTGGCCTCTAGTCTAGAATATCCATGCTACCATGCTTTGGTTTTCTTGTTCCTCTTTCTTTCTCTCTTTCTCTCTCTCTCTCTCTCTCTCTCTCTCTCTCTCTCTCTCTCTCTCTTCCTTTCTCAGGGGGTTGAATCCAGGGCCTCACACATACAAGAACTCTACCTCCCAGCCACTTCTCCAGACTTCTTTCTGTCTGTCTTGAGAGTGGCTGTCACTAAATTTTCCAGACTGGCCTCAAACTCACACCATAGCCCAGGCTGCCCTTGAACTTTTGATTGCCCCATTTCAGCCACCTGAGGCATTGTGATTACACTCCTGCGTCACCAGGCCCAGCTTTTTGTTTCAGTTTTTGCTGTCGTTGGTGATTATTGTTTCATTTTTATTTTTTTTTTAAATATTTATTTATTTATTATGTATACAATATTCTGTCTGTGTGTATGCCTGAAGGCCAGAAGAGGGCGTCAGACCTCTTTACAGATGGTTGTGAGCCACCATGTGGTTGCTGGGAATTGAACTCAGGACCTTTGGAAGAGCAGGCAATGCTCTTAACCACTGAGCCATCTCTCCAGCCCCTATTGTTTCATTTTTAATGATGTATTTAAACCATATCCAACTCAAAAGAAAATCTGAAAATTTTCACCAAACCTTTCAAAAACAATTTAGCATTTAGTTTGGTTTGGTTTGATTTTCCCCCAAGACAGGGTTTCTCTGTATAGCCCTGGCTGTTCTAGAACCCACTTTGTAGATCAGGTTGGACTTGAACTCCCAGAGATCTGCCTGCCTCCATCTCCTGAGTCCTGGGATTAAAGATGTGGGCCTCCATGTTCATCCAATTTGGTTTTCATAGACCCAGGAATTGGCTACTCTTTCCTTTGTATTTTTTAAGCTTAATTAATATTTATTTAAATAACAGAGTTTCAGTAATAAATATAACCTTTGTAAACAAGTTTGTGGATAAAATTTTACCTCAACTGATAGATCAGTAAGTACTAGTAAACTTAGTGTCTGTGAATGTTCATATACATGGGAGTTCGTTAACATGTTTTACATAAGCATCATGAGGCTCAGATAATCTAGTTACAGAGTTATAGAATTAGAAGGTTTCATGGCTTTCTTTTTGATATTTTGAGGCAGGATCTCCTTATATAGCCCAGGCTGGCCTTGAATTTGAAATTCTCCCAACTTAGCTTTCTAACCTCTGGGATCCAGATATGTGATCCCATACCCAGCTAAAATTTTCTAATATATCTTTTTTTTCAGATTTTTGTGGGTTTCCTAATAACCCTAAAAATATTGTTTCTGCATATGTGTGTATGTCTATGTGAGTGAATGACACACGTCCAAGAGGAGGACAAAGAGAGCATCAAATATCTCAAGCTAGAATTCAGAGAGTTAGGAGCTACCCTCCGTGGGAGCTAGGAGTCAAAACTTTGGTGCTCTAGAAGAGCATCAAGGGCTTTGTATCACTGAGTCAACTCTCCAGTCCCTTAAAAACATTTTTAAAATGACATGGTGTGTGTGTGTGTGTGTAAGCATATGTATGCTTTGTCAGAGGGCAACATGTAGAAATTCATTCTCTTCTTTCACCACAAGAATACAAAGGATTTAACCTCAATGTCAAGGGACACAAGCTGGGACCTTTATCCTCTGAGCCATCTTGCCAGCTCTCTGATGTATCTTTTATTGAACTTCTTGGTGGGATATAACGTAAACCACCTTAAGAAACACAGAGCCTGCCGGGCGGTGGTGGCGCACGCCTTTAATCCCAGCACTCGGGAGGCAGAGGCAGGCGGATCTCTGGGAGTTCGAGGTCACCCTGGTCTACAAGAGCTAGTTCCGGGACGGGCACCAAAGCTACAGAGAAACCCTGTCTCGAAAAACCAAAAAAAAAAAAGAAGAAACACAGAGCTTGCTGGCTGGTACAATGACAAGCCGAGGGGTAAACGATGTAATGTCCACCTCTGGTCTTTCTCCATCGTAAGTTGACATCATGTTAGATTCCATCTGATAACAAGACAGTGGCAGCAGCTGCTGACACGGAAGAGCCGATGTGAATCCCTCCCTCTCGGTGATCGGAGCCAAAGTCTGGCACTACTCTTCCTTGGCTTAGAATGAGTATATACTGCCCTTGTGCTGACCTGTGGCCAGGGCAACAGGACAAACCAATTGCCTTAGGAATGAGTCCCATCCCTCCCTGAGGCCTGACCTAACCCAGTGGACTGAAAAGAATTGCCTTGGAGCAGCACAGGCTGCAATTGTTGAAGGCCATTCCTGAGGTAATGATTGGTGGGGAACGCAGAACATCTGCTGCCTGAAGGCAATTCTAAGCCTGAGGTTCTTCTCCGTCCCTCTCCCTCTGTAACCCAGTCCCAGCATAGATCACTGTACAGAGCAGACATTGCTTAGGCTCAGCATCAACGAGAAATTTGCATTTTCCTCTCCATTCACTGTGCACCTCACTGCATTTTATGGGGGAAGAATTTACCAAGCGGGACATCAGTCTTCATTTGCCTGAGTCCCTGAGTCTTGTCATCTTTTGATCTTTGGTACAATCAAGGGGCCTCAAAGCATAGGTTCCACCAGGGCTCGGATGAAAAGACCCAGAGAGCTGCGCTCCTTACGCCATCGCCCAAGGAAGTACTTTGTCAGTCTCGCATATTGTTTTCGAGCACTAGACCTGGTGAGACTGGGGCGTCCGTGTCTCCTTTTGGGCTTCTGTCAGCATCACTTTTGGGGGTTCTTCTAGGGTCCTCCCCCATCCTCCTCCCTTAACTTAGCTTCCCCTGGCCCCTTGCTTCCATGCAGCCACAGCTGCTTGGCTCGAGGGCACTCAGTCGGCACTGTCGCCTAGGCAACCCAGAAGGGGGCTTCAATCTACTGTCTCCCCAGAGGAGCTGGGCTGGCCCAGAGCCAGGAGGAGGCAGGGGGCAGGGGACCTGACTGGCCCTGAGCAGAGCATGTTGGGAAATAAACAGACTGCTGGTGCGCTGCCTGCCATGAGGGGGGTTGGGGAAATGTCATGGATGTGATTGTCTGTGTGTTGAACAAGCGAATGGCCAAGGATACCAGCAACCAATTAAGGGACTAGAGATGGGACAGAGAAAGAAGGCATCTCGTGCATCTTGGACTAAGATCTTTAGGCCCGGGTTTAAAGCTGAGGCTTAGGGTTAGTTTCTAGGGCTGTCATAACAAAATACCATAAACTGGGTGCCTAACACAACAGAAGTTTATTGCCTGAGTCCTAAGGTTCAGAAGTCCAACACCTCTGAAACCTGAAGTGGGATTCTCCTACGCATCTTACCAGCTCCTGTGGTTTGCTGGCCACCCTCGGCATTCTTTTGCTTGTGGCTGCCTAACTCTAGTTACTACTTTGGGATTCAGTGGCATTATCCCTGTTTGAGTTCTTGAAGCCTTCTGCTAAGGACACTAGTCAAGCCAGGGCCTACCTTACCCCAAAGGAGGTCATCTATTTATTTCCTTTTGGGAGGTGAATATTTTTGAGGCTGTGGCTTTAAACTCACTCTGCAGAGGAGGATGGCCTTGAACTCCTGATCTTGCCTTCACCTCCTGACTGATGGAATTACAGACCTGTGCTATTAGCTAGTTACAATTCAGTGACTGTGTTTTTAAACCAGGTCACATCCTGAGATGCTGGGCTTTGAAGCAGGGCATGATATAACCTATAAGAAGGTCTTAAGTGAGGGGCTGGAGACATGGTTCAGAGGTTAAGAGCACTGACTGCTCTTTCAAAGGACATGGGTTCAATTCCCAGTGCCTATCATATATATATATATATATATCCTCTATGAGGATGAGGATTTTAATGATTGTTTGTTTATTGAAACAGTGTCTCATGCAGCCCAGGCTCACTCTGAGTTTGCGATTTGTGGGTTTCCTGTCTCTACCTCCCTGGGGTTACAGGCATATGCCAGTACACTTTCCTTTCCCATTATTTAGTGCAGGAGACCTTTGAAGGGTCCTGGAACAGACAGCAGTGTGTCAGCCTGGGAGACCCAGTTTATCATCAAATGCTTTGTATGTCTCAGTGCCAGAGGAGGAACCACTCTTTCTCCAGTCACTAAGTCACAGCACAGCCATGTAATTGAATCATGGCAAACAAGCAAGCAAGCAAACAAACAAACAAAAAACCTAGTGCAGATTTTGGGGTGGTTCAGAAGTGGGACTCATTTATCAACTGTGCCAACCTTGGCAGTTGAATAAGGTAACTATGAGTATCTATTTTGTAGCATTGTCAGAAGAATTTGTGTGTGTGTGTGTGTGTGAGAGAGGGGGGGGGAGAGGGAGGGGGAGGAGAAAGAGAGAGAGATTGAACAAAGAAACTGGACATGACATCTATTTGGAGTCTCAGCACTCAGGAAGCAGAGGCAGGAGGATCAAAAATTCCAGGCCAACCTGGGTTGTCTAAATAGTAAAACCATGGTTCAACACAAACAAACAAAACAGAAACGAAAATGCCTGACAACTCAGTGAAGGGTCACAATTATTATGCAAAAGCAAATGGCTCCTTTGGCAAGGGAGAGCAGGAGAAGCCCCCACCAGTGCTGGCTGTCACCCCGCAAACCCTGGAACTTCTGCCCCGCCCCTCCTTGAGGAACAGTTATTACTCACACTGGCAGAGTACTTGCCAGGTTTTCCCAGTCCTAGCTCATCCATTCCCCTGTCTCTATGTCGTCTTCACCGCACACTCATGGGACAGAGGAGGCTTTGATATGGCACTCCCCATGCAACCCTGCCCCTGTATCCTTCCCTACCTCTGGAAACCTTTAATGCCACATGGCCCTTGGCAGAGCAAGAGGAATTACAGATAATTGTTGGGGAAAACAGCTCTGATACATTGCGGATTTAAAAATCAGACTCCGAGTTTACTATTTATAGTAATACTATATTACTCTGCTTATTTAGCACGTGTGTATTTACAGGTGCGTGCGGTTGTCTGCCGGGCTGCACTAAAACTGTTAACAGTGCTAAACTCTGAAACTGAGAGGCGGATGGTGGCCGACGAGGGCTTTTATACCATTTTTTTTTCAAAGAGTGTGTATTATTTTTATCATGAAAGCATTTGGTATTCAAGCAACATTATAGGCAGACCTTGAGTCTGCTCTGATTTTCTTCAAGGAAATCATTCATGAATATGTATAGACTACCTCTGGAAAGATATTTAAGAAGCTGATGGCAGTGCTTGCCTCTAGAGAGGAAGTCGGAGGGACTGTTGTTTGCAGGCAAGGACGGGAAGAAAATGGACTTCTCGCTGTATCTTCTTTTACAAGATTTAATTTGTTTTCAACCAAGTGTATGCATTATAAATTCAAATAAGTTGAAAGAATATTATTAAAAGCTTCAGTGGTTTATAATTACCAGTGAATAATTTGTAACCCACCTTCTGACTGATTACAATACACCAGTTATTCCTACTGGATTGGATGCCAATTCAAGTCCAGGGCTTCTCACTCTGAGTCCGTGGCTTCTCCTATTGTGTTACCAGTGTGTCACGTCAAGGGGCACAGTTTCACAAACCCACTGTCTCCCAGACCCAGCTTCAGGATCAGCAAGCCGGGGCAGGAAGCTGTGATTAGGGAACTAATTCACCAACCTATCTTTAATTGAACCAAAACCTGTCAGGTCACAAATTTACTTTTAATGAAAGCATCTTGTCCCTGTATCTGTTCAGCACACATTCTGGATTGTTCCACCCGCTGCTATTTTTTCTAGAAGTATAACTTACTCATTAAAGAAAAGTGCCTTTGGCTCAATGAATTATGTTATGATTGTTGTTTATATTTTGACATTTATTTGTTTGGGATGTGTGTGTGTGTGTGTGTCTGTATACTTAGACGTCTTACATATACAAGTATGTGCCACGCACTTGTGAAGCTGTCAGAGGACTATTTTCAGATGTTGGTCATCTCCTCTGCCATGTGGGTCCCAGGGATTGAACTCAGGTTGTCAGGCTTGGTAGTAAGCCATCTTAGTGTCTGTCCCCTGTTGTTGTTTTGAGGCAAGGTGTCACTCTGCAGAGCCCAGATTGGCTTGGCACTCATATGTACCCCAGTTGACTTCAACTTAAAGCAATCCTCCTGTCTCAGCTATTCAAGTGCTAAGATTACGAGTGTGAGCCATCCCTGCCAACTCTCAACTTGAGTGAACTTTTATATATGTCCTACCTATGTAACCAACATCCAGATCAAATTGTAGTTGCAGCATCTCTCTGGCTGGTTCTTCTCACCCCCTCTAGCCCTTACTACACACTGCCTACAGTCCTTATTTGGATTCCTAGCTCTAAAGACTAATTAATGTTCACCTGTTTGGGGGTGTCGTATAAGTGGAACACACAGTGCCTCCTCTTCATTGTCTGTTTCCTTCTGTTCAGAGCTATTCAATGTAACTTCCCCGTGTTGTAGCAGCTGTTTGATCTTTACCAGACTGGAAGAACAGTGACAGGGTATTTAACTGTATGAACCCTGTCAAACAACTGTCTGCTCTAAGAAAGGGCCACTTTTCTTCCAGCCTCAAACCCTCCGCCCCATCAGTCCTTCCGTTTTAGCCATTGTGGTAGGGCTTGCCAACTCTGCTGTGACCTCTTCTTGGCTCCAAGGTCCCCATCTGTTGGGTCCTCTGTGCTGACAGACCCCTGTGTACTCTCTGAATGTCTGACCACTCTTCCTGCACTTTCCTTCCTGGGATGGAGCTCCATCCTCCCTTGACCCCAACCCCTGGTCAAATCCCAGCACAAACAAATCCAGCATCCGCTGCTGCTGCTGCTGCTGCTGCTGCTGCTGCTGCTGCTGCTGCTGCTGCTGCTGCTGAGACCTGTCTCCAGCAGACTGAGCCCTAATATGAATCATAGACTGCCTCTTAGATCACCACACACTGAGCTCTAATCACAGCCACGGGGTGGCCCCACCCCCAATTCCAGTCCCTGACTCCAAGGAGACTTCGCTCCCCCACTTAAATGGTGATTTAAGTTGACCTGATCTGAACTCAGTATGGAAGACACAGAAAGGCCAAGTGCACTGCCCCGAAGGACCAGAAAAGGTGAAACTGCAGGAATAAAACGCATCATAGAGCAGACAACAGTCTCAGAAGTGTCTCCTTGGTGCTCAGATGTTAACTGTGACTGAATCTTCTTAAGTTAGAGAAAGAAACTACAACCAACCCCACTCTGCTGTGTAATAAGAAACAGGCTGGGGGTGGAAGTGGGGGTGTGTGTCTCAAGGAAGCCTAGAGCTAAGCTAGTCCTGCAGATGGTGGGAGAAGGAGAGTAACCTTCCTCCTGTCCTCACAAGATGGCAAGTTTATTTTAAGGGTGTTTTTAACAGCTTGAGAAATGAATTCCGAGAATGTTTGGGGAGACCTCTGATTTGGGGACTTTTGTCCATGGTGTCTTAATTTTTTTTTTTTTTTTTAAACAACGGTATTTGACTCCTGGTGAGATTTGTTCCTTCATTAAATTCTGATCACATTGCTGTTTACATCACCGCCACCGCCGCCCCCTGCAGTGGCTGTTGGGAAGGGAGAAAGATTCAGAGCCGTCAAGAAGGAAGACTGCTTTGGTTCTGTTTGCTCTGTCTGCTAATCAGCAGCAAACTGAGAATGTCATTTTCACTTTTCTGCACGTCCTTGAGAAAGCGTGGTTTCCTCTTTAACACTGGGAGGAGTGACCCGGTAAGAGCCCGGGCCTCTGAGGCTGACTGAGGAAGCCTCAGGGAAAAACAGGCCTTCACAGACATATATATTTTCTTCTCTTGGGAACAAAAGTCCTGGTTAGTGTGACATTGAGATTTCCAAATGCATCAACATTAAGTGGTCAAAACAGCTTGCAGGAGGCGGTCAAGCGACCCGTGAAAAAGCGTCAGACCCTGGGATTTGTGTCAGACTGGGACCATTCTGGCCCCGTCTGTGGCCTTTCATGACCCCTTTTGTCCCTTAGTCTCCTCCAGGTCTGCAATGACAGCGATACAGTGCACTCTGTGACCAGGTCTTCTATATACAGTGTCTTATTCAACCTTTATGATGATCCCGATGAGATGAGAACTTTGATTACTCCAAATTTACAGAACAGCTGAAAGGGATTTAGAAGAGAATTTGTCAAAGGTGCCAGGCGAGGTGGTGCACACCTTTAGACCAGTCCTCCGGAAGCAGAGGCAGGAGGATCGATGAGACTTCAAGGCCAACCTGGTTCTCATGGGAAGTTCTAGACCAGACCAGTCAGTGCTACAAAACAGACTCTGTCTCAAAAAAACAGAAAAATTTAAAAAAGAAAAAAAAAAGACAAAACATTTACCAAAGCTAACACACAGCCACAAAGTTTGTTTAGCTTGGTTTTAATCTTAATATAACCTTTAATGTTGTTATTTGTCACTGATTTGCATATTGTCATTTGTTTTGCATCTTTATGTCTTTATCTTTAGGTACAAAATACTACGGTGGCTCAAGAAGGAAGTAATCTTTTTGTTGGTGCCTCCATTGAAGGTCAATGTTCCCCCCAGTTTTTTTCTGTTTTGAATTACATTTATTTTGTATGTTGGGGGCACTTGAGTGTTAAGGTAAGCATGTGGAGGTTAGAGAATGACTTCCGGGAGTTGGTTCTCTCTTTCCACTGTGATCAAACCAGCAGGCACAACAGCAATCACTTCCATCCCCTGCGCTGTCTTGCCAGACCTGCCCTTTCTCCTCGTCTTAGGACAAGCCTGGGTTAACTTCCTAGCTCTATCCTGGAAGCCTAGAGATGCCGGCTGCAGAATCAGGCAGAGGGCTATCAGTGTCCTGTCCCTGAAATCACAGCACCTGATAGAAACAATTAAGAGGAAACAATTAAGACATGTGAGGACTAGAGGACTTCAGTTCATTATGATGGGGAAGGCTTGGTGGGACAGCCCAGGTCTTGGTGGCAGGAGTCTGTGGCTGATACAGTTCATGTGACAGAGAACCAGGAAGCAGATCCTGAGGCTAGAGTCTCCAGTTGAGCTGTCACTTTCTTTCTTTCTTTCTTTCTTTCTTTCTTTCTTTCTTTCTTTCTTTCTTTCTCTCTTTCTCTCTCTCTCTCTCTCTCTCTCTCTCTCTCTCTCTCTCTCTCTTTCTTTTTTAGACTGGATTTCTCTCTGTGTGTAGTCCTGGTTGTCTTGGATCTCACTCTGTAGACCAGGCTGGCCTCAAACTCACAAAGATCCACCTGCCTCTGCCTATCAGAGTGAAGGGCTTGGGCTAAAGGTGCAGCGGCCACCACCACCCAGTGGGCTATCACTTTCAAAAGCCTTCCCCTAATGACCTACTTCTGCAGGTAGGTCCCACCTCTGAAAGTTTCCATAGCCTCCTAAAATAGTGCCACCAGCTGAGGAATAAATATTCAAAACATGAGCCTGTGGGGTTCATTTCAGATTCCTATAGCAGACAGCATCACTTATGCTAAAAATAACTCCTGGCTGCTCAGGTGCCTCTGGAACAGGGTGTATAGGTACCCAAAGGAAGCTGTGGCTTTAGCCTTCCTTAGTTATATAGTGACTCTTATTTGCAGGTTCTTTGGTTTGTGGTGCTGGAGAATGAACCCAGGGCCTTGGGGTTGCTAAGCAAGTGTGAAGGCTGATCTTGGTTGTCAACTGGACCACATCTGGAGTCAACTAAAACCCAAGCATCTGGGCATGCCTGTGTGGGATTTTCTTTTTCTTTTTTCTTTTTTTTCTTTTTCTTTTTTTTTTTTTTTGGTTTTTCGAGACAGGGTTTCTCTGTGGTTTTGTAGCCTGTCCTGGAACTAGCTCTTGTAGACCAGGCTGGTCTCGAATTCACAGAGATCTGCCTGCCTCTGCCTCCCAAGTGCTGGAATTAAAGGCGTGCGCCATCACCACCCGGCAACCATTTCTTTTTATAACTGTTTCTACTCTACTAATTTTCTTCTCTCTCCCAAGCCTATGTGCGTTCTTAAACACACTGTGACTTGTTTAGAAGTCTCTTATGTCTGAATCTGTCCTATTGTGTATCTGTAATCATTTTCTGAACAGGAGAGCCTCTTTTTTTTTTTTTTATGTTAAGCAGCATGGCTAGGACTAAGGCAGCTTTGCCTTTTGTCTCCACAGTCCAACATGGCGAAGGTGTGTTCACCACCAGCTCTGGAAGTCAAGCTCACCACCCCAACTCCAGGGACACAGTGAGTCTAAAGTTGTAGCATACTGCTCACAAACCCCAATTTTTCTATAGCAAGACCTCTTGAAGAGGCCAGAGCCATTCATACTGGCAAAAACCAGGAAGTTGGCTCTTAAAGAAGCCGTACATTTTTTTGCTGCTAATGCTGAGTCAGGAAGGCTTCCCTTAAAAGGAGTCACACCTCTGCTTGCTGCCAACAAACAGAGCCCACACAAGAAAATGCTGCTATCAAGAAGCCATGCTTAACTCTGTTCTTCTGTGTCCAGAATTCTTTCTCAAGCTCTCTCAGGTTTTATGTGGATTTAGTTATCTCATGCTGATGCACCATTTTATAGATGGAGGCTGCTCATTTGTTTTCCAGCTGCTCAGACCCAAATAATCAACTATATTAATTATAACACTGTTTGATCAATGACACAGGCATATTTCTAGCGAGCTCTTTTTTTTTTTTTTTTTTTTTTGGTTTTTCGAGACAGGATTTCTCTGTGGTTTTGGAGCCTGTCCTGGAACTAGCTCTGTAGACCAGGCTGGTCTCGAACTCACAGAGATCCGCCTGCCTCTGCCTCCCAAGTGCTGGGATTAAAGGCGTGCGCCACCACCGCCCGGCTTCTAGCGAGCTCTTACATCCTAAATTAACCCACTGCTATTAACCTGTGTATTGTCATGAGGCTGTAGGTTACTGGTAAAGGTTCTGGGTGTCTGTCTCCTTCGGCAGCTACATAGCATCTCTTTGACTCTGCTACTCTCTCAATATATATCTTTCAGCCTGGCTATAGTCTGCCCTGCCATTGGCCAAAACAGCTTTATTCATTAGCCAATAAGAGTAACACATATACAGAAGAACAACCCATATCAGAAATCAACCCAAAACAAAACAAACAACAACAAAAAAAACATGTGCACACATACAAAGGAAAAGAATAGAAACTTAAAGAAAAAAATTCAAGTTCAACTCTTCCTCCTTGGCTTGTAATAAGTGTGAGGCCAGCCAGCCTGAGTAGTGACCCTATCCAAAAAAACTTTATTGGGGGAGGGGGAGGGAAAAGGGAGGCAGAAATTTTTATAAAAAAAAAAAAAAGAAAAAAAAGTGAAAAAAAATTTATGATCTATGGCTAAGAGAATACACACACACACACACTCACACACACACACACACACACACACTCCTCCCCCCCACACATATATAAAGGAAACATCAGCCAGGTGGTGGTGGCACATGCCTTTAATCCCAACATTTGGGAGGCAGAGGCAGGCAGAGAACTCTGTGACTTCGAGGCCAGCCTGGTGTACAAGATCTAGTTCCAGGACAGGATCCAGAGCTACAGAGAAACCCTGTCTCGAAAAACGGAAAAAAAAAAAAAAAAAAAAAAAAGGAAACATCATCTAGTCAGTTTGCCCTATCTCAAAAACAAACAAGCAGGATAATTGAATAAATACAAGGTTCAGTGTCTTACTTTAGTCAGTTTAGAGTCCAAAAAGCACCTAGGATTAACTGTTGCTCTTGTCAGAATGTTGAGAATGGACTAAACAACTTTTTTGTTTTTTGTTTTGTTTTGTTTTTTGAGACAGGGTTTCTCTGTAGTTTTGGTGCCTGTCCTGGAACTGCCTCTTGTATACCAGACTGGCCTCGGACTCACAGAGATCCTACCAAGTGCTGGGATTAAAGGCGTTTGCCACGACTGTCCAGCTTACATTTTATTTTTAATTATTTGTATATGCATATGTCTGTATGTAGGTTTATGCACACATAAGTGCAGTATTGTTGGAGTCCAGAAGAGGGCACCAGATCCCCCAGAAGCTGGAGATTTTGGTGGTTTCTGAACCATTTGACATAGGTGCCAGGAACTGAACTCAAGTCTTCTATAAGAGCAGCAAGTATTCTTAACCACTGAACCATTTCTCCAGCTCCCAAAACATTTTTCTTCATTAAAGGGCTGCACCACTATTGCAAAACAACTTTCTTAAAAACAAATCATGCCAGGAAGTGGTGGCACACACCTTTAATCCCAACACTTGGGAGGCAGAGGCAGGCAGGCAGAATTTGAGACCAGCCTGGTCTACAGAGCAAGTTCCAGGACAGGCTCCAAAGATACTCTTGAAACCCTGTCTTGAAAAACAAAAACAAAACAAAACAAACTAAACAAAAAAGACAAATCAGACTGGGATATAGTTCAGTTGATAGATCACTTGTTTAACATGTACAAAGCCTTGAATTTGGCTCTCTGGCACCAAATAGCATTTTGGCATAGAGTAGACACATACTCCCAGCACCTAGGAGGTAGAAACAGGAGGACCAAATGTTCAAGTTCATACTTGACTACATAAAAGTTGTCGACAACCTGGACTATATGAGACCCTGTCTCAAAAACATATAAGCAAAAAAACTCAATTCAAATGCCAGAATACCAGGTCTGGCAGTACATGCCTGTAATTCTGGCACTTGAAATGCTAGAACAGGAGGATTGCTGTAGGTTTTTGAGTCTGAGGCCAACCTAAATTACCATAGCCAGATGCTGACTTAAATGAATAGGGGAAAGTCATGAGTCATCTCTTACAAGGAATGGCTGAAAAGATAGAGTTCATTTTCCTGAAGAGGCAAACATCCATGACTAAGGGCACCATGAGAGTAGTCTCCACATAGCTGGGGTTTCATGGAAAAGGCTGGGGTTGGAGACCAGTAATAGGGGACTCACCTAGCATGTACTGAGAAAAAAACAAAAATACAGAAAAATCTAAATGGTTCAAGATGAGCCCAGAAGGGACAATGAGTACTGAGTGGAAACTTGGGGAACTAGAATATGAGGAGAATCTTTCATAAAGCATCAGGGACCTCACGACTTTCCTAACACACCATGACCCGTGTGCATCCAGTTATTACATATTCCATGTGCTGGACTTCAGGATACAGAATGAGAGACTGGCTCCAGGTCTCTCTCACTGTTAAGGCCAGTACTCAGATGCCGGGCAATGCTGGTGCACACCTTTAATCCCAGCACTCGGGAGGCAGAGGCAGGTAGATCTTTGTGAGCTTTAGACCAGCCTGGCTTACAAAGCTAGTCTCAGGACAACTAAGGCTTTTACACAGAGAAACCCTATCTCAAAAAACCAAAAAAAACCCCAAACAAACAAACAAACAAAAAAACACCTTAGTTGGCAGGGCGGTGGTGGTGCACGCCTTTAATCCCAGCACTCGGGAGGCAGAGGCAGGCGGATCTCTGGGAGTTCGAGGCCAGCCTGGTCTACAAGAGCTAGTTCCAGGACAGGCACCAAAGCTACAGAGAAAAAAAAAAAAAACACCTCAGTTAAGACCACTACTCAGAAAAGCAATGACTAGAATTTTAAACTTGTGTTGTGTTTTTGTGTGCCTGTGTGTGTGTGTGTGCATGAGCTTGTGTGCACACGTGGCGGCCAGAGGATGACATCACATCTTTATTGCTCTCTGCTTATTCCCTTGAGAATAAGAGTGTTTCTCATCGACCCAAAGCTTTGTTAGGCTAGCTGGCCACCAAGTTCCTAAAATCTTCCTGTCTCCATCTGCAACATTGGCCTTTTAAAAAAGATTTTGTTTTTATTTGTGACTGTGTGTGTATGTGTGGTGTGTGTGTGTATGAGAGAGAGAGAGAGAGAGGGAGAGAGAGAGAGAGGGAGAGAGAGAGAGAGAGAGAGAGAGAGAGAGAGAGAGAGAGACTATGTGCACATGTGCAGGTGCTCTCAGATGCTAGAAAAAGATATCAGTTCCCCTGGAGCTGGAGTTATGGGCAATTGTGAGTCACCAAATGTGGATACTTAGGAATGAACCTGGGTCCTCTGCAAAAGCAGTGGGCACATCGAACCATTTCTGCATCTCCATCCATGACTTTTTAAGGGCAGGGAATTAGAACTCAAGTTCTGCTTACATAGCAAGCTCTCTGACCTACTGAGCTATCTCCCTGGCCACAATGGCTGAAGTTCAGCTGTCAGTTGTGCAATGAAATTTCTTTCACAGTGGCCTCTGATGACCTAAAGGCCTTGGGTTTCTAGTAACTCTGGTGTCCCCACAACATTTTGCATCAGCTCTTAGTTGACAATATCCGAGAGCCACACTCTCCCTTTTGATTTCTGGGAATCAAACCAAGGCTTTGCACGTGCTAAGTAAGTGCTCTATCCCTGGGCCACTCCCACAGCTGCCTCTAGACAGAAACAATATTCAAGTTTGTGTTCATTATTTATTTACAGCCAATCCAAATACGATACACTAAGAAAAAGATTGTTTGTTATTAAGAAAAAAATTTGTACTGTAAAATGGCACGTGGGATTCTTGTTGTTGTTGTTTTTTTTTTGGTTTTTAGAGACAGGGTTTCTCTGTAGCTTTGGTGCCCGTCCCAAAACTAGCTCTTGTAGACCAGGGTGACCTCGAACTCCCAGAGATCCGCCTGCCTCTGCCTCTCTTAAAGGCGTGCGCCACCACCGCCCGGCCTGCGATTCTTGTTGGAAATACCCGGAGAGTTCCCAATATCTTGTGGGTGAAGTTATCTTCTGCCTACAACTTCCTTCCCCCAGACATGTTAGGAGGACCCAGACTCTCTGGAGTTCCTTGATTATTCCACAACAGTTTGTTTACTCCGTTGGGATAACGTTTATCAAGTTTTTGCCAGGTCTCTTACCCTTGTTTGTAATCCCGGAGCTTATTTGCAGCATGGGCGTGGCTAGCACAAAGAGAGCATTCAAAGGCTGTGTTGCTGTCCACGGTCCTGAACTTTCAAAGCAGCCTGAGACATTCGCATTTTCTTATCACAGATGCTAATTACACTCAACCAACCTCACTAAAGACTTCTGAGCAGGTAAGGGAGAGGTAAACATATGATCAAAGAATGAGAGCTCAGAGAAAGACAGACAGAGGCTGCCAAAGCAGAGCCATTGAGAAGAGGCCAGGGAAGAACAACAAATAAAAAAATGTTTTTCAAAGAATGTCCTAAGAGTCAAGAGAGATGGACAACTAGCCAGGAGTGGTGGTGCATACATGTAATTCCAGCATTTAGGAGGTAGAGGCAGGAGGTTCTGAGTTCATCCTTGGCTACACAGAGAAATTGAGGCCAAACTGGCATTTATGGAACTATCCTTAAAGGAAAAAGAAGAGGAGGAGAAAGAGAGGGGAGGATAGAAGAGAAGGAGGAGGGAGGAGAAAAAGGGAAGGAAGAGAAGGAAGAAGGGGAAGGAGAGGAAGGGGAAGCAGGGAGAGGAGAAAAGGGGGAAGAAGAGTTGGCTCACAATGCTCACACCTCCCTGGGTTTCTACTGGCAGATGATGGTTTTGGAGAGAGGGAGAGACATTTGCTTCAGTGGTGTAGCCATTGATAAGTTGTCCATGCTCCTGTAAGTGACCTTACACAAACTCATTGGTACATACACAGACACATGCACAGAATATCAAAAAGGCAGGGGACTATTTGAGAAGAAGGACAAGCATGAAAAATTTTTTTAAGTTTTTTTTTTAGATTTATTTATTATGTATACAACATTCCTTCCATGTATGCTTGCATGCCAGAAGAGGGCACCAGATCTCATTCTAGATGGCTGTGAGCCACCATGTGGTTGCTGGGAATTGAACTCAGGACCTCTGGAAGAGCAGTCGGTGCTCTTAACCTCTGAGCCACCTCTCCAGCCCAAGCATGAAATTTTTATAAAGAAAAGCATTATGTGTGAGTAATAGATGATGATAAAAACATAATAATAATAATAATAATAATAATAATAATAATAATAATAATAATAATATTGAGTTGGAAGGGTCACCCTCCTGGTCTGGGAGTTGGGCTTACCCATCAGCTGTTTGCTGTGCTTCCCTGGCCCCTGCCACCTATGCCTGATCACTCTGGTCCCCTCCCCCCCCCCCTGCTTTTTGCTGTTTGTCTCACTCTGTTTTTCCCCTGTCCTTCCACTTTAAAACTCTATGGATGTTTGGTCTTTATGTTTCTGTTCCCTCTTGCAGCATCTGCTAGTCTGGTCCTTATTGGGATCACCTCCGTGCTTTTCTGGCTTTTCCCGCCCACCTACGCCAGAATTTTGGGTGGGTCAGCTGACACAGGTTTCCAAAAGTGCTTTATTTGTCTCTCTATTATAATGATGTGGTCACAGTATGTTTGTGTAACTTTATAAATGTTTCTGTGTGCACGTGTGCCTGTTTAAGACCAGTAAAACTTATATCTCCAGATTACAGCAGCTCTGGAAAAATACAAACATGTGGGTAGCCACCATTTTAACTTCACCGCCATCTTTGATAAGAGTACCCACATATGCTAGTATTCTTTGACTTATTAAAATATTCCTTTTAATCTTCATGCATCTACTAGCATTGATAAACTGTAACTAATTGGATAAAATACACATCTAAATTTGGCTTATATGTCCAGTTTAAAATAACAGGTAATGGCATCCTGACTCCCAAGTGCCTTTACAGATCTGAGGATATGGCATTTAACAAAAAGAGCCTCTAACACAGAGACATGCCAGCTTTTGTAGCACTCTGTAGCTCCTCCAAGAAGATGCATGGTTCCTTCTGCCTCTGGCTTTGCCTTTGGGTTTGGCAGAACCACCCCCACAGCAAAAAGCGACTTTCCACCTCTTCAGTTTCCTGGATGCTTCACTTGGGGAATTGATCTGCTCATCCTGCCAACACAGGTAGACAAATCTTCCCCAACACAGGAAAAATCTTTGGGCTTCCCGTACTCAGCAGCTAGCGGCAAGCAATGCTTCTAAGACTAGTGTTCTCCAAGGATCAAGGAGAGGATTTGGGATTGCCTGCATAGCTAAAAACTGTCTCATTTTTGCGTATTTATCCCTCCCAGATCTGTCTAATGGCATTTGACAACTTAAGGTACTGTTAACTTATTACTTCATCCATGATATTTAATGAAGTTTCCTGCTAAAAGACAAACAAATGTGCCTAACAGGTTTCAGGTGTATCTTAAAGAATCCAGGATTCCCAATTCCTTTAATTGTCTTAACCTAGAGCAACAGCCTTTTGCTATGACACTAAGATGTGAATCTGTTCCAGTTCTCTTACAGGTTCTGGAGAAAAGTTCTGTTACACAAACCCCAGCCAATTTCAAACATATTTTACAGGTCACTCCTGCTGCCTGGGCCAAGACCAACTTATAAAGTGCTCTCCAGACAATGCCAACATCTATGCCAGCTCCTGGGGCTTCACCATTGGTACCAACTCTCCTGGATCAAGGACACCTGCCAACTAAAATCTGGTTTTATCTGCTACTGTGTCCCATCCCATGGCTAGTCCCATTTCATAGGGCCAATAATAACATTTTTTTTCTCCTAGCCACCTGCCTTCTCATCTCCCTCAAAAAGCAGCTGGCTAAAGACTCCAGGATGACAGCAAACTGGATGCCACTCCAGCCACACCTCTGGCAGAGTATGAGTACACCAACTCCCAGCTCTCCCCTCTCCCATGACACCCCATGCCTGCAGAAAGTAGCCAGACTTGAGCTGATGCCCCTATATCCAAGGACTCTGGGATGTTTGGTCAAAAGTGAGACCCCAGTCCTCTAACACCCCTATATCCAAAGAGTCTGGAATGTAATATTGAGTTGGAAGTGTCCTGGCCTGGGAATTGCCCTGGTCCAGACTCCAATTCCCAGCCTGCCAAGTGCTTGGACTCCAATTCCCAGCCTGCCAAGTGCTTGGACTCCAATTCCCAGCCTGCCAAGCACTGACTTCTCCCCAGGGAGGGTCAAAACCACTCCCACAGGGTATTTAGGCTCCTGCTGGAAAAATGAACATGTGGTTTGGGGTTTTGCATGTGCTTCCACTCTCTATCTCTCCCCCCACCCCTGTCATGCTCCCAGCCACCAAAAAACGTTGCATTTATTAAATGTGGGCATTTTTAATTTGGTCTAATCTGGTTTAATTGGAGTTATTTTGCGTTGGCAGAGTAGCTCTTCTTAAGATTTGTTCTTAACAACAATAATAATAGATATGTGAAGTCAAGATCCCAGAAAAAAGCAACAACTAGATTGAAACCTTGCCAGGCTAAGTGGCTAGAATTCTGTGATTGTGAATAAATAAGAACATGAGGACATGGCTGCTCCGAGGTGTGGGCTGTGGAGAAGGGTTATTGTAGCTATGGGGGAGAATGCGGCCAGAGGCTCCTGGAAGCGTCAAGACTGAACATGGCCAGCAGACTGAAGCGCCGGTGTAAGGGGAGGAATAAGAGGCCAGTCAGGAACAAGCCTGTAGACCAATTGGTCAAAAAAACAACTCTCCAAAATGGCTGAGGTTATATAGGGGAGAGAAGCTGGGGGAAGGGAAGAGAACGCCAAGCACCTAGGAGGGAGAGGTTTGGGGTAGAGGGTGGGGTAAGAAGCAATGGGAGGAGCCACAGGTACTGAGAGTTGCTGGGAGAGCAAGCCAGTGTCTGCTCTGATATGTGACTAAGCATGTCAGTTACCCTTCTGTCCCAGGTTTCTTTGCTCTCTGATAGTGAAGAGTGGGAATGTTACAAATCTGGGACCAAATTATCCGGGACTATCTTTAGTGCTCTCACATCTGTGTGTGACTTAACACCTTTATTGTTATCAGGTAAAATCTTTTGAAATGCATTAACAGAGCACTAGCTTCCACCAACTGAGGAGCGAAGAATATCATCAGACAGCATTTGAAACCTCTGCAGAGACTCCGCCACTTTGCTGTTCCCTGATGTTTTCACCAATGTGTTTTTATTATATTGGATTTATTTATTTTGTCTGTGAATGAAAAAAAGAAATAAAAAGGAAAGGGGAAAGGAAAGGACGTGACTGCTTCCAGGTGTGGTGGAGGAGAAAGTTTATTGTAGATTAAAGGGAGAGGTGGGTAGGGGTAGGGACAGAGTCCAGAGTGGGCACGACCAGACTGAGCTGCACCATTGGGGGGGGGGGGGGGAGAGGAGGTAAAGAGGAACCAGGTGCAGCAGCCAGGAAGCCAAAGGTCCAACAGGGCGGGTAACCAAAATGTCTGGATTATATAGTGAAGAGTCTCTGGAGAAAGGGTAGGGTGTGTTAGTCCCTGGGCTGGAGAATAAAGGTAGTGATCTGAGATTCCCCTCTGTGTGCTGTGAATACCCTTGGGGAATAAAGAAACTGCCTTGGCCTGTTGATAGGGCAGAACTTAGGTGTGGGGGGAACTAAACTGAATGCTGGGAGAAAGAAGGCAGAGTCAGGGAGAAGCCACATAGCCCTGATGGAGCCAGACGGACCTATACCCCGTAAGCCACAGCCATGTGGCAATATGCAGATTGCAAGAAATGGGTTAAATTAAAATGTAAGAGCTGGCAAATAAGAAGCTAGAGCTAATGGACCAAGTAGTAATTTAAATAACATAGTTTCTGTGTGATTATTTTCAGGCTGAGCAGCCAGAAACCCACAAGCAGCCTTCCTTGCAACAGCATACCCTGTAACAAGTAGGGACTGAGGGATGCTGGGTGAACATGGCAGCCAGGTCTGCTTTGATATGTCAAGTAGGCACCTCAGCTGTTTGTCCTGGGTTTCAGATCTAACAATCTGTATGTGTGTTTATGTATGTGGACATATATGTAGAGGTCAGAGGACCTGGGGATCAAACTCAGGTCCTAAGACTTGGCAGAAAGTGCCACAAAAGATGCCCACTGATGCTGTGGGATAATCCTTTTGTACACTGTAAATATGTGTTGCTCTCATTGTTAATAGAAAGCTGATTGGCCAATAGGTGGACGGGAAGAGATTGGGCGAGACAGCCTGAGACAGACAGAATGTTGGAATGAAGAAGGGCTGAGTCAGAGAAGACACCAGCCAGACACAGAACAACTTGGACATATAAAATAGAGTTAAAAGCCATGAGCCTCGGGGCAGCATATAGATGAACAGAGATGGACTAAGTTGTAAGAATTAGTATCAAGCCTGCGCTATCAGCCGAGCATTTACAATTAATATTAAACCTCTGTGTTGGTTATTTGGAAACTGATGGGTGGGACATCTCATCAGCCCTCCCCTAGTGTGTTTTTAAATGACTTGATTTATGTCTTCTGTTATCTAACTATAAACACATATATTCTTTTCATGTTGGAATGTGTCATTTGAGGCAACACGAATTTATGTTCTCCAGTGAAACTGTCTGGTATGAATGAGAAGGAAGCACGGAACACGCAACAAACCCACTTAGGGGTTTATTAGAGGAGACGTGAACAGGCCTGGTGAAGCAGGTGTGCAGAAAGAGAGGGCAGAAGATGGCAAGTCCAGCTTTTAAAGCCTGCCTAGCTCATGTGCATGGGGGATGATGTGGCTACATCATACACAGATGACAGAGTTTACGCATGCGCACAAGGGCTTAAGTAGCTGGATCATACATAGGTGATGCAACCATGCCACACGTGGGTCCTACAGGGCCTTCTAAGGTCCCCAGGGCAGATAGGTATTTTTGCCTGAGGGCTTGTCCCCACATGCATGGCTCGGAACCCGGAAGTGCCAGCCATGCTGGTTGGCTAGAATCGGAACACCCCAGTCATACTAACTCGTATTTGACTCCAGAATAAACTCTTACTCCTTTTGAGGTGAGAGCTGTGTTTTGTGCCAACAGATGTTTAAAGATGTGTCATAAGTTTATGTTCTAAGTGAAACAAAGTTGTGCAAGTGTTGATATGAGTAACTGTGTGCAGATGGGGAAGGAACATGTCCTGTGGATGGAGACGGGGAGAGACGTGATCTCGCACACACTCGAATCTGTGTGTGTTTCCTTTTCCATCTTGATTGCATTTGATGAGTTTTAAAACAAATGTATAGGGGGCTGGAGCTACAGCTTGGAGCGTGCTTACTCAGCAAGTCAAAGCCCCGGGATACATCCCCAGCGCTGCATAAACTGTGTGTGGCACCTGCCTGTGACCCCAGCACTCTGGAAGTTGAGGCAAGATGAATAGAAGTCCCAGGTACTCGTTGGCAATGTGCTGAAGTTCAGTCGAAGAAACACAAGACCCTAGATCAATAAATAAAAAATACAAACTCATTCTTGATTTTAATCAAAAGGCCAAGAAATGGCTAAATTAATTATTAATTAAACATGTGCTTCAGGAGGCAGGGATGTTGTTCAGTGGTGTTGGATTTGCCCAGCGTGCACAAAGCTCTTGACCAGTAATGCACACATGTGCACACACATACACAAACACACAAAGTTTAAACATTCTTCCAGGGAAGGATTTGCACAGTGACATCTGTTTCACAGGTAACTTCAGGCGTTTAAACTGACTTCTGCATCTGCACTGGGGACAAGGTTTTCTCTCGCTCTCTGAAATCTGGAGGGTAGAGTGGTTTTTCTCCTAATTCCCGTCGCTTGCTTCTCCAAGCCAGTGGCTCCCTCCAGCAAACGACTCTTATATAGCTCTTGTTTCAGATTCATGGTAGGTGCTTAAAATTGCATTATCTCAGTTAATCCTCCAAACAGCCCACCATATCATTGTAATTGCTCTCATTACAATTAGATTCATGTCCTGCATCTTTGAGGCTGTTTGTGAATAGCTGAGACAATGAATAGCGATTAAAAAATGCCAAGGGTCTATTCATATTCACCTGTCTCCCAGAATAGCCTTTGAATATTTGAAGTCATAAGACACATCTTGTTCACCAGTAAATTCTCAACATTACCTAGTATGGCTCCTAGCACATAGTAGGGACTCAAAAGTATTTTTGAATAAATGGATCAATTAACAGAAATGAACAATGATTAGCATTATATCTGAATAATTTAAATTGCTACATTTATACATAATAGAGCAAAGATAACAGAAGGGTAAAGTCTCTTAACCGAAGTGAAAAGGCTAGAGAAAGGTCTCTACACTGTCTGTAAGAAGAAAAACTGCTCCCTATACAGGCCAGGCTGGCCTCCAGTCTGCACCAATCCTGCCTCCTGACATGAGCACTGGGATTGCAGGTATGTGCTGCTATGCCTAGCCTCACAAAATGCACTTTTAATTTTCTTTTTCTTTTTTTTTTTAATATTTATTTATTTATTATGTGTACAACATTCCTTCCATGTGTGCCCGCAAGCCAGAAGGGGGCGCCAGGTCTCATTATAGATGGCTGTGAGCCACCATGTGGTTGCTGGGAATTGAACTCAGGACCTCTGGAAGAGCAGTCAGTGCTCTTAACCACTGAGCCATCTCTCCAGCCCTCTTTTTTTTTATTTATTATGTATATAGATTTCTTCCTTCATGTATCCTGCAGTACAGAAGAGGACACCAGATCTTATTACAGATGGTTGTGAGCCACCATGTGGTTGCTGGGAATTGAACTCAAGACTTCTGGAAGAGCAGCCAGTGCTCTATTCCTCTGAGCCATCTCTCCAGCCACCTGCACTTTTAATTTTCAATTAAGAATAGAGAACAAAAATAGTGGCATAAACCCCCTTGCATAAACCAAAACTCATTAGTTGAAGATTAAAGTGTCGGGGAGGGTTCCAGTTTCTAGCTTTCCTCCTGTTCCTTTCTTCTTCCTCTTCTTTCTTTGGTCCCAAATAATTGTGGAGATCCTCTGTGTTGATGCCTTTGAAGGTTTCAGACTCGGCTTTCAAAGAATTTACTCTTATTGAAGCAAAGACACAAGTCTCGCCTCAAAAGGGACACAGAAAAATTTATGTTAGAGCCAAATATGAACGACCATGGCCTGAGAACACAGATTCAAGTTACCCCAAGTTCATGTTCCAGCGTGCTAATAGGGA